>NW_028227267.1:83568356-83978356 GCF_978045245.1 Mus caroli
CAGCTAACTGATTAGCACATGATTAATAAAGTAGGATACATGATCCCTTGGAGTAAATTATAATATACTTAATTAAGAAAATTTCTTTCCAGAAATATAACATGATCAACCTTAGTCTATTTAATTTTGCAATATTGTATTAGAATATTATTTATCTTGATTATTAAATTTTTGTCACCCCTTCAAATTCTGTCCCTAGCATCAATCTGATGAATGATTGATATCAGATCCCAAAGCTTCCTCACTAAGTCAGAGTTTTCATAATAGCGGCTCTCTAAATGGTTAGGACCCAGGACAAAAGTGCAATAGTGGAGCCAGGAAGTCATAGTGGGAGCAGCATATGGAGGGGAGGAGCATTGTGTGGAGGGGAGGAGCATCGTGTGGAGGAGGAGCATCGTGTGGAGGGGAAGAGCATTGTGTGTGGGGGGGAGCATTGTGGAGGGGAGGAGCATCATGTGGAGGGGAGAAGCATCTTGTTGAGGGGAGGAGCATCGTGGGGGGTGAGGAGCATAGTGTGGAGGGGAGGAGCAGCGTGTGGAGGGAGGAGCATCGTGTGGAGGGGAGGAGCAGCGTGTGGAGGGGAGAAGTATCATGTGGAGGGGGATACTGGTGTGCATTAAAAGACACAAGGACTCCGTGGATCAGCCACTTTAGATATCTGTTCTTCAGATCTTCCTCGTTACCTCTGTGTAATTGGTGGAAAAGTGGAGGGAGCTGTTTCCTTGTGGACTAGGCAAGATACCTGATCTTCAGGTGTCTACTAGATAAAGTGAGGTACCAAGCCAGGGCAGGAGTACTCATCCTATCCTGAGACAAGCACTGTGACATGCGTTTGAGAAGTGATAGTGGAGTGTGGCAATATTCTGCAACAACTCATTTGCTTAGGAAGGAAGCCCTGGGAGGGAGGCTGCTTTCTCCTGGAGGACGCTAGTGCCCTCAAGTGGCTCTGTGGGCTGCTACTGGGCTTAGAAACAGGAAAACACAAACCTGTTCTGAAGCCAGATGAGGGAAGACAATAGGGAGCAGCGTTTTCATGGGGCCAAAGGCCTGTATGCAGTGTGCTGGTGAGCAGAGCCACCAGTGGATGTACACATGAATCAAGAAAACTTACTGGTTGCCATAGTTGGTGGGACGGGGCAGGCATAGGTGGGCATAGTATTATTTGTGTTTGCAATTTTGACAGTTTGATGTACTCCAAGCAGTGGTATACAAATGGCTAATGCGCAACAAACACTAATTACATGACTGCGTGGGTTCTAGATTTAAACACTTGATTCGGGCTACATTATCAAGCGAGAGACGTTCTTGCATTATTACAGCCCTTGACCAATGGCTCCGTCTCAGTGCTCAGGCTGAGCTAGTTTATTTCATCTGAGCTTTTCTGCACAGCCTTATGCATAGCAGAATTACACAGGCAATTGATATGCCTCTGACCTGTTTATATCATCCTATTAGAGAATATGTAGAGTCACTATCTTGATTAATAAAACACAAATTTAATTAAAGCTTTATTTGTTCGTGTGCCATCTTAAGTGATTTTAAAGTACAGTAGATGTATAATTAATTCCCTATAAGTCTCACTCTGTATAGAAATATATTTATTAAAAGTTATTTAATGTAATATATATATATATATATATATGTGTGTGTGTGTGTGTGTGTGTGTGTGTGTGTTGAAAATCCAAATGAAGATTATGTTTATACTTTCACTTGACAGGCAAAGATACTCTGAGAAATTGAAGTTTTGCCCAAATAATTAAACAATATCAAGTGATAAAAGCAGGGATTAGAATTCTGCTCTTGAGTCTCTCCTGTCCTCGGGCGCCATTCTCTCTGCCACTTTACTTCAGCAGAGAAAAAAGTAAACTGCAAGAAAGCAAACTATTTTAACTATAAAAGGTGACCCGAAGAAAAATCATTTCAAGACCAAGTCCGTTGCAGCAAAATTCATTAGCCTCCTCCAGGATGAAAGCTGGTGTCTGGGTGACAGTCCAAGGTTACCAATACTTGTCAGTCCAACAACTCCCAGACTATACATGATGGGGAATCTTTGGGGTTTGGCATCAAAGGAGAAAGGATGTAAAAATGGCCCTGATGGATGTTCTGAGGTTGTTTGATCTAAATCCAGAGAAAATAGCAGCTATCACAGCTGATGGAGTACCCGCTATGACTGGGAAGATGAATAGGAGGGAGGAAAAAAATTAAAGTCAGAAAAGCTTGTGCCAGACATTTTATCATATCTTTTTATTTTATTTTTTACAAACCAAGCTTGACAACTTGGAAATCCCTTTGTGTGGTTTATAAAATAGTGAATTCTAAATGAAGGCCCAGATTCACCAACAGACCAAGCAATTATGTAAACAATTTCTGTTCCCCAATATGGCTTGTCGTCATTGCATTTTCAAGTCAGATCACTTCCGTGAGCTGGAACAGTAATACATATGATGCATATCTTTGAAGTGCGGGCTTTCAGACGTGGTGAGGTGTCAGTTTCCCAGCGTCCTGGTGACAAGAGAGGTACTTGTGCTGTATTTCCGCTTCTGATTTACACTCAGAGAGGAGTCAACTTGAAAGACAAAATTCTGGGCTGGCTGATAATTTGCATTCTTGTTTCATTTTTCCTGTGGTGAGTGGTGTGTATTCTCTGATTTCTTTACCATGGCTGTTTGTTAGAGCAGACTCATCTTGCATACACACACACACACACACACACACACACACACACACACACAGAGAGAGAGAGAGAGAGAGAGAGAGAGAGAGAGAGAGAGAGAGAGAGAGAGAGAAGATGGGCCCTCACACATAATTCTTTCAAGTTACAGCTAGCCATGAGGTTGCTCTATGTGGCTGCTTTAAAAGACTTTACTTGTGTCTATGCCGGTTGGTTCGTTAGTTTACAATCTCCCAGAGAACAAGTACCCAGTGTATTGCGCCCTTTGTGTTCTCCACACACAGTGAGTGCTCGATAAATGCTATTGACCGACTGACACATCTCCTCCTTTTCCCTTTGTCTCTGACACCTCTTTTTTTTTTTTTCCAGAAATGGTATTTTTTAAAAGTGGCAATAGTCCCCACTCTGGGCTTATCAAAAGCTCTTTCCAGCCTCTAACTTTTTCTTTATGTAAGATTTTTTTTTTTAACAATAGACAAAATACAGGTGGAAGGAAACTGATATTCTAGTGCCCCTTAACAATAAATCCTGTTTATAATTGGAGCATGGCAAGGGTCTTGCAGAATGGAAGCTTTTACCCCAAGAACAATCAGAGCAGGAACATCTCTGTTGAAGGAGCCATTAAAAAATAATAATGCCTCCTGCCTGCCCTACCCACTCCACCAACTGAATTCAGGCCAGGGTATTAATGGACAGCCGTGTTTTATTTTTCTTCTGTTATACAATGGGTCAGAGACACTGTCTATATTCAGTGTCTCTGTTGTTCTGTCACAGAACTTAAATAACAGTTGGTTCTCCTTTTGAAGGGGACACCCAAATCACAATTATTTTTTTAACCTTACCTTAGGAAAAGATTTGGTGGCTTAGTGATACCCAGAAATGTGGACTTTTCAGAAGATTAAAGTGTAGCCTGCATCAAGTCAAACATTGTTTGATCTTTCACAGGCCAGGTTATGTGCCTTGATAGCTGTTTGCTTTCTGCATCACAGCTATTATGGATCGTGTAGTTGTGTTGATGATAGCGAAGGCAAAAATTGTACCCTTGTCACTTCCCTCCATCTGTGTCAGTCGCCTGCAAAAGGCACTGGTGAGGAAAATCTCAACTTGATGTGGCACCTGTTCTTCAAAGACTCCACTCACAGCAATTAGAGCTTAAGGCAGCATTCTCTCTAGTGTTGCCTCTATGTCCTATGTCTCTTCTTCTAACAGTCCTTGTTTAATGCTGACCAGATCAAAAGGATACCCAGAAAAGAATGCACGGATACAGGTCACGAAAGATCAGTATGAGAATCTTGATAGCATTTCTCACATTGTTCATTTGCTGGCACTGTGTCTGCCTGGAGCAGATACTGATGCTATGTCTATAACCACTGAACAGCCCTCTCCTATTCAGGTCTTGCTGGCACCAGCATGAAAAAAAAATAATGACTTTGAGATGTGACGCTCACACCTGTACTGCCAGCACTTGGAAGACAGAGAGACAAGGATTGGTGAGGTCAAGACCAGCTTAAACTACATGGACAAGTGAGACCCTCCCTCACTGAAATGAAAACAAACAATAAAATTTAGAACAGGAGGACTGCGCATGTTAGTTTGCTTAAGACTCAACCAGTATTCCAGGGTAAAAAGTGTTTAGGCCTCAGTCTCTGGAAGTCTCAAAGATGGTGCACTCCATGTTTTAAACTATGGTTGATGTGGGACAGATGTCCACTCCTCACTAGGTGCAGTTTCTGAATGGTACCAGGTCTCTCTTCCTGTGTTTGAAAACACAGCAAGTTATTGATGACAGGACAAGGAAAAGGACAAACTGCAAGGTGTGTTGGGGCTCCTGCTTGCTGCTCAGGTCTCTTTTCCTGGGGCAGGTACCTGTGGAGTGATGTTCCTGCTCAGAACAGGTTCAGGAGGAGAAGCAGCTCAGGCAATGGACCATCCCAGAGAGGGAGGATAGCTCTCGCCACATTCACTGTGAAAGGGTCTTAGAGGACTTGCCTTCTGAGTCTTTTGAACCAAATAGAGGAAACTGAATATTTGGAGGCAAGAACAACAGCTGCACTCTCAATGTGCTTTGTAAACAGCTACTAGACTGTTCTAGGGACAGGAAGATAATAGTGTACATATCAGGTATTGACTTGGGAGGTGGCCACATTTCACAGAGGAAAGCCATAATGCAGATGACCAGCCCAACAGTCACACAGATGGTAGGGAGCAGATTTGGGATTAAGCAGCCTGGGTTGAGCCTGCTCTTGTGACCACCAGACAATTGTCACAGGGACATATCCTATGGGACATGTTCTCATCTTCATGTCTTGTCATTTTCCCCACAGAAATGAAGAAATGAAGGTGTGGTGTGTTGGGGTCTGCATAGTAGTTTTCTTGGTGAGATTCTTGGGTTTTGATGTCACCACTGGGGCTCTCTATGATGGCTGCTACAAGTCAAAGGATGATCTACTAAAGGAAGCAGGCCCGCAATAGTTCTTTAGAGTATAGCAAGCGGTCCTGTGTGGAAGTCATAACCCCATCACTGGTTTGGCTCTTCTTGTCACTATCTTTCTTGCCACTATCTTCTGACTTTCACAATTGTACCTGTTTTCCTCATCAACATGATTTGAGTATAGATGTCGAAATCCATCCTCTTTCCCAGACAGACGGTACAACCCATCAGGGAAATCCAGCCAGTGAAATCCTCTAATAGTCATGCCTGGAAAATATGCAAGGTGTGATAATTACTCAGGTGAGATTTTTTTTTTTCTCTTCCCAAGAGGACAGGCAGTTATTTTGACAGCTAATTTCACTGTTAGAGATTAAGTTTACATTGTCAATTAATGGGAATGCACCAGGTAATACTTGTGAGCTCTGAGGGAATCATCTCGATGCCATTTCCAAATGTCCTTTATGAAAGCATATGGCCACATCCTCCACTTCATCACCAGGTCAATCCACACTTGCTCTTTAATATGGCCTGTTCTTCATGCACCAGCGCAGTCTCCAAGCTCGTCGCATTTGGTCTCTCCCCCAAGGTGCTGGAAAGTTGCTTAAGCCTCCGATTATTGCTTTGCCATGAGCTCTGATCATTCTTCTGCATAGCAGGTTTTCAGATGTCATCTTTAATTTGCGATATTAATATTGAACTCCATCACCGTTCAGTGATTTTTACTGAAGTATTTACATATAGACTAGCGAAGTGTTTGGGCTGTGCATTGCAAACTGTCCTTTCCTAATTGGAACCGTAAAGTTCCCCACAGCATCTGGATGGCATGGATATGATTTCTGGTTATAAAGCGGCCACGGAAGTTTGCTTTCAAAAACAAATGAGATCTCTGCTTTTACAGCTCTGGATCGCCTCACCATTCAGACCATTAATGACGGGTGGTGACGGTGATCTGAGAACGGCTTTTTACTATCTCTCATACTTTTAAGAAAGATTAACTATCTCAAAGGGTTTTTTTTTTTTTATGGAGAGCCACATTTAAAATTAATGAACTAATTAGTTAAGAAATGTATTACTTTATTATGAAAGAAGAAACCTTGCACCATAATGATCATGCGAAACGCACGGCATGTCCTTTTATTTTATGACATTACAGGAAGGTGGACTTGTTAAGGAACATTTAGACTGCTGCTATTAATTATCAGATTTAAAGATCACCTCATCCTGTGAGAAAGATGGATTAGCAGTCACCGTTTGTGAGTTTCCAAAGGATGAAATAGAGAGAGAAAAAGGATAGAAATGGGAGCATCTTCCCAGCTGTGTTGTTAGATGACCTTGTGCCCCGTGTGTTTAAATTGCTTACTTCCTATAACTCTATACACTTCCTTGTTTTCATTTGCTGGATTAGATTGAAGTGTCAACTATATTTGATGAATGGCATTGGTAATATATGTTCATGTTCGTCTTTGCTCTTTCTGCTTTTATTTATATAGAGTCAGGATAATTTATTTCTCCTGAAAAAGCTTTCAGCAAAAAACATTTTTTAAAGTACAAATACTTTTTAACAGGACTCTGGGGTTGGTGATGATCAAATCAGTCACTCTTGCTTCTTCTGTTCGAGCTTCCCCCAACCTTGCTTACTTTTTTTTTCCTCCTCTTAAACTAGGGAGCTGAAAAGAATCCAGGGAGGTGCAGTGGTTTTACCCAAGCTGAGCAAACCAATAACATTGGTGAGAAGACTGGAGCTGGGTTTGTCTATGCACATGTTAGTGAAATGAAATGAAGAATTGCATAATTATCTGGATAATTTCATTTTAAAATACAAGTCAGATGCTTCGCCTCTTCAGATACTTTATTTTCTCACAGCAGGTCAGACGTTCGACTGTGGGCTTTTTCTTTTTCTCTTTCTTTTTCTTTCCTCGTAGTTCTTGCTAAATAAAATTTCTTTCTTTCTAATGAGCCATTGGGAAGGAAACTTTTGAGGTTAAATTAGAGTGCTTAGTTATTCATACAACTCTGTATTTTGCTTAGACAATGCCGCCTCCATCTGCTATGCTTAGGTTAATTGACATCCGACCTGTTTTAGACCCAGACCCAGACAGAGAGAAAGAGAGAGAGAGAGAGACAGAGACAGACAGACAGAGACAGACAGACAGAGATCACAATGTCCGCCTAGTACAATCTAACAACTACCCTCCACATAGTAGTTGCTGTGAAATAGACCAATAAACACAAAGGAAAATTTAGGCAAAAGTCTTGTCTGTCCTCTCTTTCTTCTTGGGGACTTGATATTATTGTTGTTGTTTTCTTGTTTTTTTTTTTTTTCTGATATTTGTTTGTTTGCCTTCCATGCATTTTGCCCTGTTCATTGGAATCTGAGGTCTTTTACAGTTTTTGTAAAGGCTGCAGAGACAGTGATAAATATGCTAAACTATCCAGGCTAAGTCAGTTCAATCACACACGCAAGCCTGTGTGTAGCTCTGTTCTTGCTTTGCACATCTGTTTGTCTCTGAGCCACAGTAATAACAATCACTGCAATGCACTGTCAGGTAACAAAATCACAGCACACTTACAGATCTTATTCACTTTTATTTGGGACTTATGAATCAGGATGGTCTCTACTCTACTGGCCTTCAAACTGCACAAGAGGAGAACAGTGTGGTTATACAACAGGGATCAACACAGAGATCAAGACTGAAAAATGAATCGGTTAATGAAAGATAATTTTAGGTTACTTCCTATGCATAATACTTCAGTGAAGTCTTATGTTCTAGAAAACATACCTCTTTGCAGGATCTGTTTCCAAATAAAAAATTTAATTTGGTTATGTAACATTTAAGATGAATGCCTCCATTTAGGTTTGTTCTGGTCTGTTGGGGGTGTTGTGGGAGTTCAGTCCACAGCATCCTCCAAAAAATGTGTGTGTGTTGTATGTGTGCACACACATATAATTGTGTACAGATGCCAGAGCCCTTCCTAGGATATTCCCCAGAAGCTGTTCATTTGTTTTTTTGAGAAAAGTACCCTGACTGGCTTGGAATTCACCTATTTGAATAGACTGTCTGGCCACTGAGACCAAGGGATACTCCTGTTCCGGTCTTTACAGAGATAAGTATTGCTACACACAGCTTAATTTATTTTTATTTTAAAAATTAATTCTTTGAGAATTTCATATAGGCATACCTATTTAGCTTCTGTTGTTCCCCTAATTCTCCTAGATCTCCCGCCAATGCTGTCCCCTGTTCTTTTAAAAAAAAAATATGTCTTGATCATTTGACATCTAATAGTATGCTTATTTAACAAAATCTAAGCAGAACTCCCAAAATTTAACATTCTCCACACTAGAGCTAACTGCTTCTACTATAGTTTTCTTATTTTATGTTTTTGGGAAGATGTTTTTAGCTGTTTAGCCCAATAAGTTAAGCCTTCCTTGGTCCTCTGTATTTCTATGATGCTACATTCAATATTTTATCAAATCAATTCTGTCTACCCTCAAAATATGGCCAATTGTGGCCTAAGATGACCACTTCCCACCATCTCTGCCCTCTTCCTCTGTCCTTCCCAATGCTTCAGATTTTACCACTCACTTTCAGAACAATACTCACTGCTCTCCCCTCAGCTCGTTCTATTGGTAGCATCTTGAACTTTTGATGTTTTCCCTTTCTTCAAATATTTTTTTCAGGTGTCTTCATGCTTTACTCCATTGTCCTTTTGATTGTCCTTTTCAAAAGCCAATTTTCCAGTGAAGACTTTCTTAATCACCTTATTTAGAACTGTGTATCACACTTCCTGTACTCTCCATCTCCTTTTCTGTTTATAGTGCATATTACCATAAATTTGTATAGAGACATATGCACTTGATATATACATTAATACATTTAATATAAAATGTTACATTTTGATAAATAACAATGCTATGGTAGATACTATGTATATGTATATATGCCCAGACATATACTGTCTATGGTTTTTTTTCTGTATGTACATATGTATATACACAAACATAAGCTATCTCTTCTACTAGAATCTCAATTCTGCAAGGGCAGACTTTGGTTATACATTTTATTGCTGGATACACATGCTTAAATAGTATCTAGACCTCTCTTCTCTCTTGCCTTCTTGCTCCTGCTCTTTCCCCACCCCTCCCCCCATCTCTTTCCATTCCCTTCACCCCCCTCTCTCCTCGTGTTCATGGCCATCTTCTACTCCTCTTCTCTACTCTTTCTCTGCCTTTCTCTGCCTCTACTATCCTTTTAACTCATCTGCCAATGCCCTGAATAAACTCTATTCTATACTAAAAAAAAAAAAAATAGTATCTGGAACATAGCTCAGTAAATCATTTTAAATAAATGATAAAATAAATCAGTAAACTAATCACAACATAGCTTATTTCCCTTTGAAGCACCTCATTAGTGAGTCTTACTAAGCATCTTTTAATACTAAATACTACAAAATTCTTAATATTCCAGTGTGTGTGTGTGTGTGTGTGTGTGTGTGTGTGTGTGTATCTTGTATTTGCATGTATGTATGTGTGTGTATACCTATGTGTTTTATTTAGGGTTACTATTGACCAAAAGCAACTTGTGGAGGAAAGGGTTTATTTTGCTTACACCTATTGTTAAAGAAAGTCATGGCCAGCACTGTACAGAAGCCTGGAGGTACACTGCTTACTCCTTATGAGTTGCTCAGCCTGCTTCTCTATAGCAACCTGAATCATTTGCTTGGGGTGGCACTATCTACAATCAGCTGTGTCCTCCCACCTAAATCCCCAGTCAAGAATACTCACTACAACCATGCCCACAGGCCAATCCAGTGAACATTTTCTCAACTGAAGTTTCCTCTGCCACAGCAACTCTAGCCTTTGTCAAGTTAACATAAAAACTAGCCAGCACATTATGCATGCATGGAGACCAAGAGGAGGATGCTGGTTGCCTTGCTCTATCACTCTGCCTGATTCTCTTGCAGCAAGGCCTCCCACTGAACTAGGCTGATAGCAAACAAGCCAGAGATCTATCTACCTTTCTTGGTTGACGAGCCACCGTGTTGGAGTTCCAGGCATGTGCAGACACATCTAATTTTCATTATTTATTTTTTATTGGTTATTTTACTTATTTGTATTTCAAATGTTATCCCCCTTCCTGGTTTCCCCTCCACAGCCCCTATTCCCTCCCCCTTTCCTCCTGCTTCTATAAAGGTAATCCCCCCACCCACCCACCCACCCACTCAATCCCACCTCACTGCCCTAGCATTCCTCTGTGCTGGGGCATCGAGCCTCCACAGGACCAAAGGCCTCCCCTTTCACTGATGCCAGATAAGGCAATCCTCTGCTACATATGCAGCTGGAGCCATGGGTACCTCCATGTTCACTCTTTGGTTGATGGTTTAGTCCCTGGGAGCTCTGGGAGGTCTGGTTGGTTGATATTGTTGTTCCTATGGATTGCAATCCCTTCAGCTCCTTCAGTCCTACCCTAACTCCTCCTAACTCCCTGTGTTCAGTCCAATGGTTGGCTGCTAGCTTGACATATCCAATGTTTAATGTGTGTCCTGGGGATTAAAATTCAGGTCCTTGGGCTTGCATATCAACTTGCTGTACACAGTAAATCATCACCCCAGCTCTTGTATTCTGTTTTTTAGCAGCAAAAGTGTCTTGTCTATTCCATATGGCTTGACTTGTATGTTGTCTATATTAGACTGTTTTTAACTGCCTCCATCGTCTTCTTACATCTTTAGCCAGTATTTCTCAGGAACTGGCATGACATGTGCATTTCATGTTCTTCTAATCCTATAATAAGAGCCCATGTGAGTAAGAGTCTTTCATTATCAACCACTACCTGGTCAGTAAGTGCTGGGAAGGAAACACATGGGAACAGTGAAACCACGGAACAATGCAGATACTTACCTCTCATTAGTCTCCTTTCAATGCTTCTGAGACTAGGTTGACCAACATACATTGCCAATCATAAATAATTATGCTGATATTTCCATGTGCAACAACAGATATGGCAGAGTGACTTTAAAAAGAACAATCTTGAACAGGGCAGGGTAAGTAAAAATATTAATGGTTCATCTGGATATTTTCTAAATACAGGGTTTTATGTGGCTTGGTGGGAAATTAGAAGCTGAGCTTTGGAGAAGGATTTGACCATGGGGTAAAGGTGTAGCTGAAGAACTAGACAGTGGGAGCTACTCAAGAGCACAGGTAGTTCAGGGAAGGTTACTTAGTCTCTGGGTAGATGGGTGACCCACAAGGCCTTGGTTGGTTTTTAGGTGGCAAGGATGGTAATGAGGCAGCAGGAACAGAAAGGTAGGAAATGATGGATTTACAGAGACTCTCACTTATATCGCTGCCCCTGGAGAGGATACCAATTCCTGAGCCCAGCCAGGAGTTACTGAGGTATGGAGCATAGATTCTATGCTCAAATCATCTCAACATGTGCACTAAGCACTCATAAACCATGAGCTCTCTTTTCCTGTTGGAAACAATATTTTCTGTGATTTAAACATGATGATCTCCCTGCAGGTTTGGTGTTGAGCCAAATTTCTCAATGTGCTACAGTATTGAGAAATTGAGCCCAGTGGAAGATGTTTGGGCTGTGGAGGTAGAGCTCTTACCAGTGGATGCATGCCTTGCTTGAATCCTCACTGTCAGAGGACCTGATTAGCTACCATGGGAATGGATTTATTACAAAGCTAGGTTACTCCTTATCTTGCCTCTCATGCGGACCCTCTTGCTCTTTCATATCAAGCAGCATGAGACTCTCACCAGGTACAGATGTCAAATGAAGAACTGTCAGCAAGAATTAACTCTTGTATAAATGGTCAAGTCTTGACATCTCACTACACGAGCAGAAAGTGGACCAAGGTCCACATGGAAGCTCTAATACGTAATGCCTGTCCCAATATTGTACTTGCATAGAACGAGCCCACTCTTTGTGTCTTCTTTACCTTAAAGCAGTTTTTAAGGAATGAGTTCCCTATGGCAAGATAGGAAGGCAACTGCTTCTTCTGCAAATGTAAGTTATCTTTCTATAACTAATGAATCACTGGACACAGGCTGACACAAATTCATATGCCGACGAATTTTCATACTTGGTTTTGCTCAACGTTTGAAACTTTTTAGGCAAGGCTCACAAACTGTGGAAGAGTTTCTATGTATCCTCTCTGTCCAGCTTTCTTCAATATTAGCCTGTTACATAATCATAATGTATTATTAAAGTCTGAAAACTGACAGTGCTATACTCCTATTAGCAGGCAGAGGGAGGAACCTTAGCTTATAATGACCTAGGAAGGACTCTTTTCTTCAGTTGCATCTGCTTTTGCCTAGGGCATTACAAAGTCACTCAGAGCAGCGTCTCCTTTTTACACTTTCCCCTGTCTTACTGATGAACTATGATCATTAAGAAGTGGACGGTTAGAGAGCAAATGTACAAGTGAGCTTTAATCCAGGCATGTCTCCCAGTTTTACCTCTCTTCCAGTGTCCACAATTGCTCAGGCCATGGGTCTTTGCTGGTCTCTGGAACATGTGACTTTCCAGTCAACGCTCCTTATCACAGTGCCAATTCCCAGTCCCCAGGCACGTGGAGGACCCACCATGGGAACAGCCTTTTGTCTCCAGGTTACTGTGAGTGGACCAGCTGTGTTTTAGCTGTGGTGAGCTTCCATCTCTTTAAATCAGTCCCAGTTATTTCTACACCACCATGCGGCTTCTTCATTTCCCCTTCCCTGCCGTCCACCTCGGACTTTATGATTGCAGTCCACACAACCTAGAAATTGATTTTCCATGTGACTTGACTATAGATGGAGAAGGCAGATGAAAGTGCTTTTGACATGTCTCAAGCCACATGAGGGAGCTATTCTGTCTTCCTTACCCGTGCCTTAAAATCCCAGCTTCAGGAATTCAAAGCCTTTCCTGCATCATCTTGAAAAAAAAATCTCTTTCAGGACAATGTGAAGATTAATTAAAACGCAGAGGGACACCTCAGTGACAATAGAATGACTAGCCCGTCTTTGCTTGTGGAAGATCTAACATCTTGTTAACCCTGGGGTGTGGCAGTAGGTGGATATACCAAAGGTACGCTGTACAAAAGTAAGACAATTATTTAGGAGACTCTTCAATGGTATGGGTCCCTAGACACTGAAATTTGACAAATTGGTGTTAATATATACTAAGGTTTCAATTTCCCTTCTAAGTTCATATTTAATTGCTATTTAGTTAGGCTTTGTGGGCAAGATGCTTACATGTTCCCTTTATCTGACAAAGCCTTGGTGAAAATGGAAGAGAGAAGTCACTTTATCTCACATTATCCTCAAGCAGACCCACTATGGCCCTGTGGACCACTGCAGCAATCACAGTAGATGTCGTTGGTAGTGCACCAGGCTCCATCCCTTCATATTATCTTTAGAGACTCAAACATTTAGTAGCAACGAGGTTTTAAAATGTTATTTCTGAGAGTCAGCCTCACGCATATATGAGGCAGTGAAAATGACCTGTCTTATCAGTTGGAGAAAAACCAATTTCTCAAGCGAGGAGAACCTGGGAGGTCTGGGGGCTTGTGCATTCATTTCTTAGTGAGAGCAAAGCATATGCAGGTCTCTGACAGTTTGCTAAAGGATATTCATAAGAAAAAGTATGGAACTGCATAGAAAACTAAAGGATAACCTGATGGTCATGTAAACAATTAGGGTTAGGTGTTTAAAAAAGAAAAGAAAAAGAAAAAGAAAAAAGAAAATTTAATACTTGTTGGGGTAAATTCCAATCCTGGAATCTATGTTGAAGCTGATGACTATTTCCTTTGGCTTCATTTAAATTGTGTGTGTGTGTGTGTGTGTGTGTGTGTGTGTGTGTGTGTGTGTGTGTGTTATGTATGTGTGTGTGTGTGTGCGCTTTTCTGTGATGGTCTCCATTTACTGTAAAAAGAAGTTTGTTTGATGAGGGGTGGTAGCTACCCTTATCTGTGGGTATAAGGATAAAGTTTAGCCTGTAGAAAGGAATTATCCGGGTCTATCAAAGTGGTAGAGGTAGATCCTTTTCTAAGGTTTATGCCCTCACCAGCCCTGGGAAGCTGGCTAGGTTTCTAGTGCGTGGCTTGATTTCTTTCCTGTTCAGTGAATCTTGGTTGTCACTGACTTGTGAATGCCACTTCTGACACCTTTATGCACATCTTCCCATGCTGGCACTTGTCATAGGTGTTGCAGCAGGATAGGCTGTTTAATTGCTTCATTCTCTTGGCAGCTTTTATGGTATTTTCTGTGGAAGCCAGACTGAGTGAAAGAGGCTTTCACATCAGATCTGTATTGAACCAGCTGAGCTATGTGTTCTAAGTGTATAGTATATACAGTAGTAGTGGTTTACCATCAACCCCTGAGAGGAAATCACTGATAAGCTATATTGTTTAGGAAGTCACTTGAATTTCCTTGACTAACTCATTGTAAGGAGATTTCTCATGTCTCCTACTGAGTTTTTGCTGGTCTGTGATTTTTGTGGGTAACATTGGCAGCCCAAAGGGATTAGCACTTTGTGCCTGTCTGTTTCTGTCTTTTCTGCTCTTCTCTCTCTCTCTCTCTCTCTCTCTCTCTCTCTATATATATATATATATATATATATATACACACACATACATAAACACATACATATTGTGTATAATTTTAGATAAATATAACAATATTTTTTCTTGAGGCTTTTTCAGATAACCCAGGTGTCATTTGTCCCTCCTTCTCCCTCCCTCCTTCTCCCTCTTCTGTATAAACTTCCTTACTTCCTCTCAAGTTGAAGATCTCTATCCACTATTCAAGTTGCTGTTTCGTATCACTGTATCCCCCCACCTCCCTCCCAAGCCTTGATGCAACCAATGGTCCCTTTATACTTTTCCGGCTTCAGTGGTTATCCCATGTTGTATCCTCAAATGTGATTGTTGAGAGCTAATAAACCCAGATGAGAGAACATATCCCATTTGCCTTTCTGAGTCTGGGTTATAATCAATATAACTCTTTAGGTCCATTCATTTCCTTGGAAGTTTCATTTTTCTTTGCAGATAAATAGTATTCTATAGGATATCTGTACCACATTTTTATTATCTGTTGAAGGACATTTAGGCTATTTCCTTTTCCTGGTTATTGTAAATAGAGTAGTTGTGAATGTTGCTGAATAAATAACTGGACACAGAACAGGCACAAAGGATACATCTGTATCATAACTTCTGAATTCATGGCTCCTCAGTTAACATTACAGAAAAGGGGGTGGAAAGATTGTAAAGCCTGAATACCAGAAAATTTGCATGGAAACAGTCTCTTCTATAAGATCGGAACAATGACAATATCCATAGACATGTTAACGTGTAAGTGGAAAAATTCCTTGGGCCCCATCCAAAGACACAGAAACAACAAAAAGAGACTCAGCATGTTATATTTATACACATTTGCATATATATACACACATGTTGTGCCTATGCATGTATGTGTACACACACACACACACACACATATACACACACAGTATGTACATGAGTGTGTAACAAATATAATAAAAGACAGCTGTCAATTTGAGAGGAGGCATGGGAAGGACTTGAGAAAGGTAGCTTGGAAGGGCTGGAGGAAGGAAAGTGAGGGGAAGTGATGCCCTCTCATCAGTCCTGACCTCTGGCGTGGGAACTCATCCTTTTCCTGCCTGTATGCTGTTACCCTGTATCCTGCTTAATTCCCTCCCGTGCCTTTAGGCAGTCACCCTCCAGAAGCTTGCTTCATCTTTACCTTCTCTTCCAAGGGTCCAAAATCTAAGTAGAAATTTCTCTGCTAAGCTAAAGGCCTCAGGAGATCTTACTTTATTTTCACTTTGGTTAGCATTTCTCACTAATATTCTATACTAGATTGATATTTAAATTCCCTTTCATTGACAGGGCTAAAGATCCACTGGGAGAGGATACAATTGCATGCAAATGTGTTCATCGCATTGATTATTTCTTCTTGAAATATGTTTCTAAAATATTAATCTAGTACCTATGGAAAAGCAATTAGAGCCATTTTTCTATATTTAAAAAGCACAATCCAACTCATTTTCTCATTTATTCAAAAGGCAGTTTTTATCTCATTTAAACACCTGTGGGTTTTTTTTTTTAAATAATTGAGCACATATACTCTTATTTGCTGGTACTTTGATAATTCACATTAATTACATTTGTTTAATTTCTTTTAAAGCCATTTTAATGTTCATAGTCCCTCTTGTTGAGACAATATCATTATCAAAATATAACATTTAATTTTTAAAAATCTGCACATTTGAGCTCATTGTTTCTTTCATATCATGATAATTCTACAGCAAGAACATTTTATACCGATTTTTTAACAAAAATCTTTTCCCTTGCTATGTTATTTCACCGAGGCACACTAACAGTATGACCATTAATGACAGATACTAGTACAAACCCTAGTGCCGACAAAGCTAACGTCCGTAACATTAGTATGCTGCACACAGTTGCAGAGCATACCACAGCCCCATAGTCTCTCAGCCTCCCCTCAATGATAATAACAGGTGACGTGGATGGCCATTGCTGTGAACTTCTTTTCTTAGATGAAAAAGCACACAGGAATATTAAGAGATGACAGTGAGAATGACAATGTCAAACATACAGCTGTGTCATCTATCATTTGAAATGAGATTCAAGCTCAGCCTGGTGGTCCAGGCCTACCTCCCAACTACTTGGGAGACTTAGACAAAGGGAACATGAGTTCAAGCCTTTTCCTGACTCAAAAAGAAGAATAGAAAAAGGGGTGCCGATGTAGGTCCTCCGGCTACTGCCCGTTTAATGCGCATGCGTGAGGCCTCACACTGCAGCACCATTACCACAAAGGAACAAGCAATCCCCTCCCAGAGGGGACGTTTGGCTGGAAGACATACTCACAAAGAGGAGAAAACCTTTTGAGAGGGGCATGATGGGGTAGAACCACTTCTGACACACTTCATGTATGTAGAGCTGTGTGCGGAGGTGCTCCCCTCTGATCCTGTCACTTGGGAGATGGAGGCTGAGGTCAGCCAGAGACAAAGGACACTAAGCAACAGGGCCAGCGAGAGGACTCAGCAGGAAAAGGTGCTTGCCACCAACCCGGACAATCTGAGTTTGATCCCTGGAACTTAAATTGTAGAAGCAAAGAGTCATCTCGCACATGCCTCCTCTGGCCTCCACGGTCAAGCACCCATTCGGCTTTCCTGTCTACATGTTTGAACAGGAAGCTCACACACCTTTTCTGCTACAGAGGAGGATGCTGCCTTTCTGCACCCCATTGTTGTGTCCGCACCCATTCCTCTGCTGCCTCCTTCAGCTTATATCCCGCCATCTCACCGTTTTGTCAGTTCCGTGGGCAGACCCTCACTTAAATCTCAGCTCTCTGCTTGTTTTCTCGTTGTGCGATGTGTTTGGAGTTCAGACTGGGAGCTTTGTCATTCCTGTTCTGTATCTTTCGCCTCTGGTTATTCTCATCTCTGATTACTTCCCTCGGGTCCTATTCATGGAAGGTGGCCCCTTTCCACTGGCAGGGCGCCTACTGCGAGACCATTCACAGAACCCTGGGAGAGAGAGTAATTGCTTCCCGAACACTTTGTGTTTCCTCTCCTGTTTGCTGTCTTATCCTTCTGTATTATACGCAACATGGGCTTCATTATTTGCAAATTGCTTTTCTCCTTTTTCAGATTAACTCACACCAATCATTAAAATTATTTGAAGTAACCGTATCATGCATCGCTATAACTCCTGCACAAAAGGTAGACATTTGCGAGACCTGCCTTTGTGCTGGGCAGTCCCTTCACACCCTTGTTCTGATAGAACCATTTGCTTTGCATGCTAAGAATGCTTAAACTTAAAATTGTTTTGGACAATAGGCCAAAAATAGTCTAAAATGTTTCTTTGTATTACTTTCTACCGATGGGGCATATGAGGGAAAATTCTACTGTACATAAGACTTCAGGAGTATATTGGAAGTCCTAGAATTATGGCATATATTACAATTATATAATTTTATAAAATAATTACTAATGAATTACCTATTATCAGCAAAAGTCAAATTAGACAGGTAATCATATCAACGGTATAAAAGATGAAATATTCCTATTCAACCTTCTTCACTTAGAAGGAATTCTTCCTGCATTTGCCTTGGGGATGTTTTGGATTTGTGAAATGTGTCTTTCTATGGAGGCTTGATGGGGTGGTTTGAATATGCTTGGCCCAGGGAGTGGCACCATTAGGAGGTGTGGCCTTGTTGGAGGAAGTGTGTCACTGTGGGCATGGGCTTTAAGACCCTTGTCCTAGCTTCCTGGAAGCCAGTCTTCTTCGAGCAGCCTTCAGATGAAGATGTAGAATTCACAGCTCCTCCTGTACCATGCCTGCCTGGATCCTGCCATGCTCCCTCCTTGATGACAATGGACTGAACCTTTGAACCTGTAAGCCAGACCCAATTAAATGTTGTCCTTATAAGAGTTGCCTTTGTCATAGTGTCTCTTTACAACCATGAAACCCTAACTCAGATATTTGGTTTCTTATACTTGTTTAGGGGCTTTCCTTTGGTTTTTGTTTGCTTTTTACTATATTTAGGTCTTACTGTATGCCATACTTTATTTTTTTATTTTTTGGGAATTTCATATATGCAAAATAATGTGTTTGATTAAGCCCATCTCCCCTTTCCTCCCCTTCAACCTCTCCCTTATCCCATCCCATGTTTTCTGTATCTCAATTTCATTTCATATCTCTCTCTCTCTCTCTCTTTATTTCAAAACAACAACAACAACAACAAGTCAGTTTATTTAGTGCTGGTGGTATGTCCATGAGTGTAAGGCCATCTACTGAAACAGGGTAGCCTCTCACAGGCTGCATCCTTGAAGGAAACCTCCTCTCCCAACAGCTATCAAGTGCCAACATCCCTGGCTAGTGGTATGACTTTTTGCCTTCCCCTATGCTGGGAATTTGTCTGGCCTAATTTTCTATAGATCTTGTGCAGGTAGTCAGAGTACTGTGAATGCATATGTGCAACTGCCCTGTTATGTCTAGAAAACACGGTTTCCCTGAAGTTACCCATGCCTTTGGGTCTGATAACCCCATCCATTGCCTCTTTTTGATAACTCTTGAGCCTTGAGAGGATGGGATGTGGTATAGATGTCCAATTTAGGAATGATCACTGTCTTAGTTAGGGTTTTACTGCTGTGAACAGACACTATGACTAAGGCAAGTCTTATAAAAAACAACATTTAATTGGGGCTGGCTTACAGATTCAGAGGTTCAGTCCATTATCATCAAGGTGGGAGCATGGCAGTATCCAGGCAGGCATGGCACAGGCAGAGTTGACAGTTCTATGTCTTCATCCAAAGGCTGCTAGTGGAAGACTGACTTCCAGGCACCTAGAGTGAGAGTATTAAGCCCACATCCACAGTGACACACCTACTCCAACAAGGTCACACCTATTCCAACAAGGCCACACCTCCAAATGGCACCACTCCCTGGTGCAAGAATATACAAACCATCACAATCACCTTGCTTATTTGATTCTCCACATTGACCAGTTGTAGGTCTTTGTGTTAATGGACACCTCCTGCAAAAATAAGCTTCTCTAATGAAGACAAGTAGGGCACTGGTCTATAGGAATCATGATAAGTCTTTAAGAGTCAGTTTAGTACTGTATTCACTTAGCAAAACCATGGTAGTAGGTTCTTCCCTAAAACCTATGACCTCCTAGTCTTTGGTTCTTGGCCCTGTTAATATTGCCAGGCATTGTAGAGTGGGTCTTAAATCCAACCAGAAAGTGATGGTTACTCCCATATTTATACCACTATTGTACGAGTGGGCAGACCTGGCCAGATTGCTTGTTATTGCAGTGTTCACAGCTAGATACAACTAATGGTTACTTTTCTTCCATGGTAACAAACACATATTCCAGCAGCCAATAGGGGTGAAGCTTCCATGTTGGTAAAAGCTTGATTTCTCCATGTTGTATGACTCACATATGTGTTATCTTCAGTATTCAGGTTCTGTAGTGTCACCAAGAGCAGTGACAATAGCTTACAATATTTGGGAGTCTATTGAACCTCACTTAGCAGTACCTCCAGCACAGGTAATACAATCAATACAATACAATGGGCTTTTTATTTGAGACCTATGGTGCCTTGGAGAGGTGCTGGCCCTCTCCAAGAGTTTAAATCTATTAAAACTCTTTTTATATGTAAGTATATACATATGTATGTATATACATACATATATACATATATATACACAGATATACATATGCATATACATTAACATATATATATAATGAAGCTTCTACAACAGTATATATATATATATATATATATATACATATATAAAATGAAGCTTCTACAACAGTAGGTTTATGTAAGACTTTTTCAAAAGTCTTTAATGTTACTTATCACTCTTCATATTCCCTCCTTTTTTCTGACTTCACTTTTCCCAGTTAACTCTTCTTGCATCATCACTCGCCACTGCCCCTTTATATCACTTATATTCTATCTTCTCTCCCTTGAAATACTCCCTCCCATGACCCCTTTACTGATTTACTGATGTCTATGGGTTAATTTAAATACACATAGCTAAATATTTAAAGCTAGCATCCACATATGAGCAAGTCTATGTGCTCTTTATATTTCTGTATTTGGGTTACCTCACTCAGAATAATTATTTCCATCTCCATCAATTTACCAGAAAACGTCATAATTTCACTTCTGGTAACAACTGAATAATATTTCATTGTGTAAATGTACTGCATTTTCATTATTCATTTAGCAGTTGGGAGAGAATGATGCTATTTCCACTTCCTGGCTGTTGTGACTAGATCAGCTATGGACATGGATATGTAAGTATTTCTGTAGTAAAATGTAGAGACTTTTGGCTATAAGCTGAATATCACTATAACTGGGTCACATGGTAGACCTACTTCTAGCTCTTTGAGGAACCTCCACCCTGGTTTTCTTTATTTCTTTTTCCTCTTCCTTCCTTCCTTCCTTCCTTCCTTCCTTCCTTCCTTCCTTCCTTCCTTCCTTCCTTCCTTCCTTCCTTCCTTCCTTTCTTTCTTTCTTTCTTTCTTTCTTTCTTTCTTTCTTTCTTTCTTTCAAGACAGGTTTCTGGTTTCTCTCTATATCCCTGGCTGTCCTGGAACTCACTCTGTAGACCAGGCTGGCCTTGAACTCAGAAATCTGCCTGCCTCTGCCTCCCAAGTGCTGGGACTAAAGGCATGCGCCACCACTGCCTGGCTCACCCTGGTTTTCATAGTTTCATTTCTGTTGCTTTGATAAAATATTCTGACTAAAGCAAATTGGGCAAAGGGCCTTATTCTAGCTTACAATTTTATGTGATGATGTTTTATCATGGAGAAGTCAAAGTAGCAAGCACTGAAAAAAAGGTAGTTGCATGACATCTACAGTTGCGAGTAAAATAAAATGAATTCATGTATGTTATTATTGGGCTCAACCTTGACTTTTATAGAGCCCAGGACCCAAACCCAGGGAATGGTGCCACCCACAGTGGACTTGATATTCCTATATTCATTAACACAATCAAAATAATCTGCCAGAGACAAGCTCACAGACCAACCCAATCTAAACAATCTTTCGCTGAGATGCCTTTTCGAAGTTGTGTCAATAACATAATTAAAACTAATCATCACATTGTGTATTCATTTATATAAAACTGTTAATATTTTTCTGAGCAACATTTTAATTCTTCACTCCTTAACATTTTTCTTCTAAAGGTTTTTTTTTTGAAGGTAAAATTCACAAAACATTACATATTTCTAAGAGATGCCGAATGAGTGGTATTTAGCACATTCACAGTATTGACAAGCCATGACTTCTATGTAGTTCCAGAACATATTCCTTGCCATTTACCAATGCAGCAATTACATCCACATCCCAACAGTCTCCATGGATTATTTTAGCCTAAGCATTTCATATAAATAGAATATAATATTGGAGTGATCCAACTTTCACTTAGCATAACGTTTTCAAGATTCACCCATTGTTGCAACACGAATCAGTACTTCATTTATTTTTTTCCTGTGGCCAAGTCCTATTACATTGTCATCTGTTGATGGACAGTTGGGCTCCCTGCTCTTGGCTATTATGGATACTGGTTCCATTGATGCAAACGTACAAAGTAAGTACCTGGTTTCCAATCTCTTGGGCATATCTCCAGGAGTATAATGACTATATAATATGGTAGTTCTACATTGAAGTTTTGTTATATAAAAGAACTGCCAAGATACTTTCTCTTTAGACTCTTCATGATTTTGTCAACATAAGAACTAAAGTTTTTGATAATATGTTCCTGGTCAGTATTCATTGAATGAGATCATGCTTAAGATTGAAACCATTAGTCACTTGATGAACTGTACGCGTTGCTGTCAAGGAAATGAGCTTCAAGGAAGCATGTTACAGGAAATCAGTAAACAAGAATAAGGTGATGGTTATCGTAAGATTCTCTGATATGTCAGGTATTGACAGTGGAGAAAAAAGCAGTAACTCTGGTCCTGTCCCTATAAACCTTATTCTGCTTTGTGGTCAGGACAGGGACCTCCGGAGGGGAAGCCCCAGAGAGAAAGAAGAGAGGACGTAAGTTCCATGCAACACCCCGTTTTATTTCTTATACCTCCTGGTTCCTGTACTCCTTACTTTAACCTTAAATCCCACCTTCAAAACAGCCCAAATGAATACAATAAGGAAAATAGGGAGAAAAAAAAACAAGAGTGGGGAAAGGAGAAAAGAGGAGGGGGAGGGGGAGGGGGAGAGAGAGCCCTGGGGTCATCAGTGAAGCAGCATCAATGTTGTCAGTCATTTGAACACGGACTTCCATTCCCCATCTGATTATTCCCATTGCCAAGAACACAGTCCTGTTTATTCAAGTCCCTAATTTTTCACAATTAGCATTTATGTCTTTCCTGTAGGAATTACCTGCTTTTTTGTTGTTAGAAATTTAAATGTCCATATAAAAATTTTAACAGGCAAAAGTAACCATGCCGTCTTCTATTTATGTACCCATCTGTATACCTAATTTTCTTAGGTAAGAGGCCAGAGAGGTGACACATGTCTGCAGCCCCAGCCCTTGACACATGTGAGGAAAAGGATCAAGAGTCCAAGTTCTTCTCACCTCTCACCAAATGTTGACTAAATTCATACTCTGTCAGATTAGACTACCTATTCTCATCGCCCCTTGCAGTTTTAACTCTTGAGGATTGAGACACAAAGATGAAATTATATATTATTGTGACCAAGTGTTCACTCTTATTAAAAATGAATGTGTCAGTTTAGATTTCTTTGATAATGGATTATGATTTGGGCATGTAAGCTTTTAAGGTCCATACTGTACTATAAAGCAAGACACATCTCATTCGTCTAAGAGGCCTCCTTCATAATCGGGGCTCACCCTCTGCTCTCTACAGTGAGAATCATGTTTGTCTGCAAGAACTTAGATGACATGCTGTGTCTCCATTTCTCTTCCCTTTTCAACCTCTTGCCCTCTAAAAGGGGGTTTTCTTTTTTGTAATATACATATATATTTATAAATATTATATATAGTTATATAACATATACATATATAATATATACATATAATATATATGATATATACATATAATATATATATGAAAATAAAAACTCTGCTTGACTCATTTTTTTTCCAAGCAGCTTTTAAAATGTGTTCAAATTGCTTTCTGAGCTCTGTGTCTCATGTTACTGTTGAAGTGTTCCATTGTAGGTGAGACAGAAAATAGGAAAAAGAAGAACACTTAGGTGGCTGTGTTTGCCATTTAAAAAATATAACTCCAACACAACACAATTTTTTTTTTCTGGTTTGTATGTCTTTGACGCTTTTGATGTTTAAACAGTTTATGTAAGAACTGAGAAAAGTGTATTTAAATATGCATGAGAAGCCGCGCAAAACATCTCATCTCAATCACTTAAAACCTACATGCACAGGAGTGAGTTTGGAAACAGAGGATGGCGTATGCCTTCGTTCCTGTGATTGGGAAGAAATGTCTCCTTTTGCCCTTCGGGAACACTTTCTCAGCAGATTAACAGGCTCAAATTTCAGCTGCTGTTGGTCTAAAGGACACATTGAGGTCCTTTAAGCTGACCTGGGCCACTCCTAGGACAACCTGTCTTGTCCATTTTCTGGCCTTGTCTTTGGCCAGGCCTTATCTAGGCCTTGTGAAAAGAAGGAACAGTCTGAGGTGGTGTAGCTTCTCTTTCATGCCTGAAAGACAGTTAAGGGCGTGCACAGTCACATCACTAATGGTGTAAGGAGAAGCTTCCCACACTGTCCTCAACAATCTCAATGCTAAGACACTTCAAAGCTGCATTATAGGTCCCCATGAAATCCTAGGTGTCATCTGCCCAAAAGCTCCAAGTGTCCTGGGGAGATGGAGATGGTAGGAATTGGTCTTATCACTTTGTGGGAGCCAAGGGGTGTCAGCTCTTCTCTCACTTTAGGATGAGGATGAGTTGTGCTGTGAGTGAGCACATCCATGTTTCATGGCAGTAAAGCTTTGGTTTTCATCTCTCAAAATTGGGAGCAAAGTTCCCAGGATCAGATCCTTATTCCATCTATCCACCGAGCTTCTTCCTTTCTTTTTTTATTAGATATTTTCTTTATTTACATTTCAAATGTTATCCCCTGCCGCAGTCTCCGACCTGACCCGCAGAGACAAGAATGACACAGACACCAAGACGGGTTCACGCAGCTTCAGCAGCTTCCTTCTTCCGCAGCTTCCACTTTACTTGGGGCAAGGGCTATATTTATACAGTAGTGGCAACTGACCTCATCTCACTCCACACCACCTCATCCAATCAGAATCACACACGCTCCAGGCACGAGCTCAGGTTGGTCACAGATAGGCTGACAGATCCAGATCATGAGGAATAATATAATTTGGCAGGCAGCTTACACATGCAGTTTCACTCTGCATGTTCGGGCAAGGCAGTAAACATGTGGGTTTCACAGGGCCTGGCAATGGGCCAGAGCGCCATCTTTGCCCATGTGGCCGCACCTGCTTCCCTCAATCCCCTTTCCTCATTTCCCCTTCAAAAATGTCCTATCTCCTCCCCTCTCCCCCTGCTCACCAACCCACCCACTCCCACTTCCTGGTCCTGACATTCCCCAACACAGAGCATCGAGCCCCCACAGGACCAAGGGCCTCTTTTTCTACTGATGTCCCACAAGGCCATCCTCTGCTATGCATGCGACTGGAGCCATGGGCCCCTCCATGTGTACTCTTTGGTTGGTGGTTTAGTCCCAGGGAGCTCTGGAGTTACTGGTTGGTTCATATTGTTGTTCCTCCTATGGGGCTGCAAAGCCCTTCAGCTCCTTGGGTCCTTTCTCTAGCTGCTTCATTGGAGACCCTGTGCTCAGTCCAATGGTTGGCTGAGAGCATCCACCTTTGTATTAGTCAGGCATTGGCAGAGCCTCTCAGGAGACAGCTATATCAGGCCACAGAGCTGCTTTCAGCTTTCCTGGTTTACTTGGTTTGCCAGGAAGTTTGGGAAGAATGGGGTTAATGACATCCCTTGTTTATAAAATGAGCAGTGCTTAGGAAAGCAGTAGAGCTTTGAAAGGCCCCAGTCCTACAGCCGCCCATGGCCATCGTTAACCATTTCCCAAGTCCACTCAAGATGAATCCTGTCAGCCAAACTTAAGCAAGCTGTGTTAGATGGGAACAGGAAATATCGTTGGACACTTATCTAAGTACCATTGACAATGTGGCATCAATAAATGTATCTCAGATGCAGCAAAGGGACAGTAACAAGAAAGAGCAGTCGCCCCAGAACATGACCTTATAGAACAGGGCAGTTAATAAGTACTTGGAATGTGTTTTCCTTCCTTCTTTCTCTCCTTCCTCCCTCCCTCCCTCCCTCCCTCCCTTGTATATATTTGTACATTTTGTGTCTGTTAATGTATGTATGGACGTGTATGCATGTATGTGTGCACATGGAGGCCAGAGGTCAGATAGCTTTTCTCTACCATTCTCACTCGTATGCTTCAAAGCCAGGTCTCAATGAGCTAAGAGCTCATCGATGGACTGATTGGCTAAACTGAGCTCCAGGAATCCATCTGTATCCATATCCCTGATGCCCTCAGGACCCAGGTTTACAGGTATGTGCTGACACACTTGGATCTCTTATTTTGCTTTGTTTTATGTTTGTGATTGTTTTGCCTGAAAGTATGTCTACACACTGTGTGTGTACCTAGTTCCCCCATGGAAGCCCAGTGATAGTGTTGGATCCCTGAGATCTACAGTTATAAGTAGCTATGAGCTGCTATGTGTACTAGGAATACCGGTTTTCTCACAGAGTAGCAAGTGCTCTTAACCAGTGATCCATGCAAGCCTGTTTTGGTTTGTTTGTTTGTTTGTGTTCCCACACAGGGATCTAAACTCAAGTCCTCAGGCTTATGCAGAAACACTTTACAAACTGAGCCGTCTCCCTAGACCCTTGAGTCTCTATTTGTTCTTCTATGAAGTGGGACCAATGTTATCTGCATTGCAGCTGGGAAAAGATTTGGAGAATTATTTGATGACTAATAATTACAATTATTAGATGACTAATAAGTAATACATTATTATTACTTCATTACCATTTAAAACTAAATTCACCTCCACAGAACCCATTGAATTGGAAAGTATTGAGGGAGTTAAAATTCTCAAATTCATCATCTTCCAACATTACCAAACTGTTGATATTCCAGAGGTCTCCCAAAGAAGTTTCAGACAGCTCAAATTGAAGTGTGGAGCAAGAAGTGTAGTTTCACCTCTCCAGCAATTAATCTGTCTGTGTCTTGGTCCCATTTCCTGAGCTCTGTGCACGCTGTGGTGCCTGGGGCTCTTAAACAGTTTTTACTTCATTTTTTCCTGTGATGACAAATACTTCAGCATTACTGATTTTCCAATGTGAAAAGACTAGAAATGGAGGACTAAAATCAGACTTTCCAAGATTTACCTAAAAATAGTCTTAGGTCTCTTTTTCCTGTTTCCATTGTGCTTTACTGTACAGTTTAATCACACAGCAATATCAAAGCGCATCATGATGAAGGTGGTCATGCCAAAGGACACACACACACACACACACACACACACACACACACACACACACACAGGTGCTTTCACTTAGTTTTCTGTAGAAGGGATGACTTTAGAATGATTTTCTCTAAAATGGAAGATAAAGTATGTGTAATTTGATACTAAAGCCATTGTGTCCCCACTGTGTGCTGGGCATTTTTCTGAGGTGGTATAGAATTTTCCAAAGACTTACTGGCCCCTACCTTCTCAAAGCTGAGAAACATGGGAGGGGGAGCAGGAGTGGGGAGACATTTCACAAATACCAAAACTATAAAGCATGTAGGAAGTGCAACAAAGGTTAAAGAAAAGTATTTATGGGAACAACAAAATAATGGAAGCCGAGGACTTCCTGCAGAGACCTTTAGGAAATCACTAGAATGGTGGCATTTAAACTGGATAGGGCTTTGACAGGAGGGACACACAAGGTTAGGAGAATCCTGGAGAAGAGAAGAGTGTGAACAAAGGCGCGGCGGTATTGGTGGTCTGTGGTGGCTGGAAACACATGGGTAGGGGGAGGTGAGGCACACGCTGTGAACATCACAAGTAGCACTGGGGGGTGGGCGTGGGGTCACCATATCTGAGAGATACTGTCAGGATATGAAGCATCAGGAAGGAAGAAGAAGGAAGGAAGGAAGAAAGGCTTCAGATGACAGAGATGTGAGAAGACAGGTCATTTTAGCAAAAGCAGAAAGACAACATGTTTCAGTGCTGGGACTGACCAGAAGGCAAGTGGAGGTGTTGGCAAGGCAGCTCAGTGGTAGTGCTTGCCTGCCTAGCATGTGTGAGCCCTAAGTCCAAGTTCCAGAACAACTCCCAAAGAAGAAAGAGAAAAGGAAAAGCGGTGATAAGGCAGTGCTTACCTTTCTTCTCGACAGAGATGTTTCTAGGGTAGAGTGGAGGAAGAGGCGAAGTATTGGAAGACAATGGGGAAGCAGTTTTCTTTAGTAGGAAATCCTCTGGAACTCACTACGGTGTACATGGGGATGGTGCGGTGCTCTGACCACCCCCACCCCAGTGGCAAAGTCAGCAAGTAGTTCCTAGCAACTGAAGGAAGAAGGCCAGGTCCTTTCCTCAGGGAAGTCACAATAACTTTAAGTGAAGTTAAAACTATTATAATCAAATGGAGTGTTTTATCCTATAAAATGGGTATATGTGCAAACAAATTTAAACTATAAGGTTAAAGAAAAGGGGTCCTAGACATGAATGAATGCCAGATTGCCACTGTCATCATTGACACTGCTTCATATCAAGCTTGCACAGAGGCCACCAGAGTGGTTATTTAACCAAAGATTATTGCTTCGAAGGATCTGATGTAGACATCAACAGAGATTGTGTAAGGACACTTGCTTTACAAGCATGAGTATGTGAGTTCAAATCTCTAGCACCTGCAAAAAAAAAAAAAAAAAAAAAAAAAAGCCAGACATGGCTGCACGTGCCTGTAACTCTAGCATTAGGGGGTGGAGCCCTGGAGCTTTCTAGCCAACTAGGACAGTCAAACATCAGGCTACCAGTTCAGTGGTCTCATAGCAACAGAGTGGAGATGGATAGAGGAAGACAATGTCATCTCCTTGTTCAACATGTACATGCATGAGCATGTGCACCTGCACATTCATATGAATACATACACAGTACAACACACACACACACACACACACACACATCTCTCAATATGCCCAGTGGTTCACTGTGGCTCTGCTGTTCTGCTATTACGAAATGAATATTTGAGCTATGATGAGCCTCTCTCTGATTGTTCTTGCCCTGACCTCAACTGTTATCACTCTCTGCTACCCTATTTCCTGTTGACCCCCAAAGGAAAACCTGAGCATACATGAGCTTCCTGGAGTGCCTAGCAAAGATGGGAGGCAACATTCCTGGAGGCTGAGGTTTCTTATTTGTAGCACTTGCTATGATATTGACTAAATTAGGATCAGATAGCAAGTTTTATGGCATCTGTCTTCCTATAGACTACCCACTGGGTCTCTGGCTCTGCTGTATTTCTGTTGCCTGACCTCATGTCTTACACATAAGCAATTTCAAGAATGAATGAAAACAGTACACATTACAGTCTCTACTATTTATTGCAGAAGTTTTATTTTTAAAAATTCAAAAGAACTTAAAAAGGGTATATCATGCATTTAATATTGGGTTTATTTTAAGCCATACTTAGAAGAACTCTGGACCTGAAGGGTTTTTTTCTTTCCTCCTTGGTGTGGCTGTAATCCTCTTCTCCCTGGTCCTTCCCTGGAGTCAGGTCCTTGAGAGACACCATTGTGTGAGGAGCAGCAGAAGACTGAAGGTCATAAATACATCTTCCACTGAACATGCAGTGTTGGTGGCAGCTGGCAGCACTGGAGAAACTCTGCCCACATGCAGAAGATTTATGCTTCTGAGCCTTCTACAAACTGCTAAAAATTGCTTGCTTGTCTGATTTGCCCTATGTTCATCAAATAAATGTCAATAAATCTGTATTGATGAAATTTCTTGCTAAGTCAGTAAGAAAATTCTTTATCAATTGTACATGGGGAGAAGGCTGTAACAGAGCAGTGCCAAGTGGGAGGTAGAGTGGCTCCAGGGAAGATGTGTTTATAGGGAAAGGTCATTCACCTGTTTGTAGTAGAGTCATTGCTTTCAACACACCATGCAATGGTCTCCTGCTCCAAATATTCTTAGATTTATGTTCTAATTTGTAACAGTGAAGCAAACAGACACCAAGGAAAATCAGGAATCAGATTATGAGAGACATACTGTAAGGGAAGAGTAGACTGCTCTGTAACAACTGATTCAGATTTGGGCTTGGGATGAAGGGAGAGGAGAGGAGAGGAGAGGAGAGGAGAGGAGAGGAGAGGAGAGGAGAGGAGAGGAGAGGAGAGGAGAGGAGAGGAGAGGAGAGGAGGAGTAGGCACCATTTGGGCTGAATGCTACAAGAAGATTGGCATGTTCGTGGTGAGATTCAGAGCATCTTGTACGTTGTTATCAGGCAGCTACTTAAGGGTGTGCTAAAGGATCCAGAGAAAAGAATTTGCCTATTGTGTCAGAAACTACAGAAAGGGGGGGGGGGGGAGGGCGATGAAGACAGAGGCATCAGATTTATTTAGTAGCACCCAGAGAGGAGCAGCACTTCAGTAGAATGGTGGGCACAGAAAGCATACTGATGCCACTTGAAGAAAGAATGGAGCAGAGACAGGAGACAAGATATTATCACGAGATGTGATAATGAGAGAAAGAGCACAGGAAGACAGGGATGTGCAAAGTGGGTGGGGCTTTTTGCTTGAAAGTAGATTCAGTTGATGATGCTCTTTTGTGGAAAATGGTCAGAGCAATGACATGATATGGAAGCGTGGGAAGATGGATGTTGTTAAAGCATGGCTCAAAGAGTGGGGAGGTGAACTCACAAGGAAATGTGTCAGATACTTATTTTAGGGTTATGGCCAATAATTTGAAAGTAACCAATCACCTTAGAGTCCTTGGGTGTCCTTTTCCTAGCAAAGGCTAACATCTTTTATGCAGCTCTGCATTTAAACAAGTTGTAGTTTTGACAGCTGAATGTGAAGTAAGAAGAAAGGGACATTTGTTGCGAGTGGTCACTGGAGTGATGGACCATAAAATTTAAGTAAGGAAGCAGGGACATGAAGGCACAAAAGGAATGACAAATAGGAGGAAGTTGCCACTTGCATGTGTCAAAGGGATGAAAGAGTCATTGGTATGTGTAGTAGAAGAAGTGAACTGGAAAGCTAGGTAGTGGTATTGAAAAGATCAGATATTGAAACTTCAATCATAGAGAGGTGGTTACCTGCCATGGCAGGAACTGTGCCCAGAGGCAGATGACTGAAGTAGGATGGCACCAAAGATGACTCTCGTGGGAAGTCACAGAAGTTGGGGTATGTTATTCTGTGGTCTCACAATTCTGCTGTTGGGCTGAAAAGGAAGACATTAAGGCCAAGTGAGCCAAACAAAGGAGAAACTACACCGGACAAGACAGGAGATGCAGCAGACGGAGAACCGTGAGAGAGTGGCATCTGTGTAAAAATGAGCTCTCTGGGCATTGTTCTCAGCCCTAAAAAGGGTGCAAAAGCGCTGTCCTCAGGACTAGCTAGATGGGTACATGTTCAGAACCTGGAGGGTCAAGAAGTCTTGCTGTCATCAATCCATGGATCTAGAATTCTAGAAGACACTCGCATGTCCAATAGAGAACAGAGAAAAGGTTGGGTAGGCTCACCACTATGTGTGAGGTTGAGTCTGAAAGGGAGCAGGAACAAAGCCAGGGTTAGGGGTAAGCTTGGATGGTAGATAGTCTTGTGACAATAGACAGAACAAGACTGGAAGAGAATCTCTTCCCTCTGAGGTCTGCAAAAATAAGTCTGCTGTTTTCCTTGCTATTACTCTGGAACTGACTTTCATTAGGGAACGAAGGGCTGCTAGGAGTAGAGAAGAGCCTTTGAAGGGAAGAATAGAGGAATTCAGTTTTCTGACCAGAATGTAAGCCATTCCACTTGCTGACAATGTTTAAAGTACAGAAATCTAAGAAGCAAGGACTCACCCCTTAAAATTTCCCCTCTGGAGACTGCCACGGGTAAGAGATTTAGAAAAACCGCTGGCTCTCCTGCCTCACCCATTCTCTTCCGGCTTCACTGAGATTGTGCAGATGTTGAGAATCACCAAGGTAGGAGGAGAGCTGAGAAAGTTTAGGAGCAGTGGGGACTCACTGTCTCAAAAGGAGGATCTAAGGGCGAAGGGCATTAGCAGCAGACAGTGGAGACAAAGTCACTGAAACCTGATGCTGGCTGGGTAGAATGGCTGTGCTTTGGTCCTGGTGAGAACAACAGGAAAACAGCATGGGCTTTGACTGAACTCTCTGCCATTACCTTTAGAGTGTGGTCAGATGAAGCATTTCACGAACTCCTAACCCACTCTTATACCAACAGGAAATAGAAAAAAAGAAGTAATTTATCCTATGGAATCCATAGCATTAAAAAAAATTGGGTCACGTAAACCAAACTCAGTTTCTAGTTATCAGATTCTAATTTTCATAAATTCCTCCATTGTTGGTGGGATTGCAAGCTTGTACAACCACTCTGGAAATCAGTCTGGCAGTTCCTCAGAAATTGGACATAGTACTACCAGAGGATCCAGCAATACCTCTCCTGGGCATATATCCAGAAGATGTCCCAACCGGTAAGAAGGACACATGCTCCACTATGTTCATAGCAGCCTTATTTATAATAGCCAGAAGCTGGAAAGAACCCAGATGCCCCTCAACAGAGGAATGGATACAGAAAATATGGTACATTTACACAATGGAGTACTACTCAGCTATTAAAAAGAATGAATTTATGAAATTCCTAGCCAAATGGATGGACCTGGAGGGCATCATCTTGAGTGAGGTAACACAATCACAAAGGAACTCACACAATATGTATTCACTGATAAGTGGATATTAGCCCAAAACTTAGGATACCCAAAATATAAGATACAATTTGCTAAACGCATGAAACTCAAGAAGAATGAAGACCAAAGTGTGGACACTGTGCCCCTTCTTAGAAGTGGGAACAAAACACCCAGGGAAGGAGTTACAGAGACAAAGTTCGGAGCTGTGATGAAAGGATGGACCATCTAGAGACTGCCATATCCAGGGATCCATCCCATAATCAGCCTCCAAACACTGACACCATTGCATACACTAGCAAGATTTTGCTGAAAGGACCCAGATATAGCTCTCTCTTGTGAAACTATGCCGGGGCCTAGCAAACACAGAAGTGGATGCTCACAGTCAGCTATTGGATGTATCACAGGGCTCCCAATGGAGAAGCTAGAGAAAGTACCCAAGGAGCTAAAGGGATCTGCAACCCTATAGTTGGAACAACATGATGAATTAACCAGTACCCCGGAGCTCTTGTCTCTCGCTGCATATGTATCGAAAGATGGCCTAGTTGGCCATCACTGGAAAGAGAGGCCCATTGGACTTGCAAACTTTATATGCCCCAGTACAGGGGAATGCCAGGGCCAAAAGAATAGGAATGGGTGGGTAGGGAAGTGGGGGGGGGGTATGGGGGACTTTTGGGATAGCATTGGAAATGTAATTGAGGAAAATACATAATAAAAAAAATATTCAAAAAAAATTGGGTCACATAAACCAAACTCAGTTTCTAGTTATCAGATTCTAATTTTTACAATTATCATTATTAGACACAATGGGATTTTTTTTTCTCTCCCTTGCTGATTATTTAAGAAATGAAAGAGGGAAAAGTCAAAATTAGAATGGGATATGCTAAGAAAGAAGGAAGAAAGAGGGATAGAGCAAGGGAGTGAGGTGGAGGGGGAAAAGATAAAAGGCTTTTCCATTCACAGCTTGAAAAACATCAAAAGCACAAGGAAATGATTTTTAAAAGGATGCTGTGGTCAACTTACTTTATCAGAACGTGGTGAGGGAAGCATAAGTCTAGGTCCCCAAAAACACACAGTCACTTTCTCTATCCTGAGTACCCCTGACATTGAGACCTAGATTAAAGATTTATATTTGTAAATCTTTCAGATAATTCATAAAATAATTCTAAATAAATTCCAAATCCTGAGTAACGTTTGCACATATTAGGAAAGGGATAGCCTGAGAAAGAAGAAAGGAAGAGGGAAGGAAGACAGGAGGGAGGGAGGGAGGGAGGGAGGGAGGGAGGGAGGGAGGGAAGGAGGGAGGGAGGGAGGACAGTAAAAGGCTTTTCCTGTGACTTCCCTTCTTGCCTGTATTACAGCTCTCAGGAATGTGGCCGCTGTTAAAGAGTCTTAAGCACCAAGGTCATGCTCCCTGCTCTTTCTTTCTCTTGACAGCACGGAGACAGGAGGTGACAGCAGGTTTACAAAGTTACTGACCCAGAGCACCGAGGTGGACAGTGACGGGCTAGAAGGGTGCCATGGCCCGAGCTCAGGGGCCAGTGGACGGGCAGGAGCAGGGCGTGAGACAGCTCAGACACCCATGCGTCTGAGGCTGTGGACCAGAGAGAGGGACTAGGGAGAATCTGAAGCAGAGGCAGGACCTGCAGCAAGTGCAGATGGAGAGGATGCCAGCCACAGCAAGAGTGAAGCTTTATCCTTAGCAGGGCTTCAGCCCTTTCTACTCCCACATTGAAGGAGTTTCTTTCTAAGGCCAAGGGCGGCTGCCCACTGAAAGGGAGCACAAGACCCCTTAGTGAGGTGCAAAGGGCTTCCCCGCTTAGACACAGTCTAAAAAAGAAATTCTTATCAAATACTCCTGAACCTTTTCCCCTGAAGTTTTGAATTTAAGATAAAAATTTCTCCCGAGGTTTGCCTCACTGGACTGGTAAGTGTTCCCAGTGCATAGAATGTATTTTAATTAACTAGGCAATCATGTCCTCATGCATTATAAGGAGGACCATTAAAGAAGTACTTCTGCTCACAGAGTCTTATGTCCTTCCCCCAACCAAAGGCATTCTCTTATCTCTCCCTTACTACACAGAGGACAGAGACAAAGACGAGTTTTTGCAAACCCATCCCTGCTCCCCTGTCCATTTTTATTTTAAATAGGTTAATTTTTTTTTTCGTAAGTTAGCATACCAGGCCACACTGGTAGTTTCATTTTTATTCCGTTCACATTAACTTGGCTCCAGCACCTTTTCCTTAACCATCTCCCAAATCCTTCCAGGAGACACGAGCATGAGTGATCACGTCACGTGGATCCTACTGTCCTGATGTGTCCACGGCTTTAGCTAAGATCTCTTTTTCCTGTTTTGGTTCCATTTCTGTTTGTCTCTCTCTCTCTCTCTCTCTCTCTCTCTCTCTCTCTCTCTCTCTCTCTCTCACACACACACACACACACACACAAATACACATTCACACACACAAACTCACACTCAAACACACTCTCACTCACACACACACACACACACACCATTTTTCTCTCTTTCACACACAGTGTAAACTGTAGGATGTACATACGAGATCAAAGAGGCAGTACTTACTGTTCTGAATCTGGCCTATTTGGATTACCAGTGACTTCTGGTATTCATTTCCCTATAAATGTCCTAAGCCAGCATTTGTGCCTTTATACCTGATAGCCAAAATCTAGGGATAATCAACTTCTTTTGAACACTTTCCTATAGAGAAGTGACTCAATATTTGTGGGATTCATTTATGTGTTTGGCCTTATTAGCATGAATAGGCACTTACTACACACCATACTAACATTTTACATTCATCATTTGAGCACATATTTGCAGTAGTTTTAGATTGAATTTTGTCCTTGTTTTGTAGAAGAGGAAACTGAGTCACAGAAAAGTTGAGGTTGCCTCTTGAATCCAGGGAGTGTGGATGAGAGCATACCCTCAGTCACTGGGGTTCTAGGGCTAGCATGGTAGAATTGCAAACTAGGTTGGAGTTTGGAGAAGAAAAGTGTGATGGTATATATGCTTGTCCCCGGGAACTGAGGGATTTGGAGCTATGGCCTTGTTGGAGTGGGTGTGGCCTTGTTAGAGTGGGTGTGGCCTTGTTGGAGTAGGTGTTTCACTGTTGGCATGGGCTTTAAGACCCTACTCTTAGCTGCCTGGAAGCCAGTCTTCCACTAGCAGCCTTCAGATAAAGAGATAGAACTCTCAGCTCTGCCTGCACCATGCCTTCCTGGATGCTGCCATGTTCCCAACTTGATGATAATGGATTGAACCTCTGAACCTCTAGGCCAGCCCCAATTAAATATTTTCCTTATAATGTTGCCTTGGTCATGGTGTCTGTTTACAGCAGTAAAACCCTAACTAAGACAGAAAGAAAGCATAGAGATTCTATTGAGACATTAACAATATGCTGTGTGGCATAATCCCTAACTTCATTCTAAATATTTATCCTTATACCACAGAAAAAAATATTTCTCACCTCTCATCAAGGAAACGTTTCTTTGTAACAGATGGAGACAATTACAAACACTCACGACTAATCAAAATATAGAGTTGTGGAGCCCAGTCCCAACTGATACGGCTATAACACAGTTCCTGCACATAAGGCTCAGGGATCATTGCTGAAGGGGGTGTGCGGCGGTGGTTGGAAGAGCCAGAGAAACCTGAAGTCCGCTGTGAGATTGTGTCTCCTACAGATGTTAAAGGAGCCACACTATGTCTCTCCAACATGGCTACCTGAACATGACCTGAATGAGGGTGAGACCAATAATACTGCAAATGGGAGGAGGCTCGGGGGGGGGGGCCTCAACCTAGACAAAGAACCACCTTCAACTAAGAATTGTGGAGAATGGGAGAAGTAGTCTTCTCCAGGGACAAAGCACAGCAGTTGGTTATCCAACACCAAAGGGTTAGACCAAAACCACAAACATACAGGTGGCTTTATAGAGTTTGAGCTGGTTGTGTGTACATATGTACTATGGGTGTACACACGTACACACACACACACACACACACACGTGTATATATCAACAATTAAAGAAAAATAGGCCATGAATTTTAATGAGACCAAGAGGGGTTAGGATGGGCTGGGAGTGGGAAAATGAAGAGCAGAGATGACATAATCATAAAAACTCAACAATACAAAAAGAACTAATATTTTAAAATTGTTGTGTGTTCTGTATATCAGAGAAAGTGTGGTATTTTTCTGAATACGGACTACTTCATATGATTTCCAGTCATATCAATTTTTCATCAAATGACATGATTTCATTCATTTAAAAAAAAAGTTTTATTGATACTTTGTGAATTTCACATGAGGCACCCAGTCATCTCCCTGAACCTCTCTAGCCACCCTCCATCCTTGTAACCTCCATACCAAAAGAAAAAAAAAAAACAGTAATAAAAAATAAACATCTTACAAAAGAGGCTATAGTGTGTCACACAGTAGGTCCTTTTGTCCACACAGCCTTGCTTTCCAGTGTTCATTGCAATGAGTTATCAGTCTGATTCCAGGCCTCTGTCTTCTGCTACTCTATAAATTCAGGATCCTCACTGGGACTCTTCTAGGATATCCTGTGGTTGCCCTATATCATGGAGATCCTGCAGCTTTGGAATATGTAGTAGAGGCCCCTTCACACACTCCAGCAATTCATAGATGGGTAGGTGTTGATGTGGGCCAACTCAAAGCCCTAATCTGGGTCTGGGTGAGAGCTGAGTTGGTCAGCTCTCCAGCACTGTTCTAGGAAGGGGTGGAGCCAGCTCACCCAAGTGTAACAGCCTGCAAGGTTGGAGCCAGCTGTCCAGCTGTCACACCCTTGGGGCTGCACCTCGTGCCCCAATGTCAGCAGGGCCAGCTCTCCAGCACTAACTACCATGGTGAGATAAGGTGCCTGCTCTCCCAAGTGCTGCCATAGGTGAGGGACAAAGCCAGCTTTTCTAGACCCTTGGGGATGGCTCACCCAATGCCCCTGCTAGCAGGGCCAGATCTACTGTGATGCCTAAGTGAGGAGTGGGGCCACCTCTCCTGCTCGTGGCAGACAGCAAGTGTTGGGAGCTGACTCCTAGCAGAAAGCAGCTCTCATCTCTGCAGCCATCTCAGGCTATCTACTTACAGGATGGTACTTTTCCACCTTTATGAGAGACTTGTTTTCCTAGCATGATGTTTTTACAAGAAGCCCACCACAGCTGAGCACACTCTGATAACATCTTGTTTTTCTCCTATACATCCTGGACTTGTGGTTAAGTGTCTCCAGCTGTACTCCCCAGCTTGTGCTTATATACCCATAGTTGCCTTCTAATAAACAAGACTTGAGACTTGATCAGATAGCCTGTCCTGTCTCCATTCTTTGTGTCTCTTGCCCCTTTATCCTCACTCTCTCCCTTGCAGACCCCTTTGACTGATCCATGGACAGGGTCAAGGGAATGTCTGGGCCATCACTCCCACACCGTCATCACCACAAGGCAGGAGAAGTACAGAACCCATCTCTCCTGCACTGCCCAGGAGAAGGCACAACCAACTCTCATGACACTGAACATTTCAGTGCCACAGTGACAGCATGGGCCAGGACCTCACCGTGGCCTTGGGTGGCAGTACGGAGTACTCACATCAAGCTGTTTCTCACTACCCTCGAGTCTCCAGTTCTGCCTCTCTTCATTCACACCATTCTGCTTCTCTTACCTTTCCATCTCTCTACCACAGGTTTCTGGCTGTCTTTTGACTTATCTACAATGTGTGCTGCCGGCTGGGGTCATCCTATTTCATTCATTTTTATGGTGCAAAACTGCATGCACATGTAAATTCCACGTCTCCATTCATTCATCTGTTTCTGAGTTGATTTCACCACTTAGCATGTGGGATGAAGAAGAGGAACAGCAGGGGACATGAACAGGTGACAGGACACATATGGACACATATGGTACCATGACATACTTGAATGAAAGGCTCACCAGGAAACCTGTCACTTTACACAATGAATAAACACTAATAATTAAAAAAAAATGTTCTGTATGTGCGTACGTTTTTAAAAATTCAAACTTAAATAGAAAAGAACATCCTATCTAGAATTATTACTCATGTTCAAAACTTGCTTTGCCACTAAACCAGTGCTTTCCCTCATGCTGTAAATAATTTATAGAAATCTACATATTAACTATTTGCAGAAATTCAGTATTACCATTTCAGCTAAAACAATAAAATATAAGTAAAAATAAAGCAGTAAGATATAGAGCATTTTAAAATAACGTATTCTTAGTCCTTAACAGATAACTTTAAAGCTTTAAGAGTTACTCTTCAAAGCAGAATGAAATAGTGAGTGTTGCCTTCTGAAGGATGTAGTAGGCATTCCTCCTTTTGTTTTGTTTTAATTAATTTATTTGTTTATTTATTTTACACTCCATATTTTATTTCCACCCTCCTAGTGCTCTACATCCCATACCTCCTCCCCACTGCCCTGTCTCCATGTGGATGTCCCCCATACCACCTGACCTCTAAACTCCCTGGGACCTCTAGTCTCTTGAGGATTAGGCGCATCATCTCTGAATGTACACAGACCTGGAAGTCCTCTACTGTATGTGTGTTGGGGGCCTCCTATCAGCTGGTGTATGCTGCCTGGTTAGTAGTCCAGTGTTTGAGAGATCTCAGGGGTCCAGATTAATTGAGGCTGCTGGTCCTCTTACAGGAGCACCCCTCCTCCTCAGCTTCTTCATTCCTCCTTAAAATTCAAAAAAAAAAAAAAACAAAAAAAAACAAAAAAAACCAAGCAGGATTGAGAATTGAAAGAGGAATCAAGATGTTTTTTGATATTTCTACCACTTCTCCTGTATTCACCCTCTGTTATATGCAAAGCACTGTGTTTGGCTTAAAGAAAAACTATTAATTTAAATGGGCAGAATTATATCCAGAAGAGAAAAGCATTAAACACACAGCTCTAAATAGGAAGTTAGAAATGGTGAAGGAAAGGAGCTTATAGAACATCAGAAATAACGACAGATTTCCATGCGGCCTGGAGGAATGGGAAGCCCATGTGTAGTGCTATGTACCCGTGTCACAATTGACAGACAGAGGAAGTGCTGGACAAGGAGAGTCTCAGACAGAACCACCAGAAACATAAAAGTCCCCAGGGATGCAAGATCATGAAGGGTTTCAGAAACAGAGAGAGAATGTATGTGCCTGAGCATATAGAGAAGTGACACGGAGCAAGGCAGGCTGGGAAATGAGTCCAGATCTTACCGACATCTCAAAGTACTTGAATTTTATGTAAAAGGACATGATACTGAAAGCAGACACTTTTTTTCAACATATTTTATTTATCATTTGATTATTATTAACAATGATTGAGCCTTAAGATGTCATTCTGACTGGCCTGGAGTTCATTACATATGCCAGCCTGGCCCTGAAGATTCAGAAATCCTCCTGCCTCTGCCTCCTGAGAGCTGGGATTATTGATGTGCTATTTTAAAACCTCACCATGCTTTAAAAGTACTTTAAAGATCATTTCAGTTTCTGGGTTGCATTTTAAGGTTTAAAGTTAATAAAAAGAATTAGAGGAACTCATTAGTAGATAATTGCTACCACGTAGGCAAGAAAATGTGTCCAAGGAGAGAGCAAGAGTGGGAACCCTTATCTACAGTTGGTCTGATTCATACGACATCATCATTCCAAATCTTAGATGTTTCATAGTCAAATCTTTCCTAAACACTACTAATCCTGCTCCCTGTATGGCTTCATACTGATAATAATTGATAATACTTTGTTGTATTTTATGCTAAGTGCAGGGCATTGGTGTCTCATTTAATTTTCCCTCTAACTCTATTGGTACAAATTCTAGACATTGATAAATGGAAACTTACAGTGGTTAAGTGACTGGCCCAAAAATATGCTTCATTAGGGATCTCTAAGAAAACAGAATCAATAGAATGGAACTATATTGTAAAGGGGGTTTGTTAGGGTGGTTATGTGATCGAGAATGGGCAGTCCAGCCATAGCTGTCTGTACACTAGAGGCACTGAAATTCCTGTACTCGATCAATCCTTCAGGCGGGATGCCTCAGCAGAATATGGTACTGAAGACCGGGAGGATCCCTGGATCACTGCTTGTCTTCAGTCTGGGTTCATATGAGAGAGTACTTGGACATCTTTATATCTGGGCTACTCCTGGAAGGCGATGGTCATTTGGGACAGGGGTGTCATCCTCCTTCATTAATCGTTCCATAAAATAGCCTTACAGACACTACTATGAGCATGACTCTTAGTTGACCTCAGACCCAGTCTAGTTGACAACCACTGTCAACCATCATATGTGGCTGATGAATAAATATCCTTGGAGCTCAGTATCATCTATTTCCAAAATTTGTGCTTGACAGTCCAGTATGACATACCTGAAGTGATAATATTATGTTAGAGAGCGTCTAAAATGTCTCACAAGGACTCTTGCCTCCTAAAATCCATTTCCACATGGAATCCCATTCATCCCACGTGTGTAGTGTGGACCTGCCTACTTTGCACCCACAGTTCTAACTAACTGAACCCAGCAAACGTGAATGGTCTGCCACTTGGAGATTGTATTATAAAGCAGAAACTTTTGTTAGTAGCACTTTCCATAGCTGGCATTCTCTCGGCTATCCTGTTCACTTGCTCTAGTAAAGCAAGCTGCCATGTTAGGACTGCTCTATGAGGGGAATACAATGCCAGGAACAGAGGCCAGCAGCCCATGTAGAACTGAGTGCTGCCAGCACATTTGTGAGCGCCCAGGGGACCTTCCCAGCCTAGGCTTGCATTCTCCACAGGCAAGCTGACACTTTTGAGTTAACTTGTGAGACTGTGAGCAGTACAGCTAATACTTGTGAGACTGTGAGCTGTAGAGCTAATTAGGCGCTGTCCAGATTTTGTTGTTTTAAGATGCCATGTTTTGTGGGGCAATCTGATACACAGTAAGAGGTAACTAATACAAACGGTAATACAAATTTTAAGAATAACTCCCATAACCTTGTGTTTACGCAATCATTTAATTTTTTTTCCAATGAAAAAAGTAGGTTTCAGAATAGGAAAATTAGAAAGAAATGTTTCCCCTATCTTGATCTAAAACGTAACAGCTGCACACGAAAGTGCCATCTGCATTTTTAACAGAAAATCTGGTATTTATTCACCTGGTTTTCATTACCTTAATTCCCATCTCTCAGACCATTTGAAACATGGTACCTAGCAAGGGAGTCAGGTTCTCCTTCGTGCTAAGCTCTTAGTAGAGAAGCATGGTTAAACCATCTGGCCTGCTGTTTTCTAGGCCTCCAACTCTGGAGCAGCCAGTTGGATTCCTTCGCCTGTGCTGCGGCTTCCTAATCCCTGGATCAGTTCCCACTCCAAGAGAGGGACAGGGGTTTCAGGCTGTCGATCAGTATTTTTGCCAGTTTGAGATATATGTAAGGGATACAACATTTTCAGAATTAACATAAGACCAGAGCTCGGATTGGGCAGAACCACAAAGAATTTTTTTTTTTCTCAGAAGTTTTCCCAGAAGGAGCTAATTACTGTGGGAGAGAGTAATTTTCATGTCTGGCTTGAATAACTACAGAAACAACAAAATGCAAATATTTTAAAAGGGATGGTGAAAATTAAAGGAAGAAAAACTTCTGATTGCTCTCTCTGAAGGGCATACCCTAAGAAAAAAAATAGTCACAGAGTATATGTATGCCTCCACATGAATCAATACGGGAGAGAAACAGGGCATAAAGTAAAACCAATTTATACATTTTTATATGTAGTTATTGAGTATCTACTGTGTGTCAGGAAAGACTTGAATGTGCAGGCTATGCTACAGGATAAGACAAACCCAATCTCTTCTCAAAAAGAACCTAAGTTTTAGTGGGAGAGACAGATAAGTAAAAGCAAAAGCAATAGATCAATAAATAATTACAGGTTGTGATAGGGATGGAAAATAAGACCCAGGAGTTTGTTTGTAATGGATGTTCAGAAAATACTAGTTGCAGACCTACAGGAAGAGTAGCTCATTTGTGTCTCTCACAGAGATCTTTCCAGATAAATAGAACAGCAAGAACAGTAACTTGGAGGAGCATGGAATGTTCCAGAACAGTCAACATTTGCTGAGCTTGGTTGAAAGATGAGGCAGGGACAAGGGCCAGATCATCAAAGGCTTGTAAACTGGAAGACCTGGGTTTTCATTCTTAGCTCATGGTGGTTTACGGTCCAGCAGCATTCTATAATTTGTTCCCAGAGCATGACTGTAATGGCTGTGTGGTGACAAACAAGGAAGGGACCTCGGAGTCGAAGGTGATTAAACTGCTTCAGGCTAGAGATGAGGTGGCTGGGAACAGAGTACTCCAAAGGAAGGAGTTTTGGAAATAAAAAGCCAAGGCACGTTATGATGGTAATGATGTAGAAGTATCATGAATTAAGGGAACTTTGTGTCTTGTGACTGAGGTATGAGTGCGAAAGATGCTCAGTGAAGGTCTGGTGTCAAGAGACCTTTGCAATGCAAAGTCTGAGATCCTTGAGAGACAGATGGGTAAAAATGTAGACTAGGGAATCAGAGTTCAAGCTAGACAGTTACACATTATCAATATGAAGCCAGGCACAGCCCACAGTTATAAGTATACTGATGAATCAACGACGGAAAACCACATACTTTTCATGAGCCAGTGTGGTTCCTTGGGGGCTTGCATGAGCTCTCATGAGAAGATCCCCACTTCTCTGCAGGTGACAAAGCCGTGCTCACCTGCCCATTGCCACACCACAAAGCCATGCCTCTCTTCCCCAAGACAACCATTAACTCTGCACAAAGAGCCCAGGCAGACTTCAGGAGGCTGTCCGGTATTTTCCACTCTTGTGTGTATAAGAAGCCCAAGCACAGAGGGCATCATTTAATTACCCACCCCCATCCTGTTCCACACCTTTCAAATTTTAAAAATTACCATTCTTCAATAGAAGGATGATAGGTTTAAAATTAATGAGGCCTATATTGTAATCCAGGTGAGGACAAGGAGCCATCCCACGGGAAACAGAACAATCCTGAAAGATCCCCACTTCTCTGCAGGTGACAAAGCCGTGGCTGGGAGTAGGTAAGTACCTTGTCCAGTGACATATGGTCAGGACTCAAAACTAGGCTTTCTTTTGCCACCCAAAGCCACATGCCACCATGAGAGTGGCTGTCAAGCCCAGGGCATCTGCTTCTCTGAAGCTTCCCTGTTGGCCCAGTGTTCTTAGGCCCCATTTATCATTCAGCTGCATTGAGTTCAGCAAACCACGTGTCCCCTCATTTGTATTGCCACTGTTTCTGCTGGGGTTTGGCCGCGCTCCGCTCCTCACCTCTGCCATTTGATGGCATTCTGCTATTGTCTCAGCTGCTTAATAAAAAGCAATTCCCAACACCCCTTTCTGAATGTCACAAATAGCGGCGATTGCCTTGGCAATTGCCTGGACCTCTGCAGCCAGCAAGGACTGGCTGTTACCTAAACTGTTCATTTTCTTCTGGCCACAATCCACAGGACACTAAGTTCATTAACTTCGAGGCTTGCTAATGGCACCCATAGCTTACTTTACTTCCATTTTTCCCTTTGTCTTTCCACAGAATGTCTGTGTTTCCTTGTGTTTTCCTTTCTTTCATTTCTTTCTTTTTATTTTATTTTATTTCATTATTTTATTTTCAGGTTATTTTAAATGATAATCTAACATTCCTTTTTAGTCTCAGATTCTGCATCTACAAGCTCACTTTTTTCCCCCTTTGAAACAGTTCTATTTGAACCAATGGATATTTATTTATTCATTTGTTTAAACACACTAACAGCCTGGCAAAGGATTTAACCATAATATATTAAAAATAGTAGTTGTCATTAAAAGATATATCTATCTTATTTAGATACATTAGCAAAAGAAAAACATGCCCAAGCTCTTCTGTAGCAATTTCCGCCTGTCTGTCACTATTATAAGCCACAAGCATATACATAATTTTCCCAAGCACTCCGTGAGTCTGCTATTATTATCTGCTTGTTACAGGTGAAGAAACTACTGAAAAATAGAGCGAGAGCTCAGAATAGAAAGTCTATATACGGTTTTGCACGCGGAAATAGAACCTAACCCTAGTCACCTGACAGCAGTTTATATCTGGGGGGTATTGTATGCTGGGGAAGAGGAAAAGAACCAGGAAACTGGGTCTCTTACTGTGCAGAGATACGGAGTGTTCATGGGAGGTGAGAGTGGTGTTCCAGACAGAGAGAGCTAATGAAGCTATGAAGGGAGAAGGCTCTGTCTTTCCCCTTCAATAGTGACATAATAATTTTGCTAACTTGGAATTTCTGCTTTACCCTGCTAGGGCTGCAATAGAGGAATTTGCATATTTTTATGGAATGGAGAGACCAAAATACATGGTGGATTGCCTCAGAAAGACACCAGCCATTTGTTGGGCAGACAATGAGTGTGCTGGCTAGTTTCATGTCAACTGGACACAAGCGAGAAAGGAGGAAACTTGAGTTGAGAAAATGCTTCAATAAGATCCAGCTGTAAGGCGTTTTCATAATTAGCTATTGTTGGAGAAGGCCAAGCTTCTTGTGGTTGGGCATACCTTGGCAGGTCGTCCTGAATTAAAATATACACTGAGCAAGCCATGAAGAGCAAGCCAGTAAGCATCACCCCTCCATGGCCTCTGTCTCAACTCCTGCCTCCGGGTTCCTGTCCTGTTTGAGTTCCTGCCCTGACCTCCATCAGTGCTGACATATTGTGGAAGTGTAAAGCCCTCCATATCAAGTCTAGCTTGCTTTTGCTCATGGTGTTTTATGACAGCGATAGTATCCGTAACTAGGACAGTGGGTTAGAGACCTATGTGATAGTTAGCAGGGGGGCGGGGGGCAGTCCCAGTAGGATAATCTTAGGAGCATCCTACTGAAATGTAAGTCACAGTGTGGAAACCCTCAGAGAATGGAAACTACCTTCTGAAAAAGAAAAATAAAGAGCCAGCACGCAGTTGTATTGGAGAACATTCAAGAATTGCTCAGAGATTGTCAGAAGAATGTGATAATCATTTCATTTTTAATCTTAGAAGTTGTCTGGGACATATCTGAGTGGAAGAGCACTTACATAGTAAAAGGCCTTGAGTTAGATTCCCCCCCCAGCATTGCCCTGTGTCTGCACATACAAATGTGCATGCACAGACACACACACACCACCCCCATACACAATACTCTCCCCGTCCCCCCCACATACCACATACCACCCCCCCTCCCCCCCACACACACATACACATACACACACGCATGCGCATACACACACTATATTCTAGAAAGAGATGATTAAGAAATAGCAAGTTGGGAATGAATGTTGGATAGTTCATTGATAAAAGGTTGTACTTTGTTTCTTCTTCTGTGCTGCTACAGAAAAATCCTCGTAAGTGGTAATAAGAAAGGGTAAGTGCTTACTACTCACAGTTCAGGTTTGGTTGTAAGCGCCTTATCAGCTCACTTCTGATTTTCTTTTTTTCCTTTCCTTTTCTTTCCTTCTTTTCTTCTTCCCCCCAACCTCTCTCTTTATAAAATCAAAATTCCTCATCTAGCAAATGTCTTAGTTATTTTTGTTGTTGTTGTTGTCCTGAAGCATACACCCAAGAAAGGTAACCTAAGAGGAAATGGGTTTATTTTGGTGTACACTTTCAGAGGAATACAGTCCATCATGGTGAGAAAGACAGGGAAGGAGTCAGGGAAGGTGTCATGGTAGAAACAGGATGCTGGATAGTCACAATGCATGTGCTCTCAGGAAGAAGACCAGAAGTATGGATATACTTATATATAACCTTTATATTAAATCTCAAGCACGTCCCCCTGGAAGCCACCTCTTCCACTGAGGCTCCCCCTTCTAAAAGTCCCACAACCTTCCCAAGGAATGCTACTAGGTAGTGATCAAGCATTTGCAGAACATTTCACATTCATACCTCAACTGCATAGATCATTCATAAACAAACGTTCCCTGTCTGTGTAGCTCCATCCTGTCCCATAGGCAAGCAAGACATTAGCGATCATGGACTTATTTCCTATACCTCAACATCTTGCCCTATATCCCTATATCTTAGACTTTCGAATCATGCTTTAAAATTTATTTAACTGTGTGTGTGTGTGTGTGTGTGTGTGTGTGTGTAGGGTATACATGTGTGTATATGCACCTGTATATAGGTGCACATGTATATAGGTGCCCATGAAGGCCAAAAGAAGGCAACAGATCTCTTGTAACTGGTGAGCTGCCAAATATGGAGACTGGAAACTGCACTCTGGTCCTCTGGAAAATGAACAAGTATTTTTAATCACGAACACGGTCCCTACAGCCTTTCCATTCGTTCTTTAAAGATAGCCTTTGACCTCCAGCGTCTTCTGTGACCCCACAAAAACGCCATGCTTTCCTCTTAAGTTCCTGCAGCATACTGTCTTTTTGTACATCACTTGATCAAGGCTCAGAGTTGAGAACAATATGCAAGACTCAGGATCTCAGGGTGCCGGCCGCTCCACACAGCATGTGTTTTCATAGTTGGAACTGATGTTAATGTGGCTGATTGATCACGGAGTGTTGTTTATATCCCGTGGACTGCGTTGGTTATAATTGAATAGGGAATGGAAATGAGCAGCGGCCCGAACAAAACTACAGTTGTGGCTCAGCAAGCTTTGTTCCAGAGTCGAGGTGAGAAGACCGTGAGTGAGGAGACAGAAAATCACCACACAGATGGTAGTTTTTCTGGGGCTGGAAAAAAAAAAAAAAAGCAATTAGCCCTGCGGCAAAATAGAACTGCTTCTCCAAAAATATTGCCCCATAGTTTTAGTTGTCACCATGATGAGTATGGGTAGATTTGCTGGAGGTCCGTGAACAGAGGCCGAGACCACAGGCGCTAAAGTCCCTGCAGTCTGCAGCATAGACTTACACATGCACTGGGCTCTCCTTCCGTTAAAACACAAAAACTTTCACATCTCTGATCTGTTCCTGCCCAAAGGACAGGCATGTAGCTCAAGGAAGAAAAAAAAAATCAATGTTCTGGGTTTAGAGCTGTACATTGATAGAGGAAAGCCTTTGTTGACAATGTTGTCTGAAACTGCACAGCCTTCTCTCTCACGCTACTTCTTTCTGTTGTTTTTGTTTTGAGACTGGGTCTCCCGTAGTCCAGGCTGGCCTCTATTTTCTGACCTCCCGAATGGGATTACAGGTCTGCAGCGCCACACCAGTAGGATTCTCATTGAAACAAAGATAATTGTTTAAGTCTCTTTCTTTCTCCTTTTTAGTGAGAACTACATCGCACTACCTGGCCTATCACAGATGATCCTAAACATATGTAGGCTTTCCTTGTACTCATCAGTTTTCACTTCCCTGCCTGGCAATTTCTCAATTTAAAAGAAAAGTATGTTTAGCAAAAGGAAAATGTTGACCAACTAATGCTTTTTAAGCTCTTACAAGCAGTTATGAAAGTATTTTACTCTGAAAGTAGAATACTCAGCGCTCTTCCAAGAAACTTAGAATACACATCGCCTTTTGGCACTTTTGAATTTAAGAACACATCTCTCGGTAATGAAGAGTGCTTGCTCCAGCTGCTCACCCACATTGCAAACTACTCTGTCTTTTTTTTGGCATTTGCAAGATTTTGCTCATGATTCTTAAGCTTGATGACGTCACCCAGCAGTGTCACGATGTGTCTTAAGAAACCTTTATTTTTAGAACCTGTTCAGTGACAAGCAGTACTTCTTTAGCTTAAGGTCTGTTGTCTTTATATATTTCTGGAAAGTTCTAGGTCATTTTGAAGACAAACCTAAAATGTGAAGACGTCCAAACAAGCCTTTTTATTTCCTTTCCTACCTTTCTTTCATGTTTTCTTATTTCTTTGTGTTGTATCCTGAGTTATTTCCAAGGGTCACTATTCCATCTTTTTCTACATCGGAACTATTATTTGGCAAGTCGGTTTAGCGTTTCATTTTCCTACTGACATTATTGCTTGCTTTCTATGGTTTACAAATTGTCCCAACCACTTGTTTAAAAGACATACTAGCTCTCTGAGCATCTTAACCTTGTTTAGATCCAAGACTCTATGTACAGCTGGCTCTATTACTGTAGTTGTAAATTCTCCTTTTTTGTTTGCTCTCTTACTTGGCACTAAATCTCAATAGTTTTTGCTTCTGAGTCCATCAGCTATAACCTGCCCCCCCCCCAGGCCTCCCCTATGGGTGTTTTAAAAAGTCTTTAAGGGGTTTCGAAACCAACTACCAAGTTTCCTTTTTTTTTTTATTTGGTTGCTTGGTTGTCTTAGCATATAATAAGGACAGTATGCCTAGTCTACCTAGCCAGCTTGCTCCAGAAAGCGCCTGCCTCTGCCCTCTACAGTTGGAATTACAGATGGACTACTACGCCCACCTAGCATATACGTGGTTTTCGTGGATCCGAACTCTGGCCCTCTCCCTACGCAGCAGGCGCTGTAGCCACTGAGCCATAGCCCTGCTTGGAGCCTGTGTCATTAGGAGAGTGAAAATCTCAGTCTTGTCACCCGAGCATTTGACACTTTATGCAGACTCTTCTGCCCACATTTCCAGGCAGAGGCTCATCTCCAGTTTATTTAGATTCACTGGCCTTCTAGCAGGGAAATCCAAAATTCTCACTAGAGGCTGCAAGTCAGGTCCTCACTGGGAAGAGACTCCGCACCTTGAGTCTTATCTCTGCAGCTGTTAAAGACCTGATTATGACATGGTCCTCCGGGGCACTGGAGCTATAATCCCCTTTTACTCAGAGACTTCCTTATCTGTGTAACCTGGAGAGTTTTCTAATGTTGAATTTGGCTATATACCATCAACATAATTTAAAGTGTTCTGTCGAGGGTTGGATGCTTCCTTGATGGAGGGATGGAGCTCTTGCTCGCTTCATTTGCCATCTGAACTGGAAGTCTCTCCAGCCTTCCCTGTCTTTACAGCAAAAGCATTTTTTTTTAAAAAAAAAACAAGTCAGGTTCCTATGAGGTGTTTAAGAAATGGCTACTGCACTGCTGTATAATTAAAGTATACATCATATTTTGCCTGCGCTGAATCTTAGGGTTTTTTTTTTGTTTTGTTTTGTTTTGTTTTTGCTTTAAATAAACCTTTGGAAAACACAAAGAGCAAAAGACTAAGGCTATTTTTGGTGCTGTGTCCATTTGCTTACTCATTTTTATAGTGACATTCCCCCCTCCCTTTTTACTATGCAATTACCTGTTAGGCTTATCTCAGAAATTGATTCTTTATAGTCCTATAATTATGTGATGGAGTCTTGGGTTTTGGTCTTGGCAGTTTGGGTCCAAATTCTAACCCTTACCTGTTCACATTGAACAGTGGGTACACCATAGTCCCTTTCTGAAGGAATGAACAAATGGGTGAATGGTATTGTCGAGTGTCTGTTTTTCCCATGCAGTGTGTGGGTAGTTACAGCAGAGACTCACACACCACTTGCTTTGAGAATTAGGTGAGGTCCTCTCTGAGAAGAGTCTAGCATCATGTTTAACACAGACAAAGACTCAATGAGTATTAAGGATTATGTCTTTTATTCCAGGAAGCTACGTGAAATAAGAATCTCCATGTCTGGCCATAGAAGAATTTCAGGAATCATGTATCCCTAATCGTTGCTTTCCCTCTTCATGCCTTTATCATTTCTGTCATCCCCATCTTCTTTTGAAAAATGTCTGCTCTTTTACAAAATCGTGTTCTTGAGCTTGAGCTCATTGCTCTGATTTTTTTCCCCAGTCAAAAAAAAAAATTCAGACTGTTTTTTATATATTAGCAACAAACAATTGTTTGCTCTCCAGGCTTCTCCACCCATATCGTTATTAGTAGTAGTTATTAATTATTAAAAAAAAACTAAATCAAGAAAAATAAATGCCAAGCAGAAGCCTGGCATGTCTGCACAAAGTGGAAATACCATGCCATGTTACTCTAAAGGAGAAAAGGTTTTTCTGATTTAATACATATTAAAAACAAAGGAGGAGTAATAGAACCAGCATTTCCCAACTTCATTCTGATTTTCACTTATTACTTTTTAAAGGGGAGTTAAAATGTCTTAAAGAAAATTAGATCATTGTATAGTTCTGTGCTGTTATATTCCCTTTAATATTCAACTACAATTTATGTAATTTAAACTATAAATTTGAGAGTGCTAGTGGATTTCCCTGCTTGTGGTTAAATGTGGAAACCTATAGTGCCATCTTGTGACGAAAGACAAAACTGCAGGACGTTACCTCCTTTGAACACACTGAAAATACAGTGAGGAAAGGGTGTAGAGCTTACAGCTGTGCATAACAAAGATTGATTAGCATATTTCTGTTAATGTGGATAGACTTAATTTTAAAAGACAGAATCTAATGGGCTTACTACCCTCCAAGATGCCTCTGCAGCGCGGATAAGAGCTAGACAGGACAGGTTAATACACTGAATTGAAACTGTACAAGCCACATTATCAAGCATCAGAATGTTTAAATTCTACAGCAAGGGGGGGCAGCAAGTGGTCTTATACTCTGAATTGCAAGGCTGCATTGATGGATGAACCAAAGATGCTAAACACAATAGGAAAAAGAAGGAGGTGTCTTCAACCCTGGGTAAACACTTTAACATCTGTATCAACCCATCAGCAGTGTATGAGGCAGGGATACCCTCTAGTTGCTATAAGCAAGAGAATCTGGAGGGGTTAAAGGAATAATTACAACTCACAGAAACTTATTAATGGAAATAATTCTTGGATTTTTGACCTCGCTATAGGAAGATACAGACAGCATTTGTTTTCAGGATTAATGTAAAGCCCATTACAAATGAGTTCAAGGCCTGTGCAAATGTAATGAGACAGGAACCAGCCAGCACATGCCAACTGTCCCCGCTTGCTTGCACATGTGTGCTGAGAACCGTTATGCATCAAGCTGGCATCAAGAGGCATGAAGCCATGCATGTAAGAAATGCGTTTGAGGTCTCACAGGGCCAAAAAGCATAAAGAAGACTGTTTTGTTAAAATGGACAACCTGAAACAGGATCTGGGAAGCGGTCACTCGGTGGCTAGCTAGGAGGTAGACAGGTGACGTGGAGTGACAGCAACAACTTTTGAAATGAACTCTCATTTTCCGTGGTATTATTTTGATGGGCGAAAGATAGCTCCCGGGAACTATGCTGAAGAAAATGCCAAGCACAAAGAAAAATTTCAAACAAAGAATGATGAAAGGCATCAATCATCCTCTCACGGCCGCTCTTATTAACAATAGTTGGAGTTACTTTGCTGATGTAAGGCCCCATGGGAATTGTTCTCAGCTAAATAATTTAATCACCTCCACTCCCTATATGTTTAAGGAGGCATCCTGCTCACACAGTGAGACATACAACCAGAGGAATTTTACTCCTAAAACCTTGCTTTGAATTTTCCTGCCTTCATGGATTTAACTTAGATCCTTTAATGCCGTAATAATTTGGTTTCATATTGAATGTCCTTTGGGCTTTCATTGTCATTTATTTTTTTAAGAAGTTTTTTATGACTTCAAAATAATCCTTTTGGTGAAAAGGCAATTCAATTATAGTGACAGCATAAAAGGAACCCGATATGATACAATTCTCCGCTGAGATCAGATTTACTGCTAAACCCAGATGATTTTATAAAACCAAAATTTGTATTTGCATTTCCAGACACTTGACTGAGAGACTTGCTCAGAATCGAAGGCATCAAATAGACAAGACTCTCTCATCAAAATAAGGCTGAGCTGAAATTAAGAGCTTAAGCGACCCTTGGGGGAAGTAAGGCACAGACACAGCCAGGTAAGGTTTGAAAGCATGTTTGTTAGGCTCAAGGTATTCTTTCTCTCAGAGGCATGAAGAAGTTTCCCATGTGGCATGAGTGTGGGGCATACACACACACACACACACACACACACACACACTGACCTCACCATACTCATTGTAATAGGCTCAGTTCCTGGAAGACCTAAGTCTACATTAAAATCCTGGCTGCAGCATTGCATGACATCTGGGTTCTATGTTGTGTATCTATGATAATCTACAGAGGTGGTGATGGCCATGTCTACAGTATGAGCTCTTATGAGACTATAGTGCTTGGCATGTATTAGTTTTCCCATAGTGTTAGCTGTAATTCCATATACAAAGAATGACAAAAAGCTGTATATGTTTACATGTAAAGGGTTATAGATCCAGTGCTCATAAGAATGAGAGCATAACATTTGTACTGTGTGTCTGGAAACAAACTTTCTGAAGATCAAGAATGAATTATTAGACGACAGGAAGGGGATCCTGTGAGGCTTAAGTGAGTCAAGAGAAGCACGAGGCAAAGGGGGGAGTGGCAGAGCAGTTTTGTCCACATTAGCTACTGCAGATGCCTAGTAAGTTTTTAAGGAAGGACTTGGTAGATGTTTAGAACAAGACCAGAAGTCTAAAACGAGCCAAGAGAATCTGGGAATTGGTAAATAACAGAGATTTGTGAGACCTCTCTTCCATTAAGTTCCTCATCATCTAAACCAAGTATTTATTATGTAACCCAGTCTAGCTTTCAACTCTTTATCAGCCTGCCTCGACCTACCAGGGTGTCATGATTTTAACCTGTAGCATCTGTCCCAGTTTATTATCCTAATTACTTACAACCCCATTTTCTTCAATTTCTGCTCAAAATGGCATCCTGGGACTTACAGCATGAAGCTTATGTTAGAGTTGTTAGAAGCTCAGACTTGCAAGTCCATCTCGACTCCTACATCCGCATCTGCACTTTTTAATAAGCTACGGCTGTCTATGCACCTTACAGTTTACATTGCACCTCTTTTCATAGACCTTAAGCTTTCAGCTGGCACCTAGTCATTCTTAATGGAAATTTATACACTGAATTAAGTTGAGTTCCTGGAGACTGCAGATGGAGCCCGTGGTGGAAATGGAAAAAGGAGTATCAACCAAGGCTTTGAACTAGAGTTCAGCTTCTCCAGTAAGTACAGAAATGAAGAAAAATCTTCTGCCTTGCTGTACATGCTGAAAGAGGAAAGAACAAAGTGATTGAGGACTGGAGCTGAGGGCTCTGAGAAGGAGGAATGAGAACCAGCCACCTAGACTCAGCATATACATCATAGGGCTCATCCCAAAGCAGTTCAATATGTCAAGTGCTCAAACAAATGGCTCTTCACTTCCTATGCTGGGGAACACTGTGTGAGACAACCAGAGAGGCACAGAGGGAAGGGCAGGCAATTCTTATCCTGTCTGGAGGCATGGTGGATTATCACGAAGTTTTACTTAGAGAATCATTTCCAGGACCTTAAACTGCAAAAGGATTAAGTAAAAGCAGCTTCCTGCCCTTCTCGGACCATGGTTTTAGACCCACAAAGAAACTGGGCTTTAATCAGATGTCATCGTCATATCAGCTTTGTGGGGAATGCTCCCCATGCTAACTCATGGATGAGTTGATGATGACTTTGAAGTATTTCAAAGATATTTAAAAATATTCATTTTTAGATTGTATCCATCATCTGTCTCTCTCTCTCTCTCTCTCTCTCTCTCTCTCTCTCTCTCTACTTATCCATCTATATTGGCTAATTTTGTGTGTCAACTTGACACAAGCTGGAGTTATCACAGAGAAAGGAGTTTCCGTTGGGGAAATGCCTCCATGACATCCAGCTGTAAGGCATTTTCTCAATTAGTGATTAGGGGTGGGAGGGCCCACTGTGGGTGGTGCCATCCCTGGGCTAGTAGTCTTGGGTTCTATAAGAAAGCAAGCTGAGCAAGCCAGGGGAAGCAAGCCAGTAAGTAACATCCCTCCATGGCCTCTGCATCAGCTCCTGCTTCCTGAACTTCTTGAGTTCCAGTCCTGACTTCCTTTGGTGATGAACAGCAGTATGGAATTGTAAGCTGAATAAACCCTTTCCTCCCCAACTTGCTTCTTGGTCATGATGTTTGCTACAGGAATAGAAACCCTGACTAAGATATATATGCAAATATTATATATATATATATATATATATATATATATATATATATATATATCTTGAGATAAAGGTCTTCTGTAGCCGAGGCTGGCCCTCCAGTTTATTACCCTTTCGCTCAGCCTCCAAATAGCTAGAACCACAGGAATGTGCACACTATAATCAACCACTTCTTTTTTCTTATTTTTAATAATATCCTTACGTTTTAACTTAGCTTTGAAAGGATAGAATTATCTTTTACCCTTGCATAAAATCTAGCTAGAATTTTTAACTAACTCTTCATAATCTACCTCACATAAATTGCCCTCTACGGTTGTAAGAATCCCCTTGTCTTGTTGCCTTTCATTTGAAACAATCTTGTCATTGGGGCCTTGGCATAGCCATTGAGCTTTGGGGTCCTGTATAACTGGCCTTGACTTCTTAATCCATCCCTTGGTAGTCACACGGCTTTGAGTTACTAAACTTTGCTTCTTCTGTAATACGCCTGTTGCTATGGGATCTTGCTTATAGAGTTTTAGATTTTTACAGAGGAAATATAGTTCAGTGTGTAAATCAAATGGATACGAATGTTTAGGCAAGCACACACTGAAGAACCAGACTGTGTTGCTAAACATGTTGCCACTTACAAGTTTTCCTGCCCACAGGGTAAATTTATTACCTATGATTCAGTTCCATTTTTGGACAAACAAGGATCATGGCAGTGTCCATGGAATTTTGTGAGCCCAGTAGGTGAGCAACTTCCTGCATACAGAGCGTAACGAGAGCACAACAGCTGCTCAATAGTTGTCTATCCCTTGTCTCTAGTTTCATCAATCCATTGCCATTGACCCTTTATGAATTTGCCTAAAACACCATGCCAGCACCAGCTAGGATATAGTGGTTACAAGTCACAAGAAAACCAACTGTAAGGAGCCGTCCTCACATTCGCCATTATAAGATGGCACTGACACCTGTGTTCTAAGTAGTAAACAAACCATCTGCACATGCGCTGGGGTAGTTTCCCACCCCATGTGCTCTGCCTTTCCCGTGATGACAACTCTGGCTGATGGGCTGCAGCCAATCAGGGAGTGACACGTCCGAGGCGGAGGACAGTCCTCCATAAAAGGGAGGGGGCTCCACCATCTCTCGCTCTCTCTCTGGCTCTCTTCTCCACTGGCTCCTGATGGGGTAAGCAATAAAGCTTGTGCCGCAGAAGATTCCGGTTGCCCTGAGTGTGTTCTTACCAGGGGGAATAAAAGCGGCGGGCAACAACCAACCAGTAGCTCACACTATACTATATCTATTTCTTTAATTAGCTAGCTTGGAGGAAGAACACCCAACATTGACTGAATAGTTCAATAACATCATTGGCTATCCCAAGGTTTTGGGCTTTTCCTCTTAGCCATTCTAAGTGTGTTAGTGAGAGCTCTCCTCACAGAGCCAAAATGGCCGCTGAAGCTCTTAAAGACAGATCTTTACACAGTGGGATTCACAGTTCAGTAAATTCAGTTAGTTCAATCAGTGGTATGAGATAGGGAAGGAAGTAGTAAGGAGAATTTCTCCTTGTATATACTTTATCTTTAAACAACAACAACAACAACCCTTTCTTCCTGAAGCACTAGGCTGGCTTCTTTTACAGATTTCTTCAACAATTGGTATTTACTTTGTTGGAGCTGGTGCTCATCACTATGAAAGCCACACCAATCAAAACAACAGTTCTGGGGGAGACAGTGGGGTGCTCACTGTGCTTTCCCCATCTTACTTTTCTGCTTTGTTTCAAAACAAACGGTTTTGTAGAGTCTTCTTCCTTGTATTGATGTTCTAACCTCCTGCATACACTACTGAGCCTTCTCTATGGTGTGGCCAGTCCATTTTCTAATTCCATTTCTGAGACCCTACTCTGTAAGTCTACACTTCTAGATTCTTCTATCAGACATCAATCACTCCAACGTGTCATCTGCTTTCCTGTTGCTACTGTCAGAACGGATCTAATCCCATTCTATGAAATTCATGAGTTGAAATGGAATTTTCCATGTGATAGGACAAAGTCCCTTGATCAAAGAGACAGGTTGACTCAGAAGACAGGTAGAAGTAAACGCCTGCTCCTTTCTTCATCTTTTGCCCTGTAAGGAAATCCAAATGAAGGCAGTGTTCAAGATTCCTCCTTAGAGCCAGAGATTGAAGAGCCCCCAAGCTCTAGAATTGTCAAAAATTTGACCTTAGACTTCCCATCCTCCATAACCAACAGAGATAATTTTCCCGTAAGTTCCCTGGGCAGTGATGCCTTGTTGCAGTATCTGCAACTGGCTAGAGTCATTGTTCTCCTTCCCCATGATTTATTGCTAGCAACGCAATTCTCTTTTCTCCATCTCCCAGACTTCACACACCCTTGTCTGTGCTACCTTTCTTCATGATTCAAATCCAGTGTCTTGTACTGGCCCTCCATAACAGAAATACCTCTCAGGTCTTCATGTTCCAGATGCTGTTTGTAGGATTCAGATGTTCTTGGGTATTTTAGTTATAGAAAGACCCACATTTTGAGAGGGAACTTGTAGAATCCACCTCCAGTAAGAAGACAGGGCATCGAGTGGAGGGATGGGGTTGCCATCCCACAGTCAAAGAGTGTGAACCAGAGTTGTTGCTGTCTAGAAGAACTGCATGTACAAAAAACGGAGAAGAGACTGAGGGAAAGGAAGTTCAGTGACCAGCCCAAATTGGGATCCAGCTCAAGGAAAGGCTCCAGGGCCTGGCACTATTACTGATGCTATGGTATGCTTACAGACAGGAGTCTAGCATGGCTGTCCTCTGAGAGGCCCAACAAGCAGCTGACAGAGACAGATACAGATACTTAGACCCAACCAATAGACAGAAGCCAGGGACCACTGTGGTTGAATTAGGGAAAAGCTGGAAAAAGCTGAGGAAGAGGGTGACCCCATAGGAATACCAGCAGGCTCAACTTACCTGGACCCCTGAGATCTCTCAGACTCTGAGCCACCAACCAGACAGCATACACTAACTGCTCCAAGGTCCCTGACACATGTACAGTAGAGGACTGCCTAGTCTGGCCTCAGTGGGAGAAGATGTGCTTAACCCTTAAGAGACTTGAGGCCCCAGGGAGTGGGGAGGCCTGGTGGAGTGGGAGTGGAGTGGGGACATCTTCTTGGAGTCCCAGTAAGAGGACTGGGATAAGGAACTGTTGAGTGCAGGCTGAGAGGGGGTAACGACTAGACTGTAAAAAAAAGATTAAAGATAATCTTTAAAAATATGCATTATGCATACTACATAATGTAGTTTGTGAAATTATAGAACAATGTCTTGAAACACCACTTACATATTCTGTTTTCAAATTTAAATAAAATTGTTTAAAATTACACATAAAAAAGGAAATACCCACATTTCTATGTCTTTCTTATCTATTTCGTCCTTACAGCAATTATGAGACTGTTTACCAAGTGTGTTATAATGCTGAGTGGATGTGCAATGGTCAGTTTACAGGTGTTATCACCTTCTTTCCATCACACTAACCCAAAAGCTGTGAGTTTCCTATTTAAAGATGACCAGACTTAAGTCAAGACAGAATTAGTGACTTGCTTTAAACTTAAGTTCAACTCTTGTACTTTAAAACATTATTATCATTTTAAAGAAAGTAATACTCTACAAAGTGCTACCCTCATCATGTTTTTAATTAAATGAATGAAGGATTTGTGTTTGTGCAATGTGGCTAATAGTGATAGTCTCTGTGGTGTGTTCTGCTTCTACCTCCTCATCCTCCATCTCTCTTTCCCTTCTCCCAAATTTAATTCCAAGCAACAAAATTGTGGGGTTGGGAAGGCTTTGTTGTTGTTGCAGTTGATTAAATCACCTGGATATATGCCACAGCCATCCTCATTTTGTCTTAGTATTTACTCTTTTATTTTATAAAACAACAAATCCTTAAAGTAATTGAACGTATATGACTTGTATATATCAGGCAGCCTGCTAAGTCACAATGTTATTGATTCTATCCTACACTTTAACACAGAGTAGCTTAATTGTTACCATTAGTCAGGGTCTGGGCCATGTGTTTCCAGATTCTTTGACCTTCTATTCACAGAATTAAGAATAGGTCTTATATAGATTTGAAAAGGAAGCAAGAAAACGTTATTTGGAAAACAGATTAAACTAAAGAGTGGGCACACTCTCATGATTGGTAGTGGGACACATAAGTGAAGATACTCAAGGGCTCCAGGCTGTGGGTCTCTTTTTATGGGATCTAAAGGGAGGAAGGGCTGGTTCCTAAGGGACATAATTTGGGTGGTTCTCTATTTTTATTGTTACATAATTATATAATCATCACTCTACCAAGCATGCTTCTTTTCATAAGGCACCTGATTTTAATTATATGCACACATAGATAGAAGATTATTTCAAAGGTTATTAGAGGATGCAGTATTGCCTTACTGCATATGCCAAGAACTAGTTTGGGCCAGATAGACCCTTCATATCCAGACACACTGAGAATATATTTTAAAGGCAACCATCTAAATTTGGTTGTTAATAGGGGCTGGGAAATTCATACTATTGTTCAAAGATAGAAATGCATGAACCCTGATGCTGGAGGTTGGATGAGGGGTTTGGGGTTGCTGGTGCATTGTTTGGAAGGAATATATGTACTTAATTTGTGCAGCTGAAGAACCTGGGCTGCCAGCTACAAAATTCCAGTACCTGAGGCTTGCACACTCCCAGACCAAAAAGGCATCACAGGGTACTAACTGTCCCACATGCTTGCCTGCCTTGTCACCCACCATACAGTGTGTTCCTATTATCTATAACCGTTGGTAGGTAGACCACAGCCAAGTGAGAATGTCACATCTGCTATTTCAGTTCTCAGCAAGGCTGTCCCTGCACGTCTTCTGACCTTTCCTGAATGGCAGTGACATGACAGAGGCAGCTCCAGACAACACCAAAGAACATACCCCAAGAAGAACGCAGGTCAAGAGTTTCTCTTCATCCTGTCTTGATTATCAGTGAAGGAAAGCTCTCCGTTTTCTCCAGATTTCTTGCTAGGTTTGCCTTTAGAACACAGTCCCATCGTCCCTTAGATGAACAGTCTCAACACCCAGTGGAACTGGGATTTCACTAGCAATAAATAAAGGAAGGGAAATGAGCTTCCAGTTACCAGCGGAAACTGTCTCCCAGATGAGTAATGTGCACATGAAAAAGGAGTGTGGTCCCTGCCCTGATGATGCTGGCTCCCAGTGAAGGAGACAGCTATCAAATTTAGAAAAGCACATTCACTGTGATGGCTGACAAAACAGGAAATAAACAGAGAGCTGTGAAGCAGACTGGTGTATGCTCAAGGCAAAGAGTTTCTGTAATGACTTCTCCACGGAGGTGACATTGAAATTGACACCAAAGAATGGAAATGAATCAGACATGGGCTGAGCAAGGAGGAGCCTGAAGAGGCAAGAGTAAAAAGACCTCAGTAATTATTGAAGGAAACTTAAGACAGAAAGTGGAGCTTTTGGATAATTGGCAGAAGACGGCTGGAGAGGGATAAAGCCTTTTTGCTCATTCTTCTCCTATTTGATAATCCTATAATGCATCCAAGTAACTCCCAACTGTCTTATTCTTCAGGGCTCTCTTTCGGATTAGTGCCTCAGAGGTGTTTGGACAATCCCTGTGTGGGTTCTTTTTCTTCTCCTCTTTCTTCCCATTTCCCACTGGCTGCACATTGTTCATGGCACTGACATAGCCTTGGTCACTCATTTGAGGAAAAACAAAAAAACAAACCTGTAGGGCACTTGTTTCCATTGCCCCAGATCAGTAGCAACTGAGCATCACACAGAAGCATGTTAGAAATGTAGACTTGTGTGCCATCACACACACCTGCTGGACCCGAAACTCTGATGGCACTGCTTAGCAATAAGCATCTGGCCTTCTACCAAGCCTTCTGAGTGACTGTGATGCATGTGGAAGAGGAAGAACCATTGTACCAGGGGGAAGAAAAGGAAAGAAACCGAGTACTTGCATGCTTATGTGGAACAGCATTGGCTCTGTGAATGTGGCCCTTAGAATAAAGAACATATATATCCCTTAGACTTTCTTATTTTACCTGAGGTACGTATTCTTTTATTTATTAAAGGATAGCTATTACATTGATGAAAGGAAACTAAGAAGAGAGATTGAGAAAGAACAGGAAAGAAGACATAGGATCGAGGCTCAGTCAACTGTGATATAGAAAAAAAAAAAAAAAAAAAAGAAGGGAGGGCATGGAGAAGGAGTCAAAAGTCATAGCCAGAAGGGCAGAAGGCACACTAACTCTAGTACATTTTTGGAGAACTTAACCTGATTCAAAGGCATATCTGACTGAGTAAAATATAATGCCATCATGCCAATGAATGTGAAGTTCAATTCTGGCCACTAAGGGGTGAGAAGTGTATTAGCGACTTTCAGGAAAATTTCTTCATTCTTAGTAGAGAGTGATTGGATATACTAATATCTCTATCATTAGATATAAATATGGGGGACACTTCCAAGACCCCTGTGGTTCTCTGAAACTGAAGATGTTGTCCACATATATACACATATGTCTCTAAATATGTGTGCACACTTAGTTTTTTCTATACACCAATATCTAGGATGAAATTTAACTTATATATTAGACATGTAGAGATTAACCACAATAAAACAGAACAATCATAGCAAAATTGTATAGTATTCCTCTCCTCTCCTCTCCTCTCCTCTCCTCTCCTCTCCTCTCCTCTCCTCTCCTCTCCTCTCCTCTCCTCTCCTCTCCTCTCCTCTTCTCTGCTCTCTTCTCCTTTCCTCTCCTCTCCTCTCCCCACTCCCTTCTCTTCTGCCCTTGCTCCATCTTGTTGTATTGTCTTTAACCATCTCCTATGTCTGGGCCTATGTGATGAAGTGATGTGTGGGTACACAGTGACTGTAGCATTAGGTCATTATCATGACAGTTGCTGGAATTTAACTCCTGCTGGCCCTGGAAGTTGACTCAATATCTAGGATATTTACAGTAATGAGTTAGATAATATGCATACACATGTAGCTATGTGATATAAGGGTAATTCTTGTGCTGGGTAGAACAGTGTGAAATTTTATCATGTAACTTAGAAAGGATTATGAATTACTTCTGGAATTTTTCACGCGATTTTTTTGAGATGCTGTTGGCAGCAGCGTTAGATAAGGATAGCCCAGCACTTTGGACACCAATGTGGGGAAATTGAAGGTAGCAAATACCTTGAGGATCTGGTAGAGATGAATGTCCTGAGGACATGGATGAGAAAAGAAGTCTAAGAAACGAATTTTCTGTTGTTTCAGTTAATAGACTTATTTATTTAGTCAGATAAATTTAGGATCTTTATTGCTTGGAGCTGGCAACAGCTTATATGATATAGTGTTGTATGAAGGATGCTTCTATTTTTAATTGTGAGAGTCATTGATTGATTCCAAATTCTAGAAAATATTGAAGTATTGCTCAGCTAGTGCTGAAAAGCATTTTTCGAATACAATGGAATTAGTAATATAATCTAATATGACAACAACAAAAATTATTTTAGGAACAGTAGATTAAGCATTTTGCTTATCTGAGAACAAATATGTATTCAATTAGTGTATATCTCTACAATTTGAGTCATATTTTGATATTGAAAGCTCAGTACAACTTTTTTTAAATTCTCGTTTAGCACAAATATACAAATATTGAAAGTTTAGATGCTATTTATTCTCCCTCAACCTTAAGCCACTGCAGGAACTGAAGTCAGGTCTATAGAAAGAACATCTTGAATATTAAAAATGCAAAATACTCTAAACACAAAAATATATTCTCACAAAGTCAGTGGTTTGACTGGTTGAAATATTGATATCCTAATTTCATTTAGAATATGGAATTATTAAAATACAATGAAACCTAGTACTCGAAATCGATGTTATTTACCACTGTATCACTGAGGTTACAGAAATGAATATTAATCTCAAATTGGGGTGTTTGTATGTTATCTCCATCTCTGCCATCCATTCTGTGGGCACAGATGCCCAGTCTCTTAGTTGGCACAGTGAAGAAAAATTGGTAACCTATAAAAGTATTCCGAGTCTTTAATTTGAATTATCTTGAATTTCTAAAGTTAAAAATAACTATGGACACATTTTTATAAACATGCTGCATTTAACTCAATTTCGAATTCCAAATGGGTAATTGCTTCTAATTCCTAACTTGGTCTCTTTTCAAACATTTCTATTTGGAATTATTTACTGGAAGCTGGCTGGAAGCTTCTACAGAGATGAGTTTTTAATTAAAATACCTGCATGCCATGCACTCAGAAGACACATTTTTAAAGAGAGGTGAAAATAGATTGTCACAATGACGACAGAAGCCTTGTTTGTGTGGTGGTTAGACACAGGATTACAATTAAGCAGCCTTCCTAAATCAGCAACACATTCACTTAATAAACCACAAGATTAGTGTTGTTATTGTTATCAAAATGCCACCGTTGACATTTTTCACTTACACTGTAGTTTGTGCTCTAACAGGATTAGTGTTGCAGTCTGAAACTTGTTTCGGAATTTGGTCTGGGCTGTAGTTAGTGTCTTCTACGGCCACATTCTTTGTTGATTCTGTGACCAATATGAACATGTGCAGACATGAGAGCATCGGTGAATGACAAGGGCTGATGGAATGGCCCTACTGCCATACATAGGACTTACCATACACACATAAGGACCTTAGTTCAAATGCCAGGCAAACATATAAAAAAACAAGTACAGGAATGGACATCTGTAATCCCAGCATGGGGGCAATAAAGACAGACAAATCCCTGGAACTTCCTGGCTAGCCAGCCTCAGTGAATTGGGCAGTAAATAAGAAAGACCATTATTGATATCAGCCTCTGACATGCATGTGTATGTGTATACATGTGTACCAGCATACACACACAAACATGAGCACACACACACATATACACACATGAGAGAGAGAGAGAGAGAGAGAAAGAGAGAGAGAGAAAGAGAACAAGAGAGGGGGGATAATGAACAAGTTATTTTCTACGGTGCTTCCCCATACATATTTCCTTTGACTTTATTATTCTTCTCATTTGTTTCTTTAGCACCCCTCCCCCGCCTAAAGTGATATTCTTGCATGACTACCATTTCAGAACATCTTCTTAGCATGTGTTATACTTACTTGCCTGATGCTGTGATGGAATGCCTGGACTAAGACAACTTAAAGGAGAAAGGGTTAAAGTGGCTTAAAAGTCCACAGGGACACTACCTTCATCACACAGGAAGCTGAGAGACACAACAGGAAGTGGAGCAAGGCTATATACCTCCCCTTCCTTCCCAACCCCTAGTGATATATTTCCCTATGCAAGGCTCTAGCTCCTAACAGTTTTATAACTTCCCCCAAACAGAGCCACCAACTGGGGACCCAGAGTTCACATTCACAAGCCCATGGGGGCGGGCATTTCTCAGTCAAACCACCACAATACATTCACAGCTTTCAAAGGCAGTAATACTTAACCTTTGACTTGATAAATATGACTCAATTGAGTCACACTGCTGTTCTCCTAGAACTTCAAAAGTAAAATGCCAATATAAATATGTGGTAATTATCACGGGAACTGTTCATTTTTAACTATTAAATTTAAACAAAGAACAATTGCTATTTGTTCATGCAAAACAAACAGTGCCTGCTTAAGATTTTTTTTTTTTTTGATTAATCTGCTTCCCTGTGTGCACATTGATGAGAAAATACTGCCTCAGGCTCAGCACACACACATACACACACACACACACACACACACACACAGAGGAAATAAACACCATGGTTGTTCTAGGCTGTTCATAGGCCTTCCTCCAGAGAAGCTCTTCAGTGGTAAATAAGGCAGGATTAGCCGGAGGAAAGGGAATCGGGGTTGGAGGCCCAGGCCAACACATTGAAGGCTTGGCAGATGCAGTCCAGTTCAACAACAAACGTTGGGAACAAAAGGAGTGTTTTATTGCTGAGGAGAGTGGCTCATAGGTAGATGTAGAGGAATTTACAGGAACGATCATAGTAGAAGCTCCATCTGAAACAGGCTATCGGGGGAAAGATTTTTTTTAACCACAAATCTCGAAAGCTAGACACATTTACCGTTGGCTGTGCTCTGAGATAGAGGCCACTTGCCAAGACTTTAAGGCATCCGAGAGGCAGGTGCATTCAGATGGAAGGCTGTTCTAGACATCCTCTCTTCCCCAGCTAGCTCTGCAAACACTTCACTTGAAATACAAATCTATAGAAAATTTCAAAATGGGAAAATTGCTTGGTTTTCTTATTGAAACTAGAATAGAGGTGGAATTAGGTATTCAGGACAAAATGCAAAGAAGGAGTTCCCAGATTGGTGTGGGGAACCACTGAGGGTTTCAGGTAGGCGCAGGATGGGATGGGAATGTCTATCAGATCTGGGGTGGGGTGTGTTGGGGGGGGCGTGAAGTTCCAGGGGATAACTAGTTTGTACTAGAGAAATGAACTGAGAATTCTTTGCTGTATTTTGGGTACTAGATAGATTTTATACACTGTTAATGTTACCACATCAAAGAAGGGCAGGAGGTGGGACCATCCTCCTGGAAGCAGAGCTGGTGGGACAAAATGATAGGAGGAACACAGTTGCTGGCAGGAACTATTGGACGAGATCCCACAGGGAACCAAGGTCCTGATAACTGTGTATAATGAGATGCTGGGGGTTTTAGTCTCTGTGTGAGAAAGTTTGCTTCAGAAAAAAGAGTCCTAAAGACCCAGCTATCATAGCTCTTGTGGAGTTATTTATGGTGATTTCCCGAACTTACTTAGAAACCCCATCCCAAGTCTGAATATTTCACAGTTGTTTTAGTTTGCTTTCTGTTGCTATGATAAATGTCAACCTGGGAGAAAAGGGCTTACAGGTTACACTCCAAAATTGAGGGTAGCTGGGTCAGGAACTGAAGAAAAAAACCATAGAGGAACACTGCTTATAATCTTATTCTTACTATCTTATTCTCTGATTCAGTCTCCAAGGCTTACCTTCAGCTAGTTTTCTTAGGAGTCCACGCACATTTGCCTAGAGATGGTGTTGCCCACAGTGAGCTTGGGCCTCTCGTGTCTATCATTATCAAGACAATCTCTCATAGACATGGCCACAATCTGATTGAGGCAATAATTCTTCACATAAGGTTCTCTCCTTCAAGGTGATACTAAGTTGTGTCAAGGTGAGAAATTGTCTAGTACAACACTCTTCGAGAATTCTTAGCTAAGGAATTTGGTACGTTCACTCAATTGTCTTCTCATTCAGTTTTGAAGCATACAGAGCCACCTGGAGATGAAGGGGCCTGTGAGACCATTGGAAAGAGGGCTAAGATGGAAAGGAACTGATATCAATATGGACAGAGTTTGATTCTTAAAGGGAGAACAGTGAGTAAATGAACGAATAAAAAGAAACATTGCAGAACAAGTCAAGATAACATATGATCACAGCCAGCATCTGGCAGTAAGTGACTAAAAAGTAAGGCTTTGTGGATAATTATTAATATAGCAAATATTTGTCAAATCAGGCTTGGTGGTATACAGATATAATCCTAGTACTTGGAAGGTAAAAGAAGGATGTTTCAAAAAAAATCATGAACTATACAGACAGTTCCTTATGAGCTGGGCTACATAGAGAGACTTTAGGACAAAAAAAAATACAACATGAACAGAACTAAAGCAAAGCAGCAGACAGATGCTGAGCAAGTGCTTCAGGAAAAGGACTACCTAGGTGCTGAGGCAGAGATAAGCTTCGAGAAGTACCCTGGGTGATAGAGAAACACATGAATCAAGAAAACCTAACGCTTAATGTGTGCCATCAGATGTAAATACAATCTTACATGAATCCAGAGGAGGGCATCTATTTAGACTTGGGAGCTAAGCCCAACTTCCCAGAGGGATGAAGGCTTGCCAAACTGGATGATGGTATAAATATTGATATAGAGAAACTCCGGGATTAGCAAATCCATTTAAAACCAAGAGTCTTGCACTTCTTTTCAAAGAACTGCAGAGAAATGTATATAGATGTCCTAAAGTAGTTGAAATGACTTAATGAGGACAGACCTTGGGGAATATGCAAGCCAAGCTGCCTGGAGCAAATGTGCTCCCAGGTGCTTTTTTTTTTTTTCTCTCTCTCTCTTTCAGCTTTGTCCTTCACCTGACTTCCACCCTAAATAGACCACATATCTCAAGCCCCGATGGATTAAGGCTTCAGGGGAAGTCCTAAGATGAAGAATCACTAGGCAGGGGCTGCAAATGAATTCAATGTGAACCTTCTTATTTGTCTATAGGAAAAATCTCCTTTCACTTCATAGTGATTAAGAAATTGGGGGAATGCCGGGCGTGGTGGCACACGCCTTTAATCCCAGCACTCAGAATGCAGAGGCAAGCGAATCAGAGGCCAGCCTGATCTACAAAGTGAGTTCCAGGACAGCCAGGGCTATACACAGAAACCCTGTCTCTAAAAACCAAAAAAAAAAAAAAAAAAAAAAAAAAAAAGAAGAAGAAAAAGAAATTGGGGGAACATGCCTATATTTTGGGATGAGTTTGGAGAGGGAGAATGGGGTGAAGAGGAGCCTTAACTTCTACAGAAATTCTATGTGCTATATGAACAAAAGTTTAACAGATGGAAAAATAGAAATGAATGTTTTTATAGAGAGAACAATATGCCTAAGGTACCAGTCACTAGTGATCCCAGCAAGTGGACCTTTGGCTTTACTTACCTCAGAATAGATGGAGCCATGTTGGTGACAGCATTAAGAGATAAATGTTAAGCAGCTAAGCATCACTCTATGGAGATGAATGGGCTTTCATATGACTGAAATTAGCAGTCATGATCTAGTCATGATGACCAGTGTGAAACCATCACCTCCTCATATGAAATGACCGTGTAATCCCTTTTTGTAAGTTGGATGCTGCTCACTTGATTCTTATCCAACCCCCGAACTTATTAAATGATAGCGAGGCAATGAGTGATTAATGGCATGCTCACTGCAACTTGACATGTCATGGAGTAACCAGGAGGTGCTGGAGTGACCAGGAGGAAGGATTTGTGTTATTATGAAAGCTGTGCTATAGTCCAGAGAGGAAACTTTGAATCCCTTTGGAGAAAACCTCTAGGGTGAAGGGGAAGCACACATCTAAAGGTAGAGAGCAGATATGAGTATGCTTTATTCAGAGCTGGAAAGAAGAGGGATAGTTTGTTTTTTAAATGAGTAATTTGCATGAGGCCAAAGTTGTACATAACGATTTCCTACCCAGACCAAATAAAGCATTGTGCCAGGATTTTGAGGAAACGATGCTGCCCTGGTTATCAATTGCAAAGTACCTAATATTTAGGAAGTTAGAACAATAATATTTATATGTTTGTGCTGTGTTAGGAGTCTGGGAATAGCTGAATTAGGTCTTTTGCTTCAAGCCCTCTCCCAGCCCAAACAGGGTGACAACTGGACTGATGAAACTTCCAGGACCATCATCTAGTGAGCCCTGTTCACTCCATGGTCATTGGCAGGGCTTAGTGGCTTAGTGGACTGGGGCCACTCTAAGTTGCATACAAAGTGGCCTCTTGATAAGATAGAACACAGTACCATAACTAATATCTATTAAATGGAGAGCAAATCAGCAGTTAGGAGTTTTTGATAACCTAATCTTAGAAGCAACCTATCACTTTGGGTATTGGTTTGCTCCCACTGGCTATGAGGTCTAGACCACTCTTTTGAGAAGGGAGGATAACACATACATATGAGCAGGTAGGGGTCATTATGAGCCATCTTAGAAGCCAATTATACCAGTCATAACAAAGAAAAATAATGAGACCTATTATAGAGCTCTAACTCTGGGGACATTAGGCAGAAGCTCAGGTTGTAGAAACCAGAGACATGAAAGGTTGGAAAGGCAGTCATTCCATTTAGGCACTGGGAAAATGTGTGGGAAAGAGAAGCCAGAAACAGACAACATATGTCTCCAGAAATATGTGCAACATCAGCTGGGTAGCAAATGATAAGATTTGAATTCCACTTCATTCCTAATTAATAATTAATCAGAATTCTTCTGCATCTTGAAAGTCTTTGGGTTGAGTGGTCACAGATGAATGTAAGGGTGTCTCCCACAAGGCTCAAAATGTGGGTTCTGGACCCTTACCCTCTTGTTTAGTAATCAGGATACCCTTGCTTGCAGGGAATACTAACCACCAAAATGCTAATTGATCTGATTGTCGCATACTCACTACTGAGCTAATAATAATAATATTAATAATAATATCCAGGAGGGTGTGGTATAGCAACCACAATAATAACTAACTAATAAGTATAACACAATAATAACTAATAGGGTATAACAGCTAACCTTCCCTGGTGCTCATGCTCTGTGGCTAAGACTGGGAGCTGGTTGTAGTAATTAATATTATGCACCAAATATTGCCACTCTTCTTTACGACAGCTGGAGTGACTGTGTATCCCTGTTTTATAGGAGTAACTTAGGAGCCTGGGAATTTCTTGACCAAGTACTATGAGTAGAAATAATGAGTGTCACTAAAAAGAAAACAGGGGCTAGAGAGATGGCTCAGGGATGAAGAGCACTGACTTGCTCTTCCAGAGGACCTGGGTTCAATTCTCAGATCGCATGTCGAGCAGTTCACAACTGTCTGAAAGGCCAGTTTCAGAGGATGCGACACCTTCTGGTTTTGTGGGTGCTATGCACATGCATAGTTCACAGGCATAGATGCAGGCTAAGCACCCACATACATAAAAATATATATATTTTAAAGAAAGTAGCTTGAATCAGAACGTAACTCAGCAGGAGCACACTTACCTCACATGTACGAAGCCCTGGATTTAATCCCCAGTACCACAAAACCAGAAGTCAAATAAAAACAAACTTATTAGGCTATAATTCATGTATCATATAATTCACCCTTAAAATTATACAATTTAATATTTTTTTACATTTCAGCTATAATTGATAATTCCAGAACATTTTCATCAGTCCTAAAAGGAACACCATGCACACTAGGAACCATTCTCCTTTCACCTCTCCCTGTTTCTTAAGGCAGTCTTTCTGTTTCTATGTATTTACATATCCTGGACAATTTGTGATAGGTGGCCTTCCATTACTGGCATTTGGCTGTTCCCTTCACATAATGCTTCAAGCTTTCAGTTTGTATGGCAGGCTGACCTTGAATGGTCTGTGTAGCACATACTGTCCTGGAACCCTCAATCATCTTACCTTTGTCTCCAAAAGCCTGGGATTACACCCATGTGTCCAGCTAATTCATGCCTCTATGTAATTAAATACTACCCCAATAGACGGGCATGCAACACTGTGTTTATTCATCAGTTCATAGATGACTGGGTTGTTTCTGATTTTTGGGCTAGTGGACTTTGTGTGCACATATGCTTTCAATTTACGTGGTCATCCTCACAGGATGGTGGTTGCTGGGACATGTAATAGCTGTTTTCCTTAGGAAACTGCTGACTAAGATTCAAGACTCTTTGGGGGAGAATTGTCAATGAAGCATTTAAGTGAGTCCCAATGTGCTTATACCATTTACTATCTGTAAGCAAAATATAAGGGTTCTAATTTCTCCACCAACACTATTATCTCCCATCCTTCCCATCTATTTATCTTTTATTGTATCTCATTGTGCCTTTTGGTTTGTATTTTCCCAGTGACTAATGCTCTTAAATATCTTTTCATTTTCTTGTTGATCATTTGTATATCTTTGAAGAAATGACTATTTAAATCCTTTGAATATTTTTTAAAGTTGGGTTGCTTTTTTCATTGTCAATGTATTACATAGTAAGAATTTTTATTTATTCTGGAATCAAATTCTTTTTCAAATATGTGATTTTAAAACATTTTCTGTTATTCTTTGGACTATTGGAAGTTCATGTAGTTTTTTGCTTCGATTAAGACTAATGTATTTTCTATTGCTTGCACCATGTATAAGAAATTGCTAGTTGAAAAAGCAAATTCATTTTCCTATTTTCAAATATTAAAAATTATTCCTAGGAAAGGTTTATATGAAATGTAAAAAACTAGAGGGCATGCGATTTACCTAATTTAAGACCTTCATATCAGTTGTGCATAGTGGTGCATGCTTTTAATCCTAGTACATGGGAGAGAGAGGCAGAGGCAGAGGCAGAGGCAGAGGCAGAGGCAGAGGCAGAGGCAGAGGCAGAGGCAGAGGCAGAGGCAGAGGCAGAGGCAGAGGCAGAGGCAGAGGCAGAGGCAGAGGCAGAGGCAGAGGCAGAGGCAGAGGCAGAGGCAGAGGCAGAGGAGGCAGAGGCAGAGGCAGAGGCAGAGGCAGAGGCAGAGGCAGAGGCAGAGGCAGGCAGATCTTTGTGAGTTTGAAGCTAGAGTGGTCTGCATAATGAGCTACAAAACAGCCAAAGCTACAAAGTGAGACCCTATCTTGAAAACAAGCAATCATACAAACAACATCAACAAGGAATCTCACAGTCTCAGTTTTACATCCAACTTTGTTTGTATAGTTTTACGTTTGGCTTTTCTACTGGGGACTACAATCTGTTTTAGTTAATTCTTGTACATGAAGTGAGCTGGTGGTCCCACTTCAGACCTTTTCATGTGGAGATATAGTTGTCCCAGCAAATGATGGAAAGCGTCTCTTCCTCATGTGTTGTCTTGTCATCCTTTCTGAAATTCAGCTGAGTGTAAATGCAAAGACTTCCTTCTGGGTTCCCAGTTCTGTTGCTTTGTTCCATACATCTAGCTTTCTGTCAACACTGTGTGCCTCTCTTCCTGAGAGCCTCTGGGGTGAGAGAAGGAACTGCCATGCTTCATTGTCCTGCTTCTTCATTGGCTGGAACCATCATGGGTTCAGGACTGAGGTAGCTTGAGAAAGAGCTCTGAGCCAAAGCACACAACGTATACAGTGTGAGGATCAAACTTGGATTTGAACTTTTAATGTCTGAAGATATTTTGAGTACTGACCTTGCCTGTCAAGCACAACAGTGAAATTGACAAATTTGTAGAGGGTAGAGAATGAAATCAAAACAAACAAACAAACAAACAAACAAACAAACAACAACAAAATTAGAAAAGGGGAGATGAGAAGGATGCTGGGCAAGGAAGCCCATAATTATAATTTTGAACCCTTGTGGTTTCAAGCTAGCCTCTTTCCTGTTTCATAGTTCCTGAAGCAGCCTGAGAAACTTTCCATTACAATGTTGATCAATACGAATGACTAGTCCATCCTTGATAGTGAGGTAGTAGTGATTCATTGTATGTGGAGTGGTTTTACCTTCAGAATCTACATCTTGATTAAGAAAACTGGGTGTATTCAAGGAAAACAAAGCATAGTGTATAAGCCACTGTGTTATAAATGGTGCTAGATATATTTCAAGTGGGAAATAAAGGAGCATAAATTAGGATATTTAAGTTATATTTTAAGGATAAATAAGGGTTTAGATAATCAAAGATGGAAAGAGGGTATTGGGTTGTGTGGACAGACAGGTAGGCAAGGAGGACTGAGGCCAAGGGGGAATCCAGCTTAGCTCCAGTGTGAGTGCCAGGACTGCAGAGAGACCTTCTTTGGTAGACTTAGGCATGGCTCTGTTTGAAGAACGCCTCCCACCTCCCTCAATGATCCTTGATGAAGGAGAAAGTCCTTGATTGTCCAAACTATTGATTCATGATGGAAGAAGGATGCATACAACTTACTCAGGGTGAACCAGAGAGATTAAATACCTCTTGGAGGAAGGGATGCCCAGGAAAGGAAACTCATTAGCTAGCCACTCTAGGCCTATCTAGATACCTCATTAGCATTAGATACCTCTAGGCTCTATGCTATGTGACCATGACTGGATGTCATGGTCCTCTTAGTGGGGTGTCATCGTCATGTACTCCAGGACAGGAACCTGGTTTGGAGTAGATTCAAATGCCTGCTATTCTTAATTATGAGAACTGCTGGAGTTCCTTAATCTGCTCCACCTTGCCTGTTCTTGGTCTGGTGGCATGGTTTCACTTGCCCCACAGAGTGCAATTGTACTTGGGGTCTCCCAAGCACATGAGTAGTGATCTCAAGAGTTTGGGGGCTAAACCAAGCAAGTTTGTAGATGAGCCGCCTGTTTTGTTTTCTTTAGGCAGAAGCAGACTACTGAGAACTTTCCATTTGGGGAAAGTATTCCGATGTTAGTCTAGGCATTCAGAGTAGCAAAGGTGATTGATTCTACTTTCTCACCAAAATGACTACCAAGGCTACCTTTTAATGCGTTTTGTTTGCCTTAGCTGCCTGACAAAGTCCATAGACACTGGAAAGAAGCACCAATGGAAGTTTCCATAGCTATGTACTTAGCTAACCTCAGATCAGGAGTATTTAAAAAAAAAAATAAAATAAATAAAAATCCGCAGTCTGAGCTTGCCTCTTAGCAGGTCCTTGCTCCAGGAAAACTGCTCTATTTCTTCATTGTCTCTCAAGCACATGATTTCTTTACCTATCTCCCTGTTCACATTTACATGTAGACCATGTATGTATGTATGTATGTATGTATGTATGTATGTATTTGCATGTAAGTTTGTGCTTGTGGATGTATGTGTGCATGCTGTGCAGTGTGTGTGTGTGTGTGTGTGTGTGTGTGTGTGAGTGTGTGTGCCTGTGGAGATCAGAGTTCAGCATTGGGTATCTTCCTAAATTGCTTCCTGTCTTATTTTTTTGAGAGTTTGCCAATTGGCAAGACTGGCCAACCAGCAAGCTCGAGGGACTCCTCTGTTTCTTTTTCTCCATGGTGAGATCACAGGCCTGAGCCTCTGCTCTTGGCATGTTCCATAGGTGATGAGGATCTAAACTAAGGTCCTCGAGCTTGGACAGCAACTGTTTGCCGAGCAGTCTTGCAGCCACAGACCTTTTAATCTTGCCACTATTCCCTAGACAATAAACAATGCAGCTTCTTCTGTTGTATGCACATTTCATAAGGTTTTATAAGTAAATTGGGATAATAAAGCACCTAGGAAGATGTGAGTAGTCTCTGTTTCCATTTCATGGAAAGGACTTCAGCCCACATAGATTTAGTGATTTTTCAGGGAGGTATGGAATCAATCTCCATTTCTAGATATCATACTTCACTCTCATTCCCTCAACCAGAAATGAACTGGCTGAATCTTGCAGTTTTCTATATTGGGTAGCATAGTGCCTACATACTCAAGGGTACAGTGTATGAAAATGGTCAAAAACCATACTGCTCATGGGATTTAACATTTGGATTCATCAGAGCCTTACAGATTCTAGAGACAAATGGTAGACACTAACGGTGAAGGGAACTGAAGACCCAGCCGTCTGAATGTGGCAATCAGGAGCCGTTTGGAGTGAGAGTTAGCAAACATCTTCCAACTGTCAGTTCTTGAAATCATACAAACAGACTCTGTGTAAGCGAGTGCGGCAGTGAACCTGTGTCTCTGTTAAACCACAGAGAAATGAAATAAGCTGATTTAAAATTTCTAAAGGGAACTTAAACCACCTGCTAAGTTGTAGAATTTAATTTGCAAGATGAATACTTGGCAATGTGACACTTCTTTCGTGGCTTCATTTGCTGTTTTAATAAAAATGTTCACAATGCTTTGGTTCCATCTGTTAGAGAGGGGAAAACAGCTAACTACTATTCAAACAACAAAAAAATACAGCTTTCTAGAAAACTCTATCCAGCACTACCAAAACGTAACGCGATATTTATAAATTTTAAACTTCTGCCTCGCTTCTAAAAAAATGTTGTACTAATTGTGTTACATCTTGGACTCAACATATAAATAATTTATGCAAAAATTTAAAATTTAAATTATTCTTCCACATTCCAAATGCAAACAAATGCTTCAAAGTTATCACGATCATGAATCTCACTGCAGCAGGCTACAGATTTTCATTATAACAATTTGTAAGCAAATATTTGGTTATTTTTATAAGCCACAAATCTGGCTGAAGGAGAAAATGATGTATAATAAACAAAAACTGTGCAAGCTACAAAGAATGTTTGTAGCTATGGAGATAACAGTAAGCTACAGTACAGCAGTCTTCCTACTTTTGTGACTAAAGTTCTATAGGGTATTTTTGCCCCTCGGAATAGATCAAGATTAATATAACTTTCAGCAATTATTTCTCAAGTACTAACTCAAGTATTTAGTGTTATGTCGGTACATAGTAGGCACAGCTTATTGCTTCTGGATTCAGAGAAATACAGTTGTATCCAATGCTGCATCAGAGACAATGAGAAGAGACACGCAGAAATGGGAACAGAGTGTGCATTTTAAAAAAGAAGAGGGAGGCATTGTGGCACATGTGTAACCCCAGAATTTGGTAACCTGAAGGAGAAAGTTTGTGAGTTCAAGGTCTTTCTGGGCTGAATAGAGAAGAGGAATGAGAATAAGGAGGAGGAGGAGGTGAAGAGGAGGAGGAAGGGGAAGAGGAGCAGGAGGAGGAAGAGGAGAAAGAGGAGGAGGAGGGGGCTTTGCATCCTATACAATCATTTTAGACACTAGCAGCTTCCTGTCTTGCCTGCAGCTCTGGTAGAACTTCACTGGAGAAAAGCAAAGGCTGAGAGTGACCCATTGGAGCAGTAGTTCTTAACCTGTGGGTCAAATCTCCCACAGGGGATTGCATATCAGATATTTACATTACAACTCTTAACGCTATCAAAATTTCAGTTATGGAGAAGCAATAAACTATCTATCAGTTCTGCTGACAAGCAGCTGTATTAAAGGTCACAGCATGGGAAGGTTGGAAACCACTGCATTAGTGAGTGCAGAAATGCTGGGCCTTCCCCATGCTTTCTCCTCCTCTCAGAACACTGTATTTCTCCTTCCTGAGAACAGGATGGTATGCGAGCCTCCTTCTATGTCTGAATATTGCATTTGAGGGAAGATATCATGGCATTGGTCAATGGGTCCAGAGAACTAGTGTCTCTGAATGTTTGTTTTAAATATTTGAATTTCAGTCTAAACCATTTAAAGGTAAAGCAAGTGAAATCCAACAAGTTCAATGTTTAGCTAGCAAGATGTTTACCCATGAAACAAAAACAGACACAATATTTATGATCACTACAAATTCTAACCAGCTAAAAATTCTATGTCAGGACACAAAAAGTGAATGTTTTTTTTTTTTCTTTTTACCTAGCCATTGCACAACAAAATTTCTAACTATTGACTGTTTTAAGATGGGGCCAAAGTACCCCCCCCCCCCCCGCAAGGGTACTGTGCTAAGAACAAAGTGGCCTGGAGAATCACATACACTTAGTGGTAAAGCCTGGACTATCAGAACAGGTTCTAATCATGGACTAAGAGAAACACTTTTCAAACATGTTTGATTTTATATCTCCCCCTTTGAAAATGGGTTTATAATAAACCTTTCTGTGATCTCAAGGTATTGGCACAATAAAAACAAAGTATAAAAAAGCCGAGAGTGCTTTGTCAAGAACAGACTGTTGAAGGTAGAGTGCCCTTGACAATGTAGTCATGGCTGTTTAGCTAGCAGAACTCTGAGCCTTTCCACAGGAAATGAGTGCAAATAGTCATCACAGAAAAATCTTACTCACTAAAAGCCATTTCTCAGTGGAAAAAAAAAACCTTGCTACCATGCATACGTGTGCATGCACATATACATATGCACACATGCACACAGGTGTGTGCTCATTAGTATCACTCAAGAGCTAAACACTCAATGGGATGTGGTAACCATAGTGACAAAACCTAGCACTTGCGAAGCAGAGGCAGGAAGATCAGGAGTTCAAAGTTTTCAGTACTCAGGACTACCTGTCTAGTGGGCACTGTCCTCAGGAAACATGGTCCTCTCCTGTCAATTATCAATCAAGAAAACACCCTACAGACTTGCCTAAAGAAAGTCTGAGAGAGACACCTTCTCAATTGAGATTTTTTTTTCTTCCCAGATAACTCTAGCTTATGTCAAGGTGATGAAAAGACTTAACCAGAACATGTATGTATGAAAAATCTCAAACAATAAAAAATATTTAAAATGATATGATGAGGGAAAAGCCTTATAGAACACTTAAAAAAAACGAGTTCACTCTCATTAAAAACAAACAAACAAACAAAACAAAAAACAAAAAAAAAACCACAAAAAACAAGGAATAGGATACCTTTGGGCCTTTGTTGAAGAAAGTATTGAAGAGTTATCTTCAATAACTCGGAACACCAAAAACAAAACAAAACAAAACAAAAACAAAAAAGAATAGCAAAACAAAAACAAAGACACCCCCAACCAAACAACAAAACCCCAAACCACAGGAAAGTTTAAATATTTTTAACAAACAGAACAAAGACTACAACAACAACAAAAAAAGAGACCAGGGTGGCAGAAAGGAACTTTGCATGTTCTCTCAATTTAATTTAGGGAATAATTGTCTAATAAATTAGAAGGATGTGGGATAGAAATGGTGATTGTTTCATCTATAATATGAGAAATACAATTTTACAAGACATTATTTCAGGTTGATAGGCAAATAGTAGAAGTAAAAGAATATTTAACCAACACTAAGAAATACAATTTTACTGATTCAAAGAGCAGGCAAGGAACTGACAAAAACATAGAGAAAATATGCCATTATTATCATTGGTCTTTATATAGAATTAATGGTATAAAGATAAATAGGAAAATAAAAATGTAGACTTTCTTAAATATAAAAATACCACACATGCATGAAGCAGGTTACTGTGGAAAGACTTGAAAAAAATACCTGTCCTTAGATAGAACAATACGACAGACCAAAGGCCAGACACATCTTTCATGTCAATAAATGTAAATGAATATGACCCACCTAATATAAAGAAAAACTTTTCACATCGCAGACCAAAGGAACCTTCATACTTTGTTCTGCATTCAGGAGACACATCTAAAACTTTCAGAAGAGTTAAAATTAAAGTCGTTCTTGAGATGTCAATATCAGATACAGTGGAATTCAGGATGAAAAGCGCTGTACAATAAAGGTCTTTTATAATGCCAAAGGGGACAGTTGATAGTGAAGATATAAAAGTCATGAAAATCTATGCTCCAATCAAAATCAGTAACACCCATGAAGCTGAAATGATAAAAATTACAGGGAGAAATTAACAAAAACACACAAATATAAGAGATTAAGGTCTTTAAAAAAACTTGGAAAACTTTATTTTACTTTTAAAAGTGACAGCTATTCTTTATGTTTCCTTATTGTGTACAACATGTTCTGAAGAACTCCTTAAATTTAGCTAAATAGCAAATTTGTTTCATTAATTAGTATTTTTGAGATGAGAGCATATAATAGTTACTATTCCATATTTCAAGAATATAATATGTCTTAAATTGCTTTCTATTGTGATAAAACGATGATCAAAACTAACCTGGGGGGAGGAAAAGATTAATTGGCTTACAAGTCACAGTCTATGATGAAATAAAGTCACGCAGGAACTCAAGACAAGAACTTGGAAGTAAGAACTGAAGTAGAAAGAGCAGAAGAATGCTGTTATTGGCTTGCACTTCCGACTCACGCACAGCTATCTGTCTTATACTTCTTGGGACTAAAGCCCAGGAGTAGGATTACCCACAGTGGGCTGGGCCCTCCCACATCAATCACTAATCAAGAAAATGCTCAAACACACTTGCCTACAATCTATCTGATGGATACAATCTTCAGCTGAAATTCTCTCTTTCTGGATGACTCTATCTTTGTCAAGTTAACAGACAAATTTAAAAAATGCGATCATTGGTATCCATCATTGAATTTGGGGTTCTGGAGATTGTTCAGTCAATAAAGGCTACTCTGTAAAAGCTCAGACATACAAATATGCATTCCTCACATAACCATGTACATGCATATGCAGATGTATACATATAAATACAGAGTGAAATAAACTTTGATGAATCTTAAATATTGATCCTCAATTATCAAAACATGTCTGTTTTGAACGTCTATGGACTCATGAAAATGGAAATATTTCAGATCACCGAGTAATCATCAGTGGATGTATTTTATCACAAACAACTTAATGATCATGATCAAGCAAAATCAGAAATAAACCAGAAAAACCAAAGGCCACTTCATGTGATAATGCAAAAGTTTTAATCATATATAATTAATGTATGCAAATAAAAATTTTGTGATGTTCTGATTTGTGACACGTACCCACAAAAGGGCTATAATGCAACATTAAACAATTTCTAAAATCAAAACAAAACCAATGGAAAAAACAAAGGTATGTATTAATAAATAAAAGTAAGTTTAAAGAACAGGAAAAAAATAAATTTAAACCTTGAGTCTTGGCAGAAAAAGAAAAGAGGAATCTGGTTTACTGAGGAAAAACAAGGGGAATATAATTATATAAATTAGAAAGTGACAATGTGAGACTAACCCCAGAAGGCAGCCATTCAAAGAATTCTAAGATGACTCAATTCTATGCAAATAAATGGAAAAATCTGGATTAAATGAATAAATTACCATAAAAATTAGTCAGTGCAAGCCTACCAATTTTTAAGAAATACCCATTGTCAACAATGTCCAAAAAAAAAAAAAAAAATTAACCAGCCACAGACAACTTTACAGGAATATCTGTGAAACATTTCAGAAAAATGACTTGTGTGCAGTTGGACTGTTCCAAGGATGGGAGCAGTTTAAGTTGTAAGCCTCTGTTTCTCACATGGGCAAGATCTACACAGAGAATTCAATGCAGAGGAAGAACTCATACAGAAGGCTTAACATAGGGAAAGTCATTTGTGGCGATCAGCATTTCAGACAGCTCTTTTTGTCCATTAATTTCCTAATTCAATGTGGTCTTAATTAAAATACTAGGGATTCATTTCACCCAGAAAACTGGCTCCTAAATTTCATATTAGAAAAGTACAAATAGTGATAACAACAAAAACCTAAATAATTAAACATGGTGATTCTTTTCTATCTAATTTAATTTTTTTCAAACAATGTATTTCCATCATCTTGTCCCTTCTCCAACTTCTTCCGATTCTTCTCACGCCTGTGCTCACTCAACTCCATGTTCTTTCTCTCCCTCCAAAACAAAAATAAACATTAAAAAAAAAAAAAAGGAGGGGGCGGAGGGGCTAGAGAGATGGCTCAGCGGTTGGCAGCACTGACTGATCTTCCAGAGGTCCTGAATTCAACTCCTAGCAACCCAGTGGTGGCTCACAACCATCTGTAATGAGGTCGGATGCCCTCTTCTAGAGTGTCTGAAGACAGCAACAGTGTACTCACATACATAAAACAAATCTTTTTTTTTTTTTAAGGGTAGCTAATAAGACACACGTCATAATGAAACAAACTACCCTGCATTTACAAATAGGGATCTATGAGGAAAGGAGGAAGAGCGATTGCAAGAGACACAGTTGGTTGATTTCTCCAAGGAAGCAGTGTCGTCCAGCTGCAACAGCCTGATGCTCAGATGAACTTACACAGTCTGAGGCAGCACACATACAACCTGCACACGTTCCAGATGGAGTCCCAGCACGAGGGGGAAGTGGACAGACGTTACTGTCCCAAACCAAGAAGCTATTGCAATTCATACCTGCAATTCAATTTTCTCCCAGGGAAGGCCCCATGCCCAGGAATAACTGACCAACCCAAAACATGAAGATTCTTAATACAAGAAAAAAAGATAGCTATCACTCTACCAGATAATAACATGTTACTAATACATACATACATACATATATGTATATATACATATATATGTACACACACATATATACATATTTATATGTATATATAGTTAAATAGGTTGAATCAAAATATCATAAACACTCCCTGGCAATGGGCAAAGGGACACCTTGTTGGTGGAGGTGTTCTTATATCAGTCAGGGGCAGAGCAGATGACAGTCCTTTTTCATCTTATCTTGATTTTTGGCTTGGCGGCCAAAGCTGTTTAATGCCTAGGACCCATAAAAGTCAAATCAAATCAAATTGTGTTAGCGCAGAAGGAATAAGACAGGCAGAGACCTGCGAACTACCATGCCACCCACAAACCTGCCCTCCATCACACGGAACAGGCCAACAGGCAGGCAGGCCATAGACATCCGCTATGTCGCTATGTTGCCACACTCTGAAGCACGGATGGAGGATCTTGCCCAGGGGCTCGCTAGTTGCTTGGCCAGCTTGCAGCAGGAGCCACCATAATGTGTGAATACGTGGTGGTCAGTTGGGAAAGAAAGAGAAATACAGTACCGTGAGCATTATGAAGAGAGATGGGACTGGAGGTGTGACGGTGGAGAGGAGTAGCCTGTTATGTCACCAGCTCTGCCGCCTGAGGTAACTTGTAGCCCAAACTGCCACTGAGGGCCATGTCTGAGTCCATGGCTACAAAGCAGTAGCGGTCCATGTTGATGTGTATGACTAGCGAACACAGGGATGTCCCCGTTGGGGCAGCCTCTAGGGACCACGTGAATGTTCAGGGGCTGTGCCATTTAAATGGCCCCACCCCTCACTGAATGCAGTGCTCTGATGAGCTTGCCTCATCCTTCACTGGTGGCAGCTCTGGGAGCCCTGTGCCTTGCACAGGCACCACTGTAGAGCTGGTTCTGGCAGTGGGTGTGTGTGGGTGAGCCAACCCTGAGGGCATGACTGGGAGAGCTGACTCTGCCGCTGGTCTGCCATGGGATGGCATTGGTGCAAAGGTGATGCCCACCTCCCACTCCATCCCTTGCCAACTCTGGCAGTCAAGAAAACTGCCCCCATTGTCTTGAGCTTGGGAGAGCTTGCCCTGTCCCTTACCAGCTGCAGCACTGGCACTAGGGAGAGTGGGCACTACACCGCGCCTGGACAGCACAGTAAAACTGGCCCTGGCAGAGGTGGGCGCAGGTGAGCCGACTCCGAGATCAAGAGCATGAGAGAGCTGGCCCTGCCACTCATCTGGAGGTGAAATGGCTGGATCTGGAAATGATATCTTCCCCCTTCCTCTCTCACCACACGCAGCAGTGGAGAGCTGGGGGTCATGAGAGCAAGAGTCCCGACTCCCACCCCCTTACTGCCTCCTTACTGGCTGTAGCACTAGGGAGAGAGGGTCCTGCACCTTATCTGAGCAACACAGTGAATGTGGCACTGATGGGGAAGGCACAGGTCATGCATTCTGAGGATTTGAGAGCAAGAGGGCTGTTCTAACCCCTCATAGGCTGCAGCATCTGGGAAACTGGTCTCCGAACCTTGACTGGGAGCTGGCCCTGAAGGAATGGGTGCAGGTGAGCTGACTCCAAGGGCATGAGAGCAGGGGACCTGATCCTGCCTCCTGCCAATGGTAGTATTAGGTGGCCTAGGTGGAGTAATAAAGGAAGGCCTATCTTGGAAGAGCTGATGGGCTGAGCAGCTCAGTTGCTACCCAGGCCCAGAGCCAGGGTTCTGAGTTGGCCCACCCCAAAATCTGTATCATCTGCGAATGGTTGGGAATTCGTGAAAGGGCCCACCAATCCTGTTGTTCCAAAGCTGCAGTATCTCCATGACACAGGGCAAAAACAGGATAACCGGAAGGAATTTCAATGAGGATCCAATAATGATGTTGTCATAGAAGCCAAAGATATCAAACCAGATCAATGACTCATGTAATGAACATTCGCAAATAAAGATGTCTATGCAGTATACAGAGGGGTATATTGTGGGTCACACGGAGCCACACTGCAGCTTCCACGATGAGATTTTTTTTTTATGCTTTTGCTTCTTATTGCTGTTTGGTTGTATGTATGTATATTGTGGGACACACGGAGCCACACTGCTGCTTCCACGATGAGATGTTTTTTTTATGCTTTTGCTTTTTATTGTTGTTTGGTTGTGTGTATGTTTTATTTTGCAGGGGATATGAGAGCTCGGGGAGATGAGTGGGAATGGGGTGCATCACGTGAAACTCACAAAAAAATCAACAAAAGGTTTTTTGAAAAAGTAGAACAAAACTAGCCAACTGTGATTTATGTCTGTTTCAAAATGTTTGTATTTTATCGATTTAAAGAAATTTTGCACACCCATGGAAGGAGTTACAGAGACAAAGTTTGGAGCTGAGACAAAAGGATGGACCATCTAGAGACTGCCATATCCAGGGATCCATCCCATAATCAGCCTCCAAACGCTGACACTATTGCATACACTAGCAAGATTTTGCTGAAAGGACCCAGATATAGCTGTCTCTTGTGAGACTACGCTGGGGCCTAGCAAACACATAAGTGGAGGCTCACAGTCAGCTATTGGATGGATCACAGGACCCACAATGGAGAAGCTAGAGAAAATACCCAAGGAGCTAAAGGGATCTGCAACCCTATAGGTGGAACAACATTATGAACTAACCAGTACCCTGGAGCTCTTGACTCTAGCTGCATATGTATCAAAAGATGGCCTAGTAGGCCATCACTGGAAAAAGAGGCCCATTGGACTTGCAAGCTTTATATGCCCCAGTACAGGGGAACGCCAGGGCCAAAAAGTGGGAGTGGCTGGGTAGGGGAGTGGGGGGGGGGAGGGGGGACTTTTGGAATAGCATTGGAAATGTAAATGAGGAAAATGCCTAATGGAAAAAAAAGAAATTTTGCCTAGTACTGTTAGAATAACTAACGTCATAGACTCTTGATAGAATATCAGGTGTCTTTTATGTTGATATGTAACTTTACTTTCAGAACCTTTAAATGTGTTTCAGGACACTGTGCATTTTAATGTTTTCCATGTTTGCTGAAATAAGCAAATTCTAAAATGAAGATTAAAGAATGTATCATAAACAGAGCCAAATACCTAAGCACTTCATTTCTTTCCCCTTGAAGCAGCACCTCCAATGCTTTCCCATCAGGCTCCACTTCTCAAGGGTACCACTGCCTCTTAGCATCTTCAAGCTGAAGACCAAGCTTCTATCTCAGGAATCCTTGGGAGGCAAGCTGTTTTGAAAGCAGAGCACCTCGTAGAAAGCAGGATTGCACAGCATCTAGCTCTCTACTTTGCAGTATAGCCCTCGGTCTGGAACTCACAGAAATCTGCTTCCTACCTCCTAGAATTTAAGGCATGTGGCCCTATGGTCAGCTTGATTAAGCTTTCTTAATAAGCTGACTTGTCAAAGAGAAAGTGTCTTGGTGATATAGTCTAATTAAGTTGAGCCTTTTGATGAGGCTTTAGAAGTTGTCACTTTAGTTTTTGATCTTAGCCATTCTGAAGGGTGATAAATGGAATCTCAGAATCATTTTGATTTGCATTTCCCTGCTGAGCAAGGATGTTGAACATTTCTTTAAGCGTTTCTCAGCTCTTAAGAGAGTCCTCTGTTGAGAATTCTTTATTTAGCTCTGTATCTCATTTTTCATTGGGTTATTTTGTTTGTTGGTGTCTAATTTCTCGAGTTCTTTATATATTTTGGATAATAGTCTTTGGCTGCTTGGTTTGGCCTCAGTGGGAAAGGACACACTTAGCCTTGCTATCACTGGGCATCTTAGGGCAGGGCGGTACCTAAGGGGGAGGAATGTGTTCCCTTTCTCTGAGGAGAAGTGTAGAAGTAATGGAGGGAAGTATTTATAAGGGTGGGACTGGCTTCGATCAAGATGTAAAGTGAATAAATAAATAAATGGCAATAAATGCCAAAAGGGGTTTAGATTTATTTGTTTTACTTTGTATTATAAACATTTGCCTGTATGCATGTATGTACAAAATGTGAGCCTAGTGTATGAGGAGGTCAAAAAAGGGTGTTGGTTCCCCTGAGAATGGAGTTATGGGTGGTTGTGAGCTATCAGATGGGTTCTGAGAATCGAACTCACATCATCTGCAAGAGCTACAAGAACTCTTAAGGACTCAGTGTTGTGGATTTGATTGCACGGATTCCCAAATTACATTGGAGTTAGAACATCTGCTTGTAAGTCGCTTGAGGGTTCCTGCCCCTAATTGGTTTTGATTTGGAAATAAAATTGCTAGCAGCCAATGGCTGGGCAGGGTGACAGAGGAAGAACTTTTAGAATTTCTGGACAAGAAACAAAGGAATGGGAGAAGGAGAAGCCACCTTAAGAAGTGCGTAGGACAGACCAAGCTGAGAACGTGCAGGAGGGTAAGATGGCAGAAATGTAGGTGCAAGGGGAAGGTGGCCCTAAAGGGGCTGTCCAACAGGGCCCAGGGCAGCAAGGACCCAATAGAGATTTACCAAGTGTTAACTCAGGAATATCAGAGAGGAGAGTATGCTAGCCGCAAGGAGGTTTAGAAACGACCAGCCATTGCGATGCTTAGTGCATATTAAAAATAAGCCGGCATGAGTATGTCTTTCATTCACCACTTGGGCAGGTGTAGAGGAGGTGCGCACACCCTAGGGAAGCATAGAGTGGGTTTAATTATTTACCGCAACAGCTGAGCCATATTTCCTGACTTTAAATGAATAATATACACAACCACCAAGCTAGAGGGAAAAAAAAACAAAAGCATAAATACAAAGAGAGAAAACAAACAAGCAACAACAACAAAACAACCAATAACTCCATAATTGAAGAAAAACTTAATAAAAATAAATATGGACAAAAGCATAATTTAAATTTAATCTAAAGTCATTAAACAAAAGACAAGAGAGTCAAATATCAGTCAATTCGGACCAATAATAAAAAGAGAATTTATTAGGAAACATTGGCTGCACGTTTTGATAAACATCTTTAAATTAAGAGAATTTCAGGTTAAACTGACTGTTTAGAGGAAAGACCCCATCCAATGGGGGCTGAAAATATGACTCAGTCAGTACAATGCTTGCATACTAAGAGTGAAAAATAGAAAGGTAAGATGTTCAATGTGGCCTTTTAGAAAGATTTGAAAATTAAGAGATGTTACAATTCTGGATGGAAAAAATCGCGTAAGTTTGGTGACCCTATATGTAATCTAGCGGTTCAGTACAATTCCAGCCAAAAGCCAGCTTGATTTGGAATCTAGATTAAGGGAATTGCTTTCTCAGACAATAAATAGGGGTCATACAAATGTTAAACAAGAGCACAAAGACCACCATGTAACAGGCAGTATTCCAAAATTACCTTCTTCTAATCCTGACGCAACACTCAGAGTTGGGCAATATCATCACTTTTTACAGATGAAAGAGTTGAGTCTCAGAGGCATTAGACAATAAAAAAATGAGTCAGTCAGACTGGCTTTAACACATGTCATTGGAAATCAAGGTCAGCTTTCTACTACAAATATAATTCAAGTTCACATTGCACACTCAATAACTGGTGTTAAGATAATTAAGGTATCATTTGTAGGAGAATATAACTGGATCCTTAATTCCTACCTGACAGTGAAGCAAGTTCCAGAGTAACAAAGTGTATATAATATGCGCATATCAGAGAACAACAGACCAACAGTCACATAATCAAATGAGAAGGAATGCACTTCCAAACATAACATTAAAGAGCATAATATAATAAATTAACTAAAGTTATTTAACATGGAAGTTTACTTCTACCCAGTAATTAAACAAATGCCAAATAAGTACACACCAAAGCCTACCAATTTTCAAATAACAATTACAAGACAGGAAAAAATTGTAACAATATCTTATAAAGCCATCAAATAAATAAATGGCCATCACTTTGTAGACTTCAGTGCTTTTTAGAACCAGTTCCATGAGATAAGATTAAGGACAATGGTGATGTCCTTGGAAGATGGTGTGAAGAGCTCCTCTGAAATTCATGAGGGTCCATGGATTGACAGGTTATTAAAACTATTCAGGGAAACCCCAGGGAATATGAATTCTTTTTCAATTAGTCATCCAACAATGTTTATCTAATCCCTTTCTGGACTAGTTTCTAGGGACTCAGTGGTAATGGAGCATACACTAACTGTAGCGAGCTTGAATTAAGGCAACTGAGACACTGAGACAGAGCAGCTCTGTTAAATCTCAGACAAAAAGCCAATCGATACCGTGACGGGAAGTGAATTGTACAGAGATTGGGAGGTCAAGGAACTGATGATGAAGTCAAGGGCTAAGCTGGCAGTGGTAGAGAGAGAGGAGGGTGAATGGATTATATTTTGGATGCAGGTTTACATTTGTTAATTTGGACGCTACAGGATGAGAAGAATCAGTAGCCCTGTTAGTATTTTTTGCTACTGTTACTTAGAGGGCAGAAGTTATGAGGCGAGTAGATAATTTAGAATAGAAGGTATATGCATAGAATCTGAGATTCATGAGTTACCTGCCACGATAGGTTTGAGATTCCAAACATATCTAAAGAGGGATGTCAAATAACCAGATATGAAGAAGTTGATTTGTTTGGTTTTTGTTGTTTGGTTTGTTTAGATTTGACCTTTAATACAATCAAGTTACTCTCCAGATGAGCATATCAGTCTGTCTGAGAATACAAAGATCAGTTTGTCCAGGTTGTAAGATATCTGATCATTCCATGTCATATCTGTTCATATTTTTGCTCATATTATTCTAAAGAGGCTACAAGTGAAAACAAGGACCAAAGAAATTATCCTTATGACCAACCAACGTTTAATAGGAATCTATTACGACAAAGTCCTAATCTAGGTACAAGAATGTCTAGGTCTTCAGTTTGATTCCATTGAAAAGCATGCTGGTTTTTATGACAATACCATGCACTTTTTATTACTATAGGCAGTACAACTTGAAATCAGGAATGGTGATCCCTTCAGATGTTCTTTTTTCTTTCAGAATTGTCTTAGCTATCTCAGGGTTTTTGTTTGCTTATTTTTTCATATGATGTTGTCCTTTCCAGGTCTGTAAATAATTGTTTCAATATTAATGGTGATTGTATTGTATCTATAGATTGCTTTTGGTAGGATGGTCATTTTTACTACCAATCCATGAGCACTGGAGGTCTTTTTAATCTTCTGATATCTTCTTAATTCTTTCTTCAAAGACTCAAAATTTTTATTATAAAAGTCTTTCACTCGCTTGGGTGTGGTTATCTCAAGACATTTTCTATTATTTGAGGCTATTGTGAAAGATATTGTTTCCCTGATCTCTTTCTTACTCTGTCTGCTTTTGATTTGTATTTAGAAGACCTACTGATTTTTATGAGTTAATTTTCTAACTACTTTGTTGAACACGTTTATTGGCTGTAGGAGTTCTCTAGAGCAATTTTGGGGCTGCTTGTGTATACTATCATATCATCTGCAAATAACGATACATTGACTTCTTCCTTTCCCCTTGCTCTCCTTCAGTTGTCTTATTGCTCTACCTAAGACTTCAAGAATTACGCTGAACAAGTATATAGAGAGTGGGCAACCTTTTCTTGTTCCTGATTTTAGTGGAATTGCTTTGAGTTTCTCTCCATTTAATTTGCTGTTGGCTATATGCTTGCTATAAATTGCCCTTTTTATGTTTAGGGTCCTTAATATCCCTGATCTCTCCAGAACTTTTATCATGAAGGAATGTTGGATTTTGTCAAAGGCCTTTTCCGAATCTAATGAGCTGATCATTGGATTTTTTCTTTCAGTTTATTTATATGGTGGATTGCATTGATAGATTTTCATATGTTGAACCATCCCTGCATCTCTGGGTTAAATCCTATTTGATTATAGTGGGTGATCTTTTTGATGTGTTCTTGGATTTGGTTTGCAAGTATTCCTTTGAGAAATTTTGCATCTATGTTCATAAGGAGAATTGGTATATAATTCTCTTTCTTTGCTGAATCTTTACATGGCTTGGGTATCAGGGTAACTGTAGCCTCATGAAATGAATTGTCCACTGTTCCTTTAGTTTTTATTTTGTGAAATAACTAAAGGAGTATTGATGTTAACTCTTTTTTTTTTTAAGTCTGGAAGAATTCTGTGTTAAAATCAACTGACTCTGGGTTTTAATGTCTGCTTCTATTTCATTAGGGGATATAAGTCTGTTTAAATTATTTATCTCATCTTGATTTAACTTTTAGAATTTGTAATTATCTATTTCTTTTGGAGTCTTCTAACTTGTTGAAGTACAGGTTTTTAAAGTATGTCTTTAATGATTCTCTGTATTTCTTTGGTTTCTGTTGTTATGCCTCCCTTTTACTTCTGATTTTGTTATTTTGGATATTGTCTCTCTATCTGCCTTTTAATTCATTTGGATAATGGTTTGTCTATATGGTTGATTTAAGAAGTTAGCCTTTATTTCATTGACTCTTTGTAATTTTTTTCTTTGTTTCTCTTTTATTGATGTCAGCTGTCAGTTTGATTATTTCTTGGCATCTACTCCTCTTAGATATGCTTACTCCTTTTTCTTCAGAGCTTTAAGTGTTCTGTTAAGTTTCTGGTCTCTCCGGGTTTTTTGTTGTTGTTGTTGTTGTTGTTGTTGTTGTTTGTCTTTTGTTTTTAATGAAGGCAATTAGTGCCATGAACTTGCCTCTTAAAACCACTTTCACTGTGTTGCAAAAGTTTGGATATTCTGTATATTAATCTTCATTGAATTATAAGAAGTCTTAAATTTTTTTCTTTATTTCTGCCTTGACCAATTTTCCATTCTATAGAGAGTTGTTCAGTTTCCATGAATTTATAAGCTTTCTGTTGTTTCCGTTGTTGATATCCAGTTTTAATCTGTGATAGTCTGACTGAGTGCAGGAAATTTTTTCAATGTTCTTGTATTTGTTGAATCTTGCTTTCTGTCTAATTGGTCAATTTTGGAGAAAGGTCCAAGAAGTGCTGAGAAGAAGATGTATTCTTTTGTGTTTAGGTGACATGTTCTGTAAGTATTTGTTAGGTCTATTTGGTTTATACTGTCTTTTAGCTCTGGTATTTCTGTGTTTAGTTTTTGTCTGGGTGACCTGTCCATTGGTGAGAGTTGGAGAGCTATGTCCCCCATTAACAGTGTGTGGGTTTAAGCTGTAGTAACATTTCTTTTATAAAAGTGGGTGTCCATAAGTTTAGTTCATAAATTTTAAGAACTTAAATATCACGTGGATTTTGGCTTTGATGAATATGTAGTATCCTCCCCTATCTCTTTAGACTAGCTTTAGTTTAAAGTATATTTTGTTAGATGTTTTTCTTTTTTTATCATTTCATGTGGCTTTATTTTGTTAGATATTAAAATGGCCATACCAGCTTGCTTCTTAGGTCCATTTTCTTGGAATATCTATTCCCAACCCTTTACCCTGATGTAATTTCTGTTCTTGATGTGAGAGGGTGAATTTGTACAGAGAGATTTTTGGCATCACTGTCACATATATAACTTTTAATTTTAGGATCTAGGTACAAGTTTTCAAAGCCAAAATGTAGACAGAAAGAGAAGAATATTGAGAAAATAACGCTAAACTTGTGGTGGTTTAAATTTGAATGCCTCTAATAGGCTCTATTATATTTGGATATTTGGTCATTAGGGAGTGATGCTACCTTACAGGAATTAGGAGGTGTGGCTATGTTGGAGTACTGTGGCCATAGTGAAGAAAATGTGTCACTGAGTGTGGGCTTTGGGATTTGAAATGCTTGATCCAAATCCAGTCTCTCTCTCTCTCTCTCTCTCTCTCTCTCTCTCTCTCTCTCTCTCTCTCTCTCTCTCCCTCTCCCTCTCTCTCTCTCTCTCTCTCTCTCTCTCTCTCTCTCTCTCTCTCTCTCTCTGTGTGTGTGTGTGTGTGTCTTCCTGCTGCCTGCTGGTCCAGATGTAGAACTCTCAGCTATCTCTTCAGCACCACATCTGCCAATGTGCTACCATGTTTCCCACCATGACCCTGAAGAACTAAACTGCTGAAATTGTAAGCCAGCCCCAATGAAATGTTTCCTTTATAAGAGTTGCCATGGTCTTGGTGTCTCTTCACAGTAATAGAACAAGACTCCAATATTCAGAGCAGCTGGGAAGGCAATCAACCAAGATCTCTAAGTGGTCAGAACTAGAAAACTTGGGCGGGGAGAGGGGAGGGGGACCAACAAATCTGTGGTGTCATCAAAGCCAAAGGAGCATTTTAAAGATGACTAAAGTATAAACTAGAAGACAATTCCATTAAGTGTTGCTGAGGTTGAGTTAGAGAAGAAACTTGACTATGAACTTGGGCAATGAAGTTATGGGCGATCTGGCAGTGGTAGTGTAAAGAGTATAGAAGGAGCAGAAGGAAGCTTTGTTCATAATTTTGTCAATATTACCCACGGAGAAGGTTCCCAAGGGCTCATCTCTAATGCCTGTTAGAGATGCTAGAATCACAGTTGCAGGACCTTCAACACCATTTCTAGACTCTGTGCTCACTGCTGGGTCTCATCACTATGTCTAGGGAAATTAATTCTCTGAATAGAATCTTAAACTACAAAACTTTGCCCAAACCTCAACATATAAAGTCAAAAGTTTGGGCAGTAACTATGTAGATCCATGCTTAAGGCTCAAATAAGCCCTGTTCAAATGAAACAGACAGTATAAATGAAAAACAAAGTATTATGTCTTAACATTCTCGATCTCTTATAACACTCTCTTTGTAAAAATAGATTTTGTCCTATTATCTTTAATCTAGAGTCAAGTTAATTTGATTTACTGATCATATCATGTGCTTATCTAATTATTATTTTCAAGTGTCACTCTTTAATATATAACAAACTGTGGTTAATGAGTGAGGAGAATTGTAAGTCGCTGATAATGAGGTGATTACTTTGAGCACAGAAAGTACGAGCTAAGTTTAACAGTGTCAAATTGTGTTAGTATTTCTCTGAATTAACTCCGAGATATAGTTAAATGATTCCCATCTAATCATAACACATTTAACATATTTAAAATGAATTAAGACAGCTAACTTTTTCAATTTGTACTAGAAGTTAGGTAAATTTGTGTTAAAAGTTAAAGTGAAATGGTTCTATTAGCCTATATGAAACTTAACATCTTATATATATTTTTTTACTTTAAAGTAGTAATTCTGTTTTACCAATGGCCATTCTGTTGAGAAACAGCTACTTTCCCCAATTTCAATATCAAAGAAAAAAATATACTTAGGTAGCTAGCTACTTGTAAATTGTTCCAAGCTGAACAAAGTGCTTAGAACTTGTATCATGTTCACAAAATTCATGCTAAAGAAGATTAAAATTAAGATTATTGAATAGAGTCTCACAAGTATTTCATAATACCTCTACTGGGCTCAAGGACCTAATGACAGCTGGGGAGAGGAGGAAAGGAAGACCAAAACAGTTATGTAAATGTGCAATATTATTTTAGCTTATGAAACCTTGTGATGGAAAAAGGAGTTCTGATTCCACATAGAGATATTGTACTGATGGGTGTATTGACATTATTGAAGTAAAGTGAGGGTTGATCATTTTTGCAGTGTGGTCCTGAATAGGGAAGCTTCACCTGTCTTTTGTTGATGATAGGATTGCTGCTAAAGGATGAAACAAACAATCAGGTGAATCACCACAACCATTATTATTGCTTGAGAAAGGCCGAATAACTACCCTTCATGATGGGTGCAGGTGGACATGCAGGCAGAAGTGCAAGTATGATGTAGGAAGAGGTATAAAGGCAGGTGCAGATGTAAAGACAGGCAGAAATGCAGTGCCAGAAAACAGACAGTGTAGGTGCAGCTTCTTTCTTCCTCTTGGACTCTCTCCTCTGTGCAAGCAACTGCATCTTCACTCCTGTCCAGGCTATTTCTGCACGAGAACTCTTGTCCTTGATAACCTTGTAGAAGACCCAGTCCTCTGGTTCTTACAATCTTTCTTTCCCTCCTTTAAAACAATCTACCTCCTTTTTAGTTTTCAATATTCTTTGAGCCTTAGATGTAAGGGTTGCAAAATGACAAATTTCCCAGACTTAGGGATCAGAATGATGTCGCTGAGCTAAGATGAACGGAGGTCCTACTGGAGACCCAAGGGAGGATTTGCTTTTCTGTTCTTCTGGCTTCCACGGGCTGCCCATGTTTCTTGACTTATGGAAGATTGTTCTTACCTTTGCTGTAGACTTATAAATCTCTGCCTCTGCCTTCCTTTTATAAGAACTTCTGAATTGGTACATTTACACAATGGAATACTACTAAGCTATTAAAAACAATGACTTCATAAAATTCACGGGCAAATGGATGGGATTTGAAAATATCATCCTGAGTGAGGTAACTCATTCACAAAGGAACACACACGGGATGTATTCACTGATAAGTGGATATTAGCCCAAAAGTTCAGAATATCCAATGTTCAATTCACAGACCATATGAAGCCCAAGAAGAAGTAAGATCAAAATGTGGATGCTTCCATGCTTTTTAGAAGGGGGAACAAAATAACTCACAGGAGGAAATATGGAGACAAAGTTTGGAGCAGAGACTGAAGGAAAGGCCATCCAGAGACTGCTCCATCTGGGGATCCATCCCATATACAGTCACCAAACCCAGATGTTATGGTGGATGCTGTGAAATGCTTGCAGATGGAAGCCTGATATGACTGTCTCCTGAGAGGCTCTGCCAGAGCCTGACAAATACAGAGGCAGATGCTGCCAGCCAACCATTGGACTGAATGTGGGGTCCCTGATGGAGGAATTGGAGAAGGGACTGAAGGATCTGAGGGTGTTTGCAGCCTCATGGGGGGAGCAACAGTGTCAACTGGCCAGATGCCCAGGAGCTCCAGGGACTGGACCACCACATGGACACATGGTGAGACCCTTGGCTCCAGCCACATATGTGGCAGAGGATGACCTTGTTGGACAAGGGAAGAGAGGCCCTTGGGCCTGAGGCTATTTGATGCCCCAGTGTAGGGGAATGCCAGGGAGGGAAGACAAGAATGAGTGGGTGGGTGGGGAAGCAGCCTCATAGAGGCAGGGGGAGGGGAAATGGGATAGGGGGTTTTGGAAGGGGAGACCTGGAAAGGGATAAACATTTGAAATATAAATAAAGAAAATGTCCAATAAAAAATTACTGAACTATAAAAGAAGGAAAGAAAGAGAGAAAGAGAGAGAAAGAAAGAAAGAAAGAAAGAAAGAAAGAAAGAAAGAAAGAAAGAAAGAAAGAAAGAAAGAAAGAAAGGAAGGAAGGAAGGAAGGAAGGAAGGAAGGAAGAAAGAAAGAAAGAAAGAAAGAAAGAAAGAAAGAAAGAAAGAAAGAAAGGAAGGAAGAAAGAACGAACTACTGTGTTGACATTGGGTCTGTGTGGATAATCCAGGAGATATTTTCACCTAAAATTCTTAGTTCAGTCACATCTGCATAGTCCTTTGGTCATGGAAGATGATATAGGCTCTGGGGATTAGGACAGAACATTTTAGAAAGCCCCTCATTTAGGCCACTACTACATTCACTGTTATTGCATCAGATAGTCAAGGAAAAATATGAAACCAAAACAAGCTTTTTCTTCCTCTTTTTATTTAATATATTTTCATAGAGTACTTTTTAGGCATATTCTCCCTTCCCACGACTCCTCTCAAATCCTCCCCACCTCCCTACCCATTTATTTTCTGTCTCTCACAAAAATCACACCCACAAAACAAAATCAAACCAAGCAAGAAAAAAACCAACAAAATGAAAAGCTCACAAAACAAACAAAGGAACAACAACCACAGCACATGTGGTTCATTTTGTACTGGACAATCACTCCGGAGCCCAGGGCCTGTCCTGGAGTATAGCTGGTGTTCTCAGTGACAGTCAGCTGGAGATTTTGCTTTGCCAACATGCAAATAGTTTCTTGGTTAAGGGTGAGATTGCATGCCCACTTCCCCTTCTCAGTGCTGAGATTCTGTTTGGCTTCTTGAATCTGTGCATGTCTTGTGCTTGTTGTCACAGTCTCTGTGAGTTCACATGTACATTTTTCCCTTTGTATCTGGAAGACATTGTTTCCTTGAAGTCATCAACCATCTCTGTCTCTTACAATCTTCCTTCCTCTTCCCCCACAGAGATCCCTGGGCCTTGTGGGGGAAGGGGTTTTTGATGAAGACAACCCATGTAAGACCGAGTACACTAAGGTCTCTCACTCTCTGCACATTGTCCAGTGTGGGTCTGAAGGCATCTTTTAAAATTAATAACAAGAGCTGGAGTTGCCCACAAAGAAAAGTTGTTAAGTAGTTGGTAATGAGATTATATTTGAGTGAGTTAATAATTTAAAAATACCATTTTGGTTTAAAGCTAAGGTCTATATAATCCAATAACTACTCAAGTATAACTTGTTTGAAACCTTATCCAGGGACAGCAAACTGGACAATCTAATTATTTCTTTTCAAAGGCACATACCCAGTTTAGAAAAAGAGGACTAGAGAGATCAGAAGGATATATGGTGATGAGTATGTCTCCAACGGCCTTGGTTTTTGAGCCACTCAGTAGTTCCTTCCAGAGGCAACCAGACGCCAATTTTCTCCACCTGAGTCATCATTTCCTTATTCTGAAATTATGTTGATTATTTAGAAGTCTCTCTCTAGAATCATTTCTGCAAGAGTTAATCCATTCCTACGTTTAAAACAGTATCTATACTGGTTGGTCAGCCATGAGGAACATTTCAATTGAGCCAGGTTGATTGTGTGTCTGCAATTTCAGAAGGCTGAATTAGGAAGCTTGTTGCAAGTTTGAGGACATCCTGGGCATTGTAGAGAGGTCAAGATCAGCCTAGGCAGTAGAATGAGACTCTATCTATCTATCTATCTATCTATCTATCTATCTATCTATCTATCTATCTATCTGGGGAGGGACTGGAGAGAAGGCCCAGCACTTAAGAGCACTTGCTGCTCTTCTCTGACTCAATTCCCAGCGCTAACACTGTGGCTGGAAACCATCCAGTCTGTAGTGGTTTGAATGAGAATGCCCCTGCCCCATCATGTATTTGAATGCTTGGTACCTGTTAATAAACTGTTTACAAGGATTAAGAGGCATGTCCTTGTTGGAATAGGTATGTCCTTGTTGGAGGAAGTGTGTCACTGGGACTGGACTTTGAGGTTTCAGAAGCCTACACCAGGCCCAGAGTCTCTGACTTTCTGCTTGCTGCCTGTGGATCAGTATATAAAGCTCTCAGCTCTGTCTGCAATTTCCTGTTTGCATGGCCCCATGCTCTCTGCCCTGTTGATAACAGACTCATCTCTGAAACTGTAAGCAAGCCCCCAGTTAAATGCTTTCTTTTATAAACACTGCCTTGATCATTGTATTTCTTTACAGCAATAGAACAATGACTAACACCCAGTCCCGGGAGATAAGACGCCCTTGTTTGGCCTTCATAGGCAGAAGGCATGTGAATGCATAGACAAACATGCGGGCAAATCACCCATGCACATTTTAAAAAGAAGAAAAGCAAGAAAGAAATTTCTATTAATTTCTTCCAAAATAGTCTTGTTTATCGATATAAAACATGTTTGTTTAAGCTATATAACCCCTATATTGACATATATATATATATATATAGGTACTTGGTCATGCTTTAATTTTATTTTCACTTGTTTCCTAAAAAGACAAATAAAAGAGCAATTGTCAGCAAAGCAGGGGCCTTTAAGAAACATCTCCTCTGGAATCCGAGACTTTCCTCAATTAAATGGTTTGCCTTTGAGAAGTCAGTTGACTTTTGTTGGCTTCCCTTGTTTATAAAATGAGCATAATTATATAGGGCCTACTTCCTAGAATTATGTGAGTTAGTTAAGTACTCCATAATATATGGTTTGGGGTTGACCAGATGGCTTAGCAGAAAAAGGAGCTTGCTGCTAAGCTTGATGACCTGAGTTCAGTCTCTGTCATTCACCTAGTGGGAGAGGAGAAATGGCTCCTAGAGACTCGGGGCAACTTGTCCTCTGACCTCTCCCTTGCTCTTCTCCATCCCCTCCATATGCTCTAAATGTAATTTTTTAAATGCGATATTTACCAGGCATTTAACAATTATGTTTATGAAGAACTCTTATTGTTGTATAAGAATAATCCTCCTGTAATTTGCTTTATCAAAGTGTGTTACTGGTGGCTAGTGGCCGTGTGTGTGTGTGTGTGTGTGTGTGTGTGCGCGCGCGCGGGCCTGTGTGTTTGTTTTCTGGTGGTCATGCTCTCCCTGTGCTCCTGATCATGATGCTCTGCTTGAAACACACCCAAAATGACAGAGGCAAATGACTGTACATTGAAGTAAATGTTTCTTCTGTGTTTTCTACTTCCTATCACTCCAAAAGCCTTTCTCTCTCTCTCTCTCTCTCTCCCTCTCCCTCTCTCTCTCCCTCTCCCTCTCCCTCTCCCTCTCCCTCTCCCTCTCCCTCTCCCTCTCCCTCTCCCTCTCCCTCTCCCTCTCCCTCTCCCTCTCCCTCTCCCTCTCCCTCTCCCTCTCCCTCTCCCTCTCTCTCTCTCTCTCTCTTTCTTTCTTTGGATGGGAGGTTTTTTTTTTCATTATGCTTTACTGAGAGCAGATCACACAGAGGCAGCTTCTTGTCCTCTAAGTCATGCTGAAGTTTGCATGCATGCTTTTTTTCTATATTTTAAACTTACTTTATATATTATTAGAGTGCATACGCATCATGTGTATGTATGGCAGTTTGAGTAAAAATGGCTCTCTGTAGGCTCATATATTTGAATGCTTAGTTATCAGGGAGTAGAACTTTTTGAAAAGGATCAGGAGGCATGGTGTTGGTAGGGGAAATGTGTATAGCTTGCGGTAAGCTTTGAAGCTTCAAAAGGCCATGTCAAGGCCAGTCTCTCTCTCTCTCTCTCTCTCTCTCTCTCTCTCTCTCTCTCTCTCTCTCTCTCTCTCTCTCTCTCTCTCTCTCTCCTCTCTCTCTCCCTATTATGGATCTAGATCATGATGTCAAACTTTCAACCACTATTGCAGTTCCTGCCTACATCTTTTTTTTTTCTACATCATCATAATAGGCAAAATTTCTAAGACTGCAAGCAAGCCCCCAGTTATTTTTTTTTTAATAAGCACTGCCTTGGCTGTGTATCTCTTCATAGCAGTAAAACAGTGACTAAGACAAGGTTGTCCCATCTTTACATGGGTTCCACAAATTGCACCCAGGTTTCTCAGGATTTTGTGACAAGGGTTTTTCCTATTGAACTATCTCCTCAGCTGCCTGTTTATGTAAATGTAATCCCTGGGGAGACTCTCTTATGCTCTTTTTGCTCCTAAATAACCTCAGGGCATTTTTACACTGTTCTCTACTGGTTTACCTCCAGAATAAAGACACAGAGACCTGGCATTTTTTTCTTAATAAGCTGCTGGCATTAAGGTGGGCAGATTCTGAGCTATTCTAACCTGACTAGGCTGCAGATACCCTGCCACATGTCCTATTACTTGCCATCTGGTTTTGCCCTGGCTTGTTCTGGTCCATGAATGTCCTTGTGGCTGCTCTCGCATTGTGACCTCATGGCAAATTCTCCAGGACCATCCACATGGTCTCCCACATCTTTCTTTTCTTCCTTGGGAACTCCTTCCCTTTCTCAACTCCTCTGTTTCTTTTCTGGGACCCCCTGACTGAGATAGGAAGTCCAGTCCTATTGTCTTCTGCCAAGCTAATTGGCTGATCAGCTCTTTATTAACCAATCAGAGATGAAGGAAAACAATATTTATATAACATTCAGACAAGAGATGCTTGACTATGACATTACCTGGACTATAATCAGAATCTGAATACACAGTGCCCAAAAACATCTTCCACCATCTCTATGTCTTTAGAGGTATGGTCTGTGAGACATTGCATTTTTAAAATGTTTCAACTCACTGTGAAGATTTTTTTTTCTTAAAAAAAAACAAAAAACAAAAAAAACCTTAAGACCTCAGTGGTTCATTTGCAATTATATACAGAAAGCCTATATCTTGCTTCCTTAAACTAATCCATGATTATTTTTCAATAAATGAACTTACATTTTTGCATTTGTAAAATGAAGTAAATGTAGTCATTTTTTAGCCTTTGAATTCAATAATATAGTAACAAGTTCATATTCTAGTAGTGAATTTCAGGCTTTCTAGAGAAAGGTCTTTCTATTCTCTCGCACAGCCCATTTCAAATGAACAGCCCATTCTGAAAAATCACAGAATCAAGTAATGTATTCTAATAATATGCCTTAGAATATTACATTATGTATTATCAATGCGGGTCTTTCATAGCACTATCTTCTCGTCCAATTTGCATTGAAGTTTATAGCTTTTTTCGCCCCCGTTGGCTTTTCCTTTTCTAGCTTGCTTTTAAAATGAAAATGGGAGCAAATCCAATACCATTTTTAGCATATAGTTGTATTCTCCCTTTTGTTTTTTAGACTATGTTATTTACAGTGCCCAGTGAGATGGCTTAGCAGACAAAAGCAATTGCTATTAAGCCAGGCTACCAGAATTCAATCACTAGATCCCACCTTGTTGGGAACAAGGAAACAAATTCTTCAAGGTATCCTCTGACCTCCTTGTGTTCAATCCCCATTCACATAAATAAATAAATAAATAAATAAATAAATAAATAGGAGTTGGAGAGACCGCTCAGAGTTAGGTGAGGGGCTTGGATTGAAGAGAGGGTTAGCAGTTAGGAGACCTTGCTGCTTACAGGGAACCTGAGTTCGGGTCTCAATATGCATTTGTGGTTCACAAGTGCTTGTAACTGCAACTCCATGGTTTTCTGGGTTCTGAGAGCACACACACAGATGTGACATACATTTACATTCACATGGAAACATAAATAAGGATAAGTCTTTAATAGTGATAAATACTAAAGTATTAAATCTATTGTATAAAGCAAATAGTAGAATCTAAGGAAGCAGAACCATAATTATGTTGAATCTTCATATGGTCTTTTGTTACAGTCACAAGACAGGACTCAAAGGATGGAAATGGCAATGAAAGCAAAAATAGCTCGACTATAAATTACATCTGCATGAAGACATTTTCTTGCTTAGCCTGAACAGCATTGGCCATAATGGTGTTTGTTTGTTTGTTTAAGTTTCGATTAACTGACAAAACTTTTAAATTTTTGGTAGATTTCCATGAAACCAACGTTTTCAATTTCTCTAAAAGTTTGTGATGTTTGGTAGGAAGAACCTGGAAGGGGACTGCTGCTTTGAGCAACGCTGCTCAAGTTCTAGGACCTCCGTCTCTGACACAGCACCAGCCACTTATCTTGGTGTTCCTCGGTTTCCTTGGGTCTGTTGAGTCTGATTCAGTGCTGTTTCTTGCCTCATCTCCAGGCACTGTAACCTGAAAACCATTTTCCTTTATATGTTGATGTTGTGTCCATGAAAAATCCTGGGGAATTTCTTTAGTATACACTAAAGGCAGGTTAGGGTTCTGTTCCTTGGTCTTCACTAGTTCATGGACCTAAAATGTGATGTGGTTATTTGAATGAAAATGCCCCCCATAAGCTTGTAGATTTGAATGATTGGTCCCTACTTGGTAGAGTGCTTTAGGAAGGATGAAGAGGTTTGGCCTTGTTGAAAGAGCTATGTCACCGGGTGGGGGTGGGGATTGTGCGGGGTGGGGGTGGGGTTTGATGATTAAAAAGCCCACACCAGCCTTCCTGCCACCCCTGGCTGCTTAAGCAAGCTACTGCTCTAGGACCATGCCTTTCTGCCCACTGCCACAGTGCCCACCACGATGGTCATGAACTCACCCTCTGAAACTGTAAGCAAGTCCCCAATGAAATGCTTTCTTTTATAAGTTGCTTTGGTCATGGTGTCTCTTCAGAGCAATAGAACAGTAACTTAGATTCCCAGCCTGAGAGAAACAGCCTTCTTTATCATGATGGCCTGGCAAGGGACTTGCATGTCTTCTTCCCTTGCTTACCCAGGCATCTGTTCAACCTTCTGGTTAAAGCATGCTCAGTGAGAGTTTTGCTGGATAACACCCCTTTATTCTTGAATGTCCCAGCACTGGGAAAGGTTTACAATGTAGTGTAGAAAGGTCAGGTTCTCACATAGGAATCATGCTTAGATTCTGCCTTGCTTGCTACACTACATAGTGAGGGGGCAGAAATTACAGTAACAAGAGCCAGTCCAGTGTATCATGAATGAGGGTGATGGTCATATTACTGACCTGGGAGCTGAAGAAGTGGCTCAGCGGTTAAAAGCACGGCTCTTCCAAAAGAACCACTGAACTCAGCACCCACAAGGAGACTCACAATCATTCCAGTCCCAAGAGACACCCTCTTGTGGCCTCAGACACCAGACTTGCACGTGGTGTACAAATATACATTCAGACAAAACACTCATACACTTATGATAACAATAAACAAATCTTGAAAAATTATTAGCACTACCTTATTAACTCTATACTTCCCTCTAAATTGTTCTTCTATGAGGAAAAAAAAAACAAACAAACCTAACTTTGGTCTATCTGGGACTCCATGTTACCCTTGACATAGTTCTGGATGCAGGACCGGATGCAGCTTCTCTTAGATGTTAGCATGTGACTAACCCCTTTGAATACTACAAGTTCTAGATGTGAGTTGCCATCCCACATTGCCTCGCTTGGGTATGCATCGCTTTCAAACCTTAGACTTTTGGACCATTAAGTACTATAAACTTTGAACTGTCCTCCGGGTTTTGAAAACCGTTTGTGAGTCTCACTATGTTGATACCCACTGGAGAAAATATCCAGCCTGCTAAGGAGCAGGACCGTTAACTAAAGCAGCCACTCTGACATGAGAAGTGCATGATGGTATAAATGAAGTCACTGCCATGAAATAATACAGATGTATTCTTTTCAGTGAATTCTGTGCAAACACCCAGTCAAGCTGAGACATCCCTGATTATGTACAGGGAGTGTATTCAGAAAATCACCAGCTGGGTTTTTCAATGGTTTAAAAGATGCTGTGCTGTAGCATTCCAGAATAAAATAAGCAAATACCACCTACCAGCCTGGCAAGCTGTTTTTTTTTTCCAATGCAACATCCCTTTACTTCAAAGCTTATAATGAAATTGATTTTCAGTGCTTTTTCATTTCAACTTGCAAGCCCCATGAATAACTACTCTAAAATAATTTCAACTTAGAAATGTTCAGAAACTGGTGAGAAATTGATAGTGACTGTTTTATGCTTAGCCGAAAGATATTGAATAAAAATGTAAAGGAAGAACTTGCTGCGCTTGGACGAGAAGAGTTGTATGATAAGGTATCGAGGACCCAGGAGTGATTTTCCATGATAAACAGAGTAATTTAAAACTTTCTTTAATTTTTAGTGGAATGGAACCTTCAAACAGATGAGATTTCATTACATGAGGGACTGACAGAGACTTTAAATCAAATTATCATGTGTTTAGACTTAGATTGCCAGTCATTGACTATGGCTATCAGATGCTAAGGATTCTGATGAGATTGGTTTTTTTAATGTTCAGCAATATTAATTATTTGCTATTGAGTTAAAGCTCTTGTATTGTTTTACACACACACACACACACACACACACACACACACACCGCTTTCCTTCTCTTTGATAAAATACCTTGACAAAAACAACTTAAGGGAGTCGTGGTTTGTTTTTGGCTTACGGTTCCAGTTCAGCTCAGGGGAGACCTGGCGGAGAAGGTATGGCGGTCAGGAGTGTGAGGCCTGCTTGTCGTTTTATAGCCTCAGTCCAGAAGGAAAGAGTGAACAGGAAGTGGGGCTAAACTATAAAACCTCAAAGCTGGTTGGTCCCCAGTGACTATGTCCTCCAGCAAGGCTCCACCTCCTAAAACTTCCATAACCTTACTCAAAGTAGCAACAACTAGGAATCAAAGGCTCAAACCTGTGACTCTATGGGGGGTGGAGGAGTATGGGGGTGACACTTTATATTCAAACCACAATACATACATTTACTTTGCATCCATATCAAATTGTATTGATACTTAATTTCAAGCATGTGCAGATCCGGGTTTTGTGTCACTGAAGTTTATATAGTCTAAGAATCTCAATGTGTGTGTTTGTGTGTGTGTGTTCTTTGTATAGGGACTTCAAAATTTTGCGGCTCCTGTGGGTGGAGTCATCCAAACTACAGGCCCAGCCTTGCCAGTGTGGCTGTTATCTGAACCCAGATCCAGTGCTTTGAGTAGGTCCAACCTAATATCTACTCCATCTGCGAGCTGCTGGTGTGTGTGTGTAGAGGAGGTGGTCCTGCAGAACCAGATCTGGAGCCCATCATCACCATCAAAGATGAAAACCTGAAGCACAGCTGTGACTCAAGAGGGTGGCACTCCTCGGGACCTTGGAACAGCTCCGAGGAGCCTGAGAGATCTATGGAGCTCGGAGGGGAGACAAGAAGGTAGCTACAGGGGAGTCTGGCAGAGCCTGCAGTATCCCTGGAACAACTAGAGAAGGGTAAATCCTATGGGAAGATGCTTTTTAGAAAGTGGACACCTGAAATTGGAAGGGAAGTTCAGGGACAGAGCCACTGGTACAGGGGAGAATGGCAAAACTATAGACACGAGGGTATGGGAGCTATATGGGAACACTTGCCACAACAGACAAAGAATAGGGCATGACTCAATAGGGTGTGACCTTGACCTGCTGACATGAAGGTGCTACTGCTGCTCGCGATGCTGAGAGAAGAAAATTGCTGGACCTCTACACTGCTTTCAGGCTGCAAACACAATGGTCCTGCCCGATGAGCCTAGGGATCGCTGGCATCAAATGCCTGGAGGTGTGTAGTAGTTTGGAGCTCACAAGTATCCTGCCCCTAGACACTTTGCCTAGCCACAAGATCACCCTGAGTCTGGGCCACACCAAGATATCCAAGATGAATCTCAGCCACAGTTCAGTGTTTATTATCATAATAAACAGAAAGAATAGAAACCTTGAACCAAATCAATGACTCCTTGTAATGAGTATTTGCATGTAATGCTGTTTGGGCAAATATGTATATACCGTGTGACACTGCAGTTTGCAATGCCACTCCAATGAACAAATATACAGAGAAGTGGGTAAGATGTAGGAACAGAGGAGTATGTGCCTGGCAGAGAGAGGCAGAACTAGAGATGCCACGGTGGTGACAGGTGAGGAAGAAGGATGCAATGAAGAGGAGAGCATCGATGCGGAACAGGGCGGGCAGGGTGGTATGCAGAAGCCTGGAGGTAGCACAGGCTTTGCTCCCAAACACACTGCCGAGCTGCATGGTTGCCCTGGCTCAGAATAGGGACAGGATGTTCAAGATAGAGAAAGGTCCATTTTTGGATTGGGCCTTTTTTTTCAAATCCCTCCAAGGTCTGTGCTAACCCTGGAGGCCATGTTGTTATCTGTGATCCAAGCTACTGCTAGGGCCCATGCTGGTGTCCATGGTCCCTGCTGCTTTCTAGGCCCCATTGATGCCCAAGGTATATGATCTGTGTTGCCATAGGAAGCCAGGTTGACGAGTGTGGCTTGTGCTACCACCTGAGGTCATGTTGTTGTCTGTGGCCCAATTGGCCACCCAATAGTCCTGTCAGTGTCTGTGGTGCATGGTGTGGCTGGGCCCAAGTTGATATCTATGTTATCATGTAACTACCGAAGGTCATGGGGATATCTATGATCTGTGCTACCACCTGAAGCCATGCTAATGTCTGTGGCCCATGTTGGACCCAGAAACCTGTGTTGACACTGACTATAAAGGCCAAGGAAGTATGTTTTGCAGCCTTATCAATGACTGGAAACTCAGTTGAGAATGAGAGATATAGACGGCTTCGGTGAGAACCTATCTCCATCCCCCCAACCTCACTACCCACCAAAGAAAGTCTAGACAGGAAATCACTGAAGGGAACTCTTAAAATTATTTGATAGAGATGTTAAAGTATAGCTCTTCACAGCTGATAGCTTCTGATGGGGCTGGGGAAGAGCTTGGGATTGGGATGGAGAAAGACTCAGTTTTCATTAAAGGGAGTTTGACCATGCTCAGTGAGTATATGGCCAACACAAGTTGGACTTGGAATTCTTTTCTTTTCTTTTCTTTTCTTTTCTTTTCTTTTCTTTTCTTTTCTTTTCTTTTCTTTTCTTTTCTTTTCTCTTCTCTTCTCTTCTCTTCTCTTCTCTTCTCTTCTCTTCTCTTCTCTTCTCTTCTCTTCTCTTCTCTCCTTTCCTTTCCTTTCCTTTTCTCTTCTCTTCTCTTCTCTTCTTTTTTTTTTTTTTCCTTTTCTTTTCTTCTGTTTTGGGTATTCTTTTGTTGGGGGGTGTGTCACAAGAGTGGGAATGGAACTGGGAGGACTGGGAAGAAAACACGATCAGGAGCATTGTGGAAATTTAAAAATAATCTATAAAATGTTATGTTAAATAAAAATTATGTATGTAATATTTGGTAAGAAAATGTGAACTGAAGTTTCCTCGAGGGGGGAAAAAGAGAGAAAAGAAAGAAAGCTGAATATAAGTTAAAGATTCTACAAGGGGTATAGATTAATAAGAAATTTGTGGTTGTGGGATTTGAAATGTTACAGGCCTAAAACCAAATTGTCCTGGATTATCTTTAGTCTCATTAACAGACATTCATTGGCTATTTCTGTGTCTGACCCAACATTTTTTTTATCAGCTAAAACCTTTCAAATTAACAGACTATTAGCTTCCACCAACCTCAAAGAATGTCATTGGATGACATCTAAAATATACTGTAGAAATTTCTTCAATTTTCTGACCTCTCTACTTGATATTGGCACCAACATATTTAGAAAATGCTCAGATATGATTTTCTTTTGTTCTGTTACTATCAAACTGTGACTGCTCACGTGACTGTTTGCACAATGGAACTTACTATGTTGAGCAACCCGAATCTGTGTTCCTGAGCCATTGTTACTTATGTTGTTACTTATATTTGGCTCCAAATCTTTTATTCCTTTTGAGATGAAAACAGTGTATTCCATCTATATTAGTAGTTATTTATACAGATATTGGAAATTACAACAAATTACAAATATTGAAAAATCGAAAGTTTCCACAGATCACAAAGACTTGTTAGGTAACACTTTTACTAATGAACTTACTAGTAAATCTCCAGTGTATCCTTGTCCTTATGCTTTTTAATTGTATATTCATGCTTCATCTCTTTCTATGATACCAATTCCAGAATACATTTTCTAAACTCTATGGAATAGAAAGATAATCTAGCCTCTCTCTCTCTCTCTCTCTATATATATATATATATATATATATATATATATATATATATATATATATATATATCAGAGTCCCAGAGGCAGCTTGACTCCCAGGAACTCTGACACACCCAAAATCTCAGGATCACAGGATCACAGAATCACAGGATCACAGAGGCAGCTGGCCTATGAGGAGTTCTGACACAACCAGGATTACAGGAAGGACAGACTCCAGTCAGATAGCGAGGACAGGTATCACTAGAGATATTCAGATGGCAGGAGGCAAGCATAAGAACATAAGCAACAGAAACAAAGGTTACTTGTTATCATCAGAACCCAGTTCTCCCACCATAACAAGCCCTGGATAAACCATCACGCTGAAAAAGCAAGACTCGAATCTAAAGTCACTTCTCATGACAATGATAGAAGACTTTAAGAAGGACATAAATAACTCCCTTAAAGAAATATAGGCGAACACAGGGAAACAGGTAGAAGCCCTTAAAGAGGAAACACAAAAATCCCTTAAATAATTACAGGAAGCAAGATATAGAAGAGGGAGTCTCAGGGGCAGAAGGTATCATAGAAAACTTTGACAGTCAGAGGAAATGCAAGATGCAAAAATATCCTAACCCAAAACATCCAGGAAATTCAGGACACAATGAGAAGACCAAGCCTAAGGATAATAGGTATAGAAGAGAGCAAAGATTCCCAAATTAAAGGGCCAGTAAATATCTTCAACAAAATTATAGAAGAAAACTTCTCTAACCTAAAGAAAGAGATGCCCACGAATATACCAGAAGCCTATAGAACTCCAAATAGACTGGACCAAAAAAGAAATTCCTTCTGTCACATAATAATTAAAATACCCAATGCACAAAACAAAGACTATTAAAAGCAGTGAGGGGAGAAGGTAAAGTAACATATAAAGGCAGACCTATCAGAATTACACCAGAGTTCTCATCAGAGTCTATGAAAGCTAGAAAATCCTGGGCAGATGACATACAGACCCCAAGGGAACATAAATGACAACCCAGGCTAATATACCCAGCAAAACTCTCAGTTACCATAGATGGAGAAACCAAGATATTCCATGACAAAACCAAATTTATACAATATCTTTCCACAAATTCAGTCCTACAAAGGATGATAGATGGAAAACACCAACACCCAAGAAAAAGTTAGAAAAACATAATTCCACCTCTAACAACAAATATAACAGGAAGTAACAATCACTTTTCCTTAATATTTCTTAACATCAATGGACTCAATTCCCCAATAAAAAGACATGGACTAACAGACTGGATACGTAAACAAGGCCCAAAATTTTGCTGCATACAGGAAACATACTTTAGTGACAAAGACAGACACTATCTCAAAGTAAAAGGCTAGAAAAACAATTTTCTAAGCAAATGGTCCCAAGAAACAAGCTGGAGTAGCCATTCTAATATTGAATAAAATCTACTTTCAACCAAAAGTTATCAAACAGGATAAGGAAGAAAACTTCATACTGGTCAAAGGAAAAATCTACCAAGATGAACTCTAAATTCTAACATCTACCCTCCAAATGCAAGGGCACCCACATTCATAAAAGAAACTTTACTAATGCTCAAAGCACACATTGCACCCCACACAATAATAGTGGGAGATTTTAACACTTCACTCTCATCAATTGATAGATCATGGAAACAGAAACTAAACAGAGACACAGCAAAACTAACAGAAGTTATGAACCAAATAGATCTAACAGATATTTATACAACATTTCATCTAAAAGCAAAAGAATATACCTTCTCAGCACCTCATGGTACCTTCTCCAAAATTGACCATATAATTGGTCACAAAACAGGTCTCAACAGATACAAGGAGACTGAAATAATTCCGTGTACCCTGTTAGATCACCATGGACTAAGGCTCGTTTTAAATTCTAACAAAAACAACAGAAGACACACATATACATGAAAGCTGAACAACACTCTACTCAGTGAAGATTGCCTTGTCATGCATCAATGGGAGGAGAGGTCCTTGGCCTTCTGAAGGCTCCATAGATGCTCCAGTCTAGGGGAACTGAGGACAGGGAGGTGGGAGTGGGTGGGGGGTAGGTGGAGGAACACCCTCATAGAAGCAGGGGAAGGGAGGATGGGATAGGGGGTTTCTGGGAAGGGGGGAACAGGGAAAGGGGATAACATTTGAAATGTAAATAAAGAAAATAGCCAATAAAAAAAAAAGAGCACCGATTGCTCTTCCAGAGGTCCTAAGTTAAAATCTCAACAACTACATGGTGGCTCACAACCATCTGTAATGAGATCTGTTGCCCTCTTTTGGTGTGTCTGAAGACAGCTACATTGTACTTACATATAATAAATAAGTAAATCTTTAAAAAAAAAAAAAGAAAAAAAAAAAGGAACAAATGTTTCCTGGTCTTCTGTGGTCCAATGTGTGTCTAAATATTCCTTATTCATACAAGAAGGCAAAACCAAAAAACTCATGTTGCTTAAAAAAACTAAAATGTACCATCTGTGTTTTATGAAAACCATATAGATCATTAGATGTAAAAAAGAGGCATATAATTTCTGCATGGAAATTACCTATATCAAGCAATATTTAATCAACATAATTAAAAAGCTTTGCCATGATCAAACTTTCATGCTTTTTCAAGAGAAATTCAACTTATTATTTTAAAAAGCATAATTAATATTGTTGGAACAATTTGACAAGATGTTAGTTTACAGTAAAATTTCACTTTAGAGGACACAATGAGTAAATATTTTTGTATCATGGCAACAGGGGATATTTTAGTATAGTATGTCCTTCTATTTAATAATGTAAATTAATTATATGAAGTATTTGTCATCTTGATTTCTGTAGTGACAAAAAGAACCTGACAGGTCTGCAGGTCGATAGAATTGAATGGAGCTCAGCGGAGACAAACCTTTGATGTGGATAGAATATTTGATCATAAGATGGAAGGGCCAAGGTAATGTCACAGAAATCAACTACTGTGGAAAAAAAAAAAAAGACCTCAGTATATCAGTTCAACTTGGTAAACATGAAATATGTGCTGTTTGCAAACTGAATTAATTTCTGCATGTTTCTGAAAAGTTATCAGATAGGAATGAGGTAATCTATGTTCTATCTTTCCTTAAATCTGATTTGCTTTTAATGAAAAGTGGTCATATCCCATGCCATTCAAGAAGTAGACTGTGGCTAATGATGCATATGATATTAAAAATAAAGCATACATAATCGAGTGAGCTTTTTCCCCTTCAGTTTGAAATATGCTCAGAGAAGTACTGTCTGTGTTGGAACACTTGTTGGCTTATGCAACTCATTTCTTCAGGTTTGGCTTGATTCAGAGGTAAACTAAGTCTTAACTCTTTTAACAATGCTGCCCAGTAAAGGGCGCCATTTTAAGTCCACACTTGGTTGTAGGCTAAGATTTTTTTTTTCCCCCAAACCTACTGTATTTAGGGTTCTTAAATGCTTCTAACCCACTGACCAGAGGTCTCTGGGGCAGGGGAAAGATTAATAGGAAAAGGGGTTTGTGGACCTGTTTAGGAGTAATTCATTGGGGCAATTCCACTTTTCATTGTCAGGATATTATCAGTCCAGTTCAATAGCAGATACCAAAAAGGAATCAATAGTTGCAACACTCTCCAGAAGAAACATCCAGGCTCTGTTGCTGCATCAGCCGGAGTCAGCTAAAGCAGCCAGGACCAGCCAGAATACCATGAGAAATTCTTTTGTGCATTTCTGGTAACTTTAATTTTTCTCAAGTCCTATTTTTAATGATGGTTCTTAAATGCTTTAACCTCCCTTTTTAACCCACCACCCACCAGAAGTAGTGAGAAAGGGATATGGGGGACATGGGCCTGTTTTAAAAGGTCCTTTGTAGCAACTCCTGTCTATGTTGTTTGGAAATCACAGTTCAGTTCACAGGTCAGCAGGGACAGTTCGATCCACTCGAAACCCCTTCCTGGACACACAGCAGCAGTTGAGTTCTGTAGGATCAGGATAGCCAACACAAATCAGCAGTGAGGCATGACCCAGGAGAGACAACCAGACCTCAGCCTCTGCTCTAGTCAGCAGGAAGGCCCAGGGCCAACGGGAGAAGTTCTCAGCTGTGCCTCTCTCAGGGAAGTGATGACCAGCGAAGACTTGAGACCCACAAACGTTGCACAGGTATCTCTATAAGTGAGCCAAGCTCACCCAACCCCGTTACTGTCTGTCAAGTCCTATTTATTTCCTCCAAACATCACATGTCCTTCAGGGTCTTGTCTCAGCTGACATCACTCTGCCAATCAGCCTGAGTCTAAGGAAGTGTCGAGAAACTATACCACACCACCAGAAATTTTTTGGTGAGTTTCTCTTTATGGACTCTTGACAAATGCAGCTCAACTATGCAATGTAATGCAGACCAATACGTGCGTAGTGTCAGCAAAGAATCCTTCCTCGCGTGTCTTTTCACGTGCTTGCTTTAGGAGAGCATCCTCTCCTGTGTCTGCTTCAGTTATTCATCCCTTCACGAGTTTGCCTTAGTCTTTCACCTGTGTCCACTTCAGGAAAACACTCCTTCACGTGTTTGTTCCAGCAAAACACCATCCAACTGAGTTTCCCAAGAACTCTTAAGTTTCCACTTCAGTCTCTCTTTATTAAGTGAAGACCAGCAAAGACCAGTGAAGCAGTGGAGGTCTAGCAACGCAGCAGCGCGTTTCTATTTACATTCCTTCTAAACATCTTGTACCCTCTCAAGTGTGTGTTTTCAGCTGAGAGGGATGAGACAAGCTGACTCCATGGCAGGCTTCAAATTGGCAGTTAAGGAAACTAGGCCCAAGAAGTGGGCAAGTCCAGGCTTGCCCAGGCAAGTCCATTGCTAATACAAAACAAACAAATAAACAAACAAAAAAACCAACCAACCAACCAACCAAAAAAAAAAAAAACAACCCAGGCTCCAGCCTTCACACCCAGGTAATGGAATGTCCCAGCCACCTGGCCTAAGGCAAGGACAATGGGTAGGCAGCAGGTTCCAGACTTCCTCAGCTACTTCCTCAGGAACAGTTCCCAGACCTCCCCAGCAAGTTTCCAGCCCCAACATACCCGGTAATGGAATGTCCATAGAGATGGTCCCAACAGATTAACATAGAGGTCACCTACCCTGGAATTCCCTAATGTGCTTTAAATTAGGCCTACAAGCTCACTTGGGTGTCTCTGTGGACTGGACCACAGCCCAGCACGCTGCCCAGGCTAATCCTAGAGCCGGGCCACACATCCCTCGGGCTGTCCCATTTCTGCTCTCACACTGCAGCCAACTTCTGAAGGAAGGTGGTCATAGGGCTGTTGTCATTTAGAGCTAATCTAGGGGGTGAAGCCTCAGCAAGTCAAGGATGGAGAGCACAAGCCCCACTGGGGCCCAGAGAACGGCTTGGCCGAGGTACTCTGGAAATAGGGAAGGGAACCAGAACTTTCAGTAAGATTTGCTCTGTATCCTAGTGTGCGACAAGCAAGGGGAAGGGACCTGGTGATGCTCAAAGCTTGGTAATGGGGAGACCCCAGCATGCTGGACCTCTGCAGAATAAAACACTCTTGGCATTTACATGCTATTTGAGTTGGGGTATCATTCTTTGGTGACTCATGGACCCCTTATACAGCAAAACATTGTATGCCCTCTCACAAGAGAGTTTCCAGAAAAACATCACATGACACAACTAAGTTGTAAGAAACAAGAAATTTCTATTAGGTGGCTTCTGGCAACTCCAGGAGAATACATTCTGACATTAATATCTAGGGGTGAAAAAGACAGTATTTCTCCTCACTCCAGCCATCCTAACTTTCCTTCTCATCTGACCAAATGAAGGTCCAACTGAGTAAAGCTTCATTTTTCTGGGTACCTTCCATTCCCTTACACAAGCAACTCTGATGTTAGTCCCGTAATTACTCAAACTCTCTGCCAAGGCTATGAGGTTGATCCATGTTTTCAACCACATGTGGATATACTGCCCATGTTTGAGAGCCTATGGATACTGAAAAGGTCAGATTAGAAAATTTGGGAAGGTCATGAAACACTTTCCCCTCTGGAAGGGAGAGGCTAAGATCCATTTCTCAGACCACAGGGTGGGAACCGACCTGTGGGTGGGGACACATTCTGCAGGACTGACTTGCCCACCTTCAGACTAGAGAAGTCCTTGTCACCTCATTCCCTAAAGACCGATCAGTTTAAAGGTTCCACTCTTCCACCAATCATATTGTGCCTAGCTGCTGATGCTCTATTCTGCCCCTGGAAACCATATAAAAACTCGAGGAACGGGTGCTGGGGGTTGCCACCTCTCCTTCGGGTCTGGGGCAACCCCAGTGCACTGGAACAATAAATTCCTCTTGATTTTTACATAGATTCCGGCTCCACATGGTTCACTCAGGGGGGTCCCAGTAAGCTAAGGCTACCTAGAGCCTTAGTTCTAACCATTTCAGTACTGGGGAGGATTGACTTGCTCTGCATGGATTTAAATAGGTTAGTATCAATTTAGAAGTCATAGGGAAGAGGAAAAAGGAAGAAATAAGCCCAAGTAATCACCAACTCAACAGTACCTGTGATACACCACAGATAAAGAACCTTTTGTCTGGGCATAGAAGGAACATGGTGGACAGCCATTCTGGCTGCCTCTAGTCTTCTCTCTGGGTAAAGTGCCACCATCTCTACCATCTCCACAGATCGTGGACATGATAGAGGAAGCAGTTGTGTGAATGTACTTTTTTTAAGCAACTTACTTCTTGTTAGCATAGAGGAGAGAGGAGTGTGAGGGTCAATTGTATACATGTATTCTCAATATATTCAGTGATACAAACAGCAGTCTGAAATAGCTATAGTATAAATCACACAGGATTAGAAAGGGGAACAAAATACCCATGGATGGAGTTACAGAGACAAAGTGTGGAGACTGAAGGTATGACCATCCAAAGACTGCCCCACCTTGGGATTCATCCCATATACAGTCACCAAACCCAGACATTATTGTGTGTGCCAACAAGTGCTGTTGACAGGAGCCTGATATAGCTGTCTCCTGAGAGACTCCATCAATGCCTGACAAATACAGAAGTGGATGCTTACAGTCATCCATTGGACTGAGCACAGGATCCCCTATGGAAGAGATAGAGAAAGGACCCAAGGAGCCGAAGGGGTTTGCAGCCCCATAGGAGGAACAACAATATGAACTAACCAGTACCCCCAGAGCTCCTAGGGACTATACCACCAACCAAAGTGTACACATGGTGGGACTCATGGCATATGTAGCAGAGGATGGCCTAGTGGGTCATCAAAGGGAAGAGAGTCCTTGGTCCTGTGAAGGTTCTATGGGCCATTGTCAGGAATGCCAGGGCCAGGAAGTGGGAGTGGGTGGGTTGGTGAGCAGCAGGAGGGGGTGGGGGTAGGGGATTTTCAGAGGGGAAACCAAGAAAGGGGATAACATTTGAAATGTAAATAAAGAAACTATCTAATAAAAAAAATCACACAGGAATCAGCAATGGCAGAGTCAAGAAAGTAGCCTGCACTCATAAGCCACTTCCCCCATTTCCCAGAACATCTCTGACAGGACTACAAGGGAGTATTGGAATAATTACCATCATTGGCTTAGAAAGGTCAAGGTTTCTTTGGATATGTAATTTTCTTCCTAAAGTCATTGGTTCTGGGTCCATGAGTTAAGAAAAGAATTGGTTAATCTTATTAAGAATATTTTGATTTAGAATTGAAGCAAGGAATCGCTACCTTTTGGCAGCTCCCTCCAGTTTCTTTGGGATTTGTCAGTCCCTTTATTTGACCTTTTTCTCACAGCACAGTGAACATATGGTCTGCAGGTGAAGAGGCAAGAGCTAATCACCTTTGGCCCCTAAGCTGCTTGCTAAGTGGACATTTGCAATTAAGATAATTACCCCTTTTGCAAGAAGAGAATAAATAAGAGGTTATAGGTAGGAGGCTGGCCATCAAACTTCTCCTGAGGGTCAACTTACCTTACATTGCGCTTTGTGCTTCTTGCTTTGTTTTCATTTCTCTGATGAAAAGGATTTCAAAATGTTCCAAATCTTCAGATCACTTGATTCACAGGCATCTTGGATTATATAGTATTAGCAAAGAATGCCTTGTGACAATATACATTTTGTCTTTTCAATGTATATTTATTTAAATCTTTTCAATAGGTCAGTCCCTATGAAGTCGTTGCTTTCTTTTTTTTTTTTATTACATCTTTTCCTCAATTACATTTCCAATGCTATCCCAAAAGTCCCCCATACCCTTTCTAGAAGAGAAATCTCAATACTGTTGTGTCCTGTGAGCCAATTCGTATTAGGGAGGAAAAGAGCAAGACTAGGTTAAGACTGATATGTCCAAATGGTAAGGAATGAGCAGGTACCAGGTTTGCAATGTGCAGATCTATGGAGGGGATGATATCAGTTCCATTGAGGTAACTGAAGCAGAATGGAGTGGGCTTACAGTGAGACTTGGAGAAGAACTGGAGAACATGGGTTTTTTTGGTTTTGTTTGTGTTGTTGTTGTTGTTTGCTGTAAAACAAAGAGCTTATAGTGTCATTCTGTGTCTGATCATCTCTGACTTTGTCACTGAATATTCTTCCTCCAACGAGAAAGCTATTTCTTCCCCATCTCTGTTACATTTCTATGCCTATTCAAAATGTACTCTACATTAATACAAGCACCTGTAGATATTATAGGGATGAGTTGAAACAATGACTTTTGTTTGTTTGTTTTGTTTTGTTTTGTTTTTTGAGACAGAGTTTCTATGTGTAGCCCTGGCTATCCTGGAATTCACTCTGTAGACCAGGCTGGCCTCGAACTCAGAAATCTGCCTGCCTCTGCCTCACGAATGCTGGGATTAAAGGCATGCGCCACCACTGCCTGGCGAAACACTGACTTTTTGTAGTTGGTAACTACCTTAGTTAGGGTTTCGTTGTTGGCTTTTATAGGTGCTCTTCATGGTGCCAAGTCTCATCTTCTTTGCGTGACCCCTTCAGTGCTGGGCTTTTAACTGCAACTGAGGCTGCACCTTCACCATTGTCCTTCAATGGCCTCTCACAGTTCAAATCTCAGCAGCTCTGTATGACTCCTTCAGACCTTCAAACCAGTACCACCTGGGTGATTCTTATGCATTACCAAGTCAACAAGAAGTACAACCTCGGCTATCTCCAGAACACAGCTCCTTCGTACTCTCAGAAAACACTTTCCAGAAGATTTCACCTCAGTGATGCTGGTCTCTTCTTAATCACTGCTAATTTCCATGGTGGGACCTAAGCTTTTCCTTACCTAGAACCTGTTCTGTTCCAGGCTGGTCTTGAACTCAGAGATCTGCTTGCCTTTGCATCTTGGAATTAAAGTCTTGTACTACCATGCCAAAACCTAAATTTAGCTGGACCTAAAGTTAGCAGGACCTAAATTTGCCTCAAGGTCAACGTTGCCTTGAATTAGCTCCAGCTAACCAGCATCAATTGTCCCAGTAGTCTCTTCTACGCTTGACTCTAAAGCCAGAGGCACATGGCCAAAGCTGCTAAGTTTTGATGCTTGCTTATGCTGGAATGTGGCTTCCCTTATTCTATTACCAGGTTTCTGTTTTCCAACTCCCTCATTGCCTAAGCTGTCCTGAAACTTGCTCTGTAGATTGACCTTTAACTCAGAAATCTGCATGGCTCTGTCTCCTGAATGCTGGGATTAAAGGCATGTGCCACCACAACTGGGCCTGGACCTAAGCTTTTCCTCATCTAGAACCTGTCCTGTCCTAGGCTGGTCTTAAACTCAGAGATCTGCTTGCCTTTGCCTCTTGGAATTGAAGGCTTCTACTACCATGCCAGGATCTAAATTTAGCTGGATAGGATCTCTCCCCAAGGTTACCACTGCCTTAATTCAATTTAATATCCTTGAGCACAGAATTCAGCTCCATTTCACTTCCTGGTGCTCCTTTAATACTTAAACCATATATTTTATATTTTTCATTTCTAAGCTTGCTACACTTGTTCAAAATGCTCTTCATGAGACTTAACCAGAGAACAGAGTCTCTGCTGAGCTCTTTTGAGACTTGCTTTGTCAATGCAATTAATATAAATCTCTACCTTAGCCTCAGGTAGACTTTTTAGACAAGGGCAAAAAGCAGCCACATTTTTTTTTCCAACAAAATTCTACAAAAAAAAAAAAAAAAAAAAAAAAAACAAAAAAACAAAACAGCCTCTAGGCCACATACTAAAATTCTTCTCCACTGAAACCCCTTGTGCCAAGTCTTCACAGTTCAAGTCACTCTCAGCAACAAAGTCTTCCATATTCTTACCAGGATAGCTCATTAAACCCCCCTTAAAGTATTCTACTTTCTAAATCCAAAACTCTTAAATCCACATTCTTCCAAACAAAAACATGGTCAGGCCCATCACAGCAATATCTTGGTACCAACTTCTGTTTTAGTTAGGGCTTACTGCTGTGAACAGACACCATGACCATAGTAACTCTTACAAAGGACAAGATTCAACTGGAGCTTACATACAGGTTCAGAGGTTCAGTCCATTATCATTATGGCAGGAAGCATGGCAGTGTCTAGGTGAGTATGGCACTGGAGAAGCTGAGAGTTCTACCTGTTGTTCCAAAGGCAGCTAGGGGAAGACTGGCTTCCAGACAGCTAGGATGAGGGTCTTTGAGCCCACACCCACAGTGACACACCTACTCCAACAAAGCCACACCTACTTCAACAAAGCCCCATCTCCAAATAGTGCCACTTCCTAGTCCAAGCATATTCAAACCACCACTGTAACACAGCATATGGCACAGATAGGGCTATCTGATTGACAACTTGCAGTGACCAATATATTAAGTCACATGAATTGTTTAGGATCTGAGAGCTCTCTTTTTAATCCATTTAAAGTAAAATGGGTGCATGTTTTTAATCCAGGAGACTGAGGCAAGGATATTATCACAGTGAGAGGCCAGCCAGAACCCCTTAAATATCTGCCTCAAAACAACAATTGTGGCGACAACAACTTATCAATGGATAGCTGCTTAACCCCTCATATAGATTTTCTTCATTAGTAAGATTAAGATTATAGAAACATCCATATATGCTGGTTACTTTTCTACTACTGTAGTAAGACCCTATGACCAAATCAACTTCTAGAAACGTTTATTTTGGTCTTACAGTTTCAGAGCATTAGAGTCCGTGAGCATCATGGCAGAGAGTATAGCAGGCAGGCAGGTATGGCACTGGGGCAGTTGCTGAGAGCTTACATCTTTACCCACAATCGTGAAGCAAAGAGAGTGAACTGGGATGAAACCTTATCCCACAAAGCCAGACCTCATAATCCTTCCCAAGTAGTTTCACCAGCTTCAGACCAAGTGTTCTATACATGAACCCTGGGGGCCATTCTCATTTGAATCACCACAAACAAGAACAAGAGAAAGATACTAAGTTTTTTAAGATCTGATGATCAAAAATAAGATCAAACCAATGCAGTCTTAATTTATTTCCATTTAATTCCACTTATTAATACTCACAGGAAATCTCATTTTATTTTGTTAAAAGCAGAATATTGAGTGCTTAAGTTATCATGGGCTGGAAGGTCTAAATTTCAAAACGAATGCATTGACTTAGGCTTTCCTAAGAGCCTTAACTTTTAAAAGCCTTAAAGTTTATATATAATAGGATCAAAACCCCTTCACTATTTGTGAATAGAATGTGCATTTTGAGGTAATACCCTATTGGCTATTTGCTTGACATTTCTGCCCAAAGCTTAAGTACAAGAAAGGATAAAGAGCCGTGATCCTGGAGGATAATGCAAGCAGAGCCATTATGTATCCCAGGCTCTGCCTCCACCTCCTGTCTGCTGCTTTAAGCCGTAGGGGAGCTTCGCTTCTTAGAGTTTCTTTGCCTTTTCCTGTGGGGAAAAAGGTTACATCTCCAGTCCTTATAAGACAAAGAGGTTGGTTTGGATGAAAGAGACAAGGTTCATTTTCTCATCTTTTCTGAAACAGATTCTAATTCCCCTGGGAAGGACATCTGGTTCGTTTCCCCTTCCTTCATCTACTGTCCTGTATTTAGGACGACGGCCTCAGGCAGTTGGCAGCTCATTAGTATTTCTGTCTAGGGCAATGGATGAGGTTAACTTATTATTAGTCAATTATCCAGACTAAATCCTCCCTCAGTACAAGTTACACTGAGAAATGCAAAATGTTTCAGGCTCCTAGATCGATGCAGCAGGAGTGCACAAGAAGTTCGCTTTATTCTCCTGTTCCACCAGCAGAGTTCACAACCTAGATTTTACTTTTATGTCATGTGAGCTTGTAGATGCAGATTTTGGAATACTGACTTTCAGTTTAGGGCTAATTTTAATGCCAACTTAATGTCTTAAGTTTTAAGACAATGCAATACCCCCTAAGCCCCCCAAAAAGCCCAAAATTTTATTTTTACCACAGTTCATATTTTTTTACTATTAATCAACAGCTCTAAAGGTATAAAGATATTAAAAACTAATATATCTTGAACCTTTTATATATAATATTATTTCTGTAATTGTAATAATATATTCATTTTCATGTTTAAATTTAATATGATAATTTAAATGCATCTAATTAAAAAAATTTTACATTAATGTAGATAGATTATGAAAGAATGAATTTGGTAGCACTAATAACTTTTATGATGATCATAATTTTCTTATTTTCAGAAGGTACTAGAACAGATGCAAATCCCCACTTAACATTTTTAGGCTTGCTTTTATTGCTTTCTATGATACATTTGAGATGTGTTGGAAAATACATGAAGATATTTTAATCAGGAATTAACTGGTATTTGAATTTATTGCTATGTACCAGGCAGTATATGCATTTAATCTCACTTGATCCCCAAAGGAATATTTTTGAGGAGATCCATTGCAAAATAAAGGTTGTGCCTCATATGGTGACACCTCCACACTCTGGAGACTGAGGTAAGAAGATAATGAGTTGTGGTTAGCCTGAGCTACATAGTAAAATCCTATCTCAAGTGTCAGTGAGACAGATGGCCCAGAGATGTTAGGAAGCAATTTCTCCTGAGACAACATATTCCACATTGGAGGGAAGCTCCTTAAGATTCAGGATGTTCTAAAGGAAAGTGATACATTCCTTTCTTCAGGAAAGCTCCTTAAAACGCAGTAAGTAAACACCTCAAAAGTCTCAGGAAGTCCCTGAAACTGACCAGATGCAATAGACCTTTCTCTCCCTAAGGTTATATAAGTAGTATGGATTGCTGAGAGACATTCAGACCAGCCAGGCTGCCAGAAAGAGGCACAGACCAACTGAGTCACCTCCATGAGTCACCTCACCTATTGGGCTTCTTCTCCAACCCGTCAAGCTGCTTGTAAGTTGTGTAGTGAACCCTGTGTTTCCAGATTTTGTGAGTTGTTGTCCATGATGGAGTGAGTTTGCGGTAGTGCAGCTACCCTTAAGTGATTTTAACCCCTGAAATAACTCCCCACCTATATTCCTATCAGTTAACCCTAAGAAGCTCAATGGTTGACCAAGTTGGACATCGATGATGTTTTTACTTTGGTTTGTCATCAGTTTCCTATCCAGCGTTAATAGACGTTTGTACACTTCTCTCCAGGAATAGTGTCTCACAGACAGGTAAAGGCATTCCTTGCCAAGCCTGATGACCTGGCTAGATATACAGGCCTCACAAGGGGAGGAAAGGCTTCCACTAATTGTCTTCTCACTAACAGTGTGCACACGTGTGTATACACACACACACACTCACACACAGGTGCACAAAACAGCAACAACAAAAACCAAAAACAGAACAAATGTGTGAAAGAAAGTCAGGAGTACTTCATATCAATGAAAGGTGGAGCCAGTATTCCCAGGCCACACCAAACTGTGAGGTTAAAGGGTGGAATAATGGTCTCTGACATTCAGACTTCACTCCTCAGAAATAAATGCATAAACACATAAGTGATGTCAGTGTGCAATTGTGAGAACTATTTAAAAAAAATAAAGACATAAAAAATGTAGATATTCCTAAACAAACCAGGTAAGGGGGTCACTGAAATGATACCTGAGGCAGAAAGGAAAGGAAGACAGGAGAAGAGTGGCAAGTCTAAGGGCATAATAACTAAGGGGCCACGGAAGATTGGGAGATGTTTGCACATTATGGAAATTGTACAGTTTGGTACTGGCAAAGAGGTGCTTGCAGCAGGAGCAATGGAATTTAATTTGGCAAGGCTCTAAATTTATCCTACTGCATAACTGAATATTAAAATAGCACATAAGGGTCAGGGAGTATAAGTTAGGGGTTAAGTGACTAAGACAGGACTTAAGACTTGCTCAGTTTTAAGTGAGTTCTATTTCTCTAGTTATTTTAATTACTTTGTCAGCATCCTTCAGAACATGTCCTTTCTGTGGATTTTTTGTTTCAGGTCAACAATTCTGTGTGCATTTCAGCTAATGCCTCATTATTATGCTAACTGTATTTTTTTTGTTGAAACTCTATATTATCGTCTGTTACTATATATGGCAGAGTATGATTTGACCTTGCTGAACTTTGGGTCATTACAGGGCCTTCAGATTGAACAGGGTGACTTTGAGGTCATACACTGATGCAACAAAGAGTTGAATTATTTATGACTTTAATATTCACCAGTGTTTCTAGCTCAACATCCAATAGACCACTGAATATTATCTGTCAACAAAATACTGCATTTGTTCCATTTGTTGATAACTGATGAAACAAAGCCGTTTGAATTACTGCCTTGAACTCTACATGTTTCAACAATAATGACATTATTTGCAGAGCCAACTTACAATACTTGTGATAAGTTGTAATACTTATGATTAATTAGCATGAATCATAATGCATAAACATTTTATGTAGTCTTGGTATATTATTTGCTATTTTTACCTTTTCATGAAAGAGTTTGATGGAGGGTACCAGGTCTAACTCAATATTAGCTACAAGATCTAGCTGCATTTACATAACACACTATTGTCTGGCATAACTTAATAAATAACTTAAATAACTAAATAATTTAAAAGAGCAACTACCTATATCTCATTTGATCAGTTTTTCCTTCTTCCCTTCACCGATGTTTAAGAAAAATGAGATTAGTTATTATGTGAACAGGTGAAAGTAATATTTTAGAATATCAGCCAAGGTTTTCTTATTAAAAGAAATATGAAAAGTACTATGTTGTTAACTTTATAGAATTAAGCCCTTAATGTAGTCTTATTTATTTTAAGTTTAGAATTTAACTGTAATTATGTTAAAAATATTTCTAGGGTTTGTGAGATGGCTCAATGGCTCAATAGGTAAAGTTCTTGGCTCAGTACCCTAACAACTTGAGTTCAGTCTTCACAGCCCACAGGAAGGTTTAAGGAGAGAAGCAATTTGTCCTCTATTCTCCACACTCATACTGTGGCATGTGTACATCTGCACACATTGTGCACATACACACAGACACAATAATAATAAATAATAGTTGAAAAAAAAGAAATAAAATATTATATTTAAAACATTTCTCTCTAAGCAGCAGTCCTGAAATGACTCCTCATTACCTCTTTGTAGGCTTTCTTTTGTATAGATCAGATGGTACAGGCATTTCAGGGAACAGTACAACACTCCTGGGAAGAAGAGTGCCCTAGAAAAATAGTTGTTTTCATAAGGATCAAATATATATATATATTTGAGCTGCTGATGAAACACCTGGTATTAGAAAAAAAAGCAAAAAGCAAAACAAAACAAAAAAACCTAATGCTATAGCTTAAAAGAAAATGTTGAGCTTTAGTGTTGTACTGGCTGGTTTTGTGTGTCAACTTGACACAGGTTGAAGTTATCACAAAGAAAGGAGCCTCAGTTGTGGAAATGACTCCATGAAACCCAGCTGTAAGGCATTTTTTCAACTAGTGATCAAGGGGGCAGGACCAAGCCCATTGTTGGTGGTACCCTTCCTGGGTTGGTAGTCTTGGGCTCTATAAGAGAGCAAGTTAAGCAAGCCAGGGGAAACAAGCCAGTAAAGAACATCCCTCCATGGCCTCTGCAACAGCTGCAGCTTCCCGGCCTGCTTGAGTTCCAGTCCTGACTTCCTTTGGTGATGAACAGCAGGGTGGAAGTGGAAGTTGAATAAACCCATTCCTCCCCAACTTGCTTCTTGGTTGTGATGTTTTGTGCAGGAATAGAAACCCTGACTGAGACAAGTGTGTAGACTAAGGAAAATGTTATAAGGCTGAACAATAGTGTCTTGCACATAGAAGGCAAAGGATACATGTGAGTTTTGGTTACAGTGCCACTCCCAGAGCCAATCATATTCAAGCCTTCACATCAGTAAAACAAACCAACATATAATATGATCTGCTGAGGACATTCAGTGTTTCTTGCACATATATGTTTCTAAGGCTGATCGCTCAGAATCAGACAACCAATTAGGGGCTCATGGCTGGGGACACACACTCTCTCTCTCAGCAGTTGTTAATTGCAGTGTAGGTTGTCATTTAGTGTGGAGGCCCAGGGAAATTTTCCCATTGACAGTCAACTGTTGTTAGAACTATTCAGGTCTTGTTTGGGTAGCCATGCTACGATGCCAAGGGTATAGTGTAGGGATCCAATGAAGTCTTAAATGAGTATGTGTTGTTGAAAGCCTTAGACCCATGGAAAATGACAAAACCTTCCCTCTGGGTCTGAGTGGGCATTGATAGTGTGTGCATAAAATGTCTATTTTAACTTTCTCTTCACCTCCATGTTTCTAGCCTGAAACCTGCCTCCTTGTTCAGCTGTACACCCTAAATTCTGTGTCTTTGTTCAGCTATATACAATAACTTTACCTCCCTGTTCAACTGTATATAAAAGGCAAAAACAAACAAACAACAGCAACAACAACAACAAAAACAGGCTGAGCTTCTGCAATGCTGAACTCTGCCTGAGATTCCAGATCATATAATCCCAGTTTTTCTTGATCTGCCTCTCTCTGCATCTGCCCCGCCTTCTGTCTTCATTCTCTTATCTGCTCCACTCCGTTAGATCAATAACTTGAGTCATTTGGTATAATTTCTCTGTCATAGCTAGAAGACACAAATCTCACAGATTTCTTGGTCTTCTGGCTCGTATAATCTTTTGTCCACTCATCCTCAATGTCCCCGAGCTTTGGGTGCAGGAGCTGTGATGTAGAAGTATCAACCAGGGCTAGGCACATCACACTAAATTGCTTTCTGCATTTTGACAGTTGTGGCTTTCTGTATTGGTCTCACTTACCTACAAATGAAGCTCCTTTAATGGAGGTGGAGGATAAGAACTATACTTATCTCTAGAAATAAAATAAATATAATTATTTAGAATGTAGTAATAAATTATACTGGTTTAACAAAGCTGCAGTAGTAGGTCCTCCTCTAAGTCCATGGTCTCAAGAGCCATGGGAATTTGGCTAGGTTTACAGTATTAGGCCTAATTTCTCTCCTATTAAGAGAGCTTTGAGTCCAGTTTAGACAACTGTTGGTTACTACCAAGATAACAATGCCACTATTGTGCCTCTAGGCATATCTTCCCATGCTGGTCATTGTTTGGGGTCGAGGGTGTCATATCTGGGTAGGACGATTGTTTGCTTTTCTCCATCTTAGTAGCTTGCATATCACCCTCTAGTATTTTGAAAATTTGTCCTCATGGGGAAGGCTTTGTGTCAGTTCCAGATCAAATACTCTGAGTCCTATGTGTGTGTGCAGTGCCTTCAGCAATAGGGACTTACCTTTAATTTCTAGGAGGCAACCAACACCAATAGCAAAAGTCTATGTTACGTTCATATTCTGTTGGACTCTCTTGACTAACAACTCAAAAAAGAGGTTTCTCATGTCTCTTATTGGGGTTTTTGTTTCAGAGCCTATGGCTTGTAGAGAGAATATTAATAACTCCAGGGGTGTACTTTCACTTAAATTGTACAAATTGTGTGTGTGTGTGTTTGTGTGTGTGTATACATATATACTTGTATGCATTATAAGTAATTTGGGGTAAATTAAAAATGATCTACTATGTCTTTCCGCAGAATCTTTAGTGTTTTCTTCATCCCTCCTCCCTTGTCCTCATGGGCTGTCTGTCATCCCTCCCCAATTGAAGCTTCCTCCCTGTTTTTTCCATTTCTCCATTCGTATCACCTGCATCCTGTTCTTCTCCTCTGTAGAGCTCCTGCTACAATATGTTTCCCTTTTATTTTCCTGATTTCTGCAGCTGTTGTATGTTGTTTACTCACAGCTGAGGATTTGGAGTTAGGAATCCCAGGTGAGAGAAGAAATTCAGGTTCGTCTTTGTGGGTCTAACTTACCTCCCCCAATGTATTTTCTAGTTCCCTCTGTTTACCTGCAAGTGTCATGATTTTGTTTTTCTTTACAGCTGTGTAGCATTCCATTGTATGAATGTGCTGCAGTTTCATCATCCAGACATTAGTTGCAGGCCATGAAGGTTATTTCCTAGCTAATTTGAATAGAGTGCATATGAGCATGAACCTGTGGAATAGGCTGTTGGGGCCTTTGGACATATGCCAAAGAGTGGTTTGGCTAGATTATGGCTGATTAACTATTGGCTTTTTTTTTTTTTCAATTTTTGTCTCCTAGTTTTTTACTTTTATTTCTTTTTTTTAATTAGGTATTTATTTCATTTACATTTCCAATGCTATCCCAAAAGTCCCACACACACTTCCCCACCCACTCCTCCACCCACCCACTCCCACTTCTTGTCCCTGGCGTTCCCCTGTACTGAGGTATATAAAGTTTGCACGACTAATGGACCTCTCTTTCCACTGATGGCCGACTAGGCTGTCGTTTGATACATATGCAGCTAGAGTCAAGAGCTCCGGGGTACTGGTTAGTTCATAATGTTGTTCCACCTACAGGGTTGCAGATCCCTTTAGCTCCTTGGGTACTTTCTCTAGCTCCTCCACTGGGGGCCCTGTGATCCATCCAGTAGCTGACTGTGAGCATCCACTTCTGTGTTTGTTAGGCCCCGGCATAGTCTCCCAAGAGAGCTCTATCTGGGTCCTTTCAGCAAAATCTTGCTAGTGTATGCAATGGTGTCAGCGTTTGGAAGCTGATGATGGGATGGATCCCTGGATATGGCAGTCTCTAGATGGTCCATCCTTTCTAGTTCCCTCTGTTTACCTGCAAGTGTCATGATTTTGTTCCAAACTTTGTCTCTGTAACTCCTTCCATGGGTGTTTTGTTCCCAATTCTAAGAAGAGGCAAAGTGTCCACACTTTGGTCTTTGTTCTTCTTGAGTTTCATGTGTTTAGCAAATTGTATCTTATATCTTGTGTATTCTAAGTTTCTAGGCTAATATCCACTTATCAGTGAGTACATATTGTGTGAGTTCCTTTTACCTCACTCAGGATGATGCCCTCCAGGTCCATCCATTTGCCTAGGAATTTCATAAATTCATTCTTTTTAATAGCTGAGTAGTACTCCATTGTGTAAATGTACCATAATTTCTGTATCCATTCCTCTGTTGAGGGGCATCTGGGTTCTTTCCAGCTTCTGAACTGGCCATACTGAAGTCAAAGTAATTGCAGCAGTCCTCAGTTCCAAGAGAGAATGAGGGTTTCTCTTTCCACATCCTTGCCAGCATTTGTTTGTGGTGGTTTTCATTGACTTAATTCATCTGAAATGAGGTGAGCTAAAAATCTTAAGGTGTTCTAGTTTGCATCGAATTTGCACTTCCCTAATTGCTAAGGATGATGAATACTTTTTGAGATTCTTGCCATTTTTATTTCTTCTTTTGTGAACTTAAGAAATGGAATCTTCTGAACAGAAAATGGAATGCTAGAGAAGTGAATTATCTTAGTGAGACCATTTGGTGGGTCCTTTCAAAGGCAAGAATTGCACTTGTTTGGGGGTGAGTTCAATTGGTACAGTGCTTGTCTAGCACACCTGGAGCCCTGGGTTGCATCCTCAGCACTGACTAAAGTCTTAAATCTGTAAGTGGGGGTGCACCTTTGGGATGTAGTAACAAGGGAGTCAGGGGTTCAAGATTATCGTTAGCTAAACAGTAAACTAGACCTCAGCCTGGGTTGCACGTGACCTTATTGGGGTGGGGGGAAGAGCTGAATCCAGGCTTGTCAAATTTTAGTTGATTGGTTTGTTGCTAAACTTTGTCCATTGATTAAAGATGGGAATTAAGGCATATAAAATTATCCATCACATAAAAACAATTCTTACATGTTAACATTTTATAAGTTATTAAAGCTAACATTAGAGGCGGATGTTTCCCAGCTGATAAAAGACTTATATGCGACCTCCTTGACTCTGTCTGCTGCTACAAGCTAGAAGTCTAGGGGTGTTTTTCATGAAGATTTTATGGTATTAGGTTCTTAATCCTGTTCCACAGCATTTCTCATTTGAGCTGTGGGAACACCTCCCAGCCACAGCAAAAGCTTACTTCGGGAGAAACTGGTGCTGTCACAGTGAGCAGGACTACTTCAGGTCCCAGGCATAACAGAACTTGGAGAAGGCCCAATTTAATCTAAAAACATGGTGGCATAAACACTTTGTGGTGTTATACACCGAGGTTGTACATCAAAGTGCACATCAAATGCAAGTCTTGATGTTGCAGTGGTCAGCCAAGTGGTCCCACTCAGACAATTTACTCCTCTGTCATTCTGTTTTCTGGTCAAAAATTCAATTTCTTAAGTTCTCAAAAGAAGAAATAAAAATTGTAAATATCACAATAGATGATCCTTTAAGCTAAGAATCAGCCCTATTCCATTACACTCATTGCTTACTTGATGGCATGTCCAGGCTGTAGCCTTCTGGCCCACATGTGTCCAATAACAGATATGGATGCCACTCAGAATCAAATTGTAAATTTTCCTGAAAGACCATATATTATTTATTTATTTATTTGTAATTTGATTGCATAGTTATTATGAACTTTTATAGATGATAGCTGTTTCCCAACATAAAAACAAAAACAAACAAAGAAACAAACAACAACAACAAAAAACTGGACAGGCCAGAATAATCAATCAAGGAGTAGAAAGGAAACCAGATCAGAAGACAGTGGAGCTGAGTTGTCTCCCTGTGTGTTACAGAGCTCCAGAGGAATCCTTGAAAACTCACGATGGATTCCTACCTGGGCATGAGGTGTAGGAATATGATGTTTAACTCCTATGAAACCTCATGATGGATTCCTACGTGAGCATAAGGGGTGGGAATGTGATGTTTAACTCCTGTGGTTGTCTTATGAAGACTGACAATAAAACCTGAGTCTAAATGCTATTGATACTTCATACCAGTCTGTTCATGAATGAATTAGAACGAATTAGAAAGTGCAATCTGCAAATTCATCTGGAATAACAAAAAACCTAGGATAGCAAAAACTCTTCTCAAGGATAAAAGAACCTCTGGTGGAATCACCATGCCGGGCCTAAAGCTCTACTACAGAGCAATTGTGATAAAAACTGCATGGTACTGGTATAGTGACAGACAAATAGACCAATGGAATAGAATTGAAGACCCAGAAATGAACCCACACACCTACAGTCACTTGATCTTCGAAAGGGAGCTAAAAACATCCAGTGGAAGAAAGACAGCATTTTCAACAAATGGTGCTGGCACAACTGGTTGTTAACATGTAAAAGAATGCGAATCGATCCATTCCTATCTCCTTGTACTAAGGTCAAGTCTAAGTGGATCAAGGAACTTCACATAAAACCAGAGACACTGAAACTTATAGAGGAGAAAGTGGGGAAAAGCCTTGAAGATATGGGCACAGGGGAAAAATTCCTGAATAGAACAGTAATGGCTTGTGCTGTAAGATCGAGAATTGACAAGTGGGACCTCATGAAACTACAAAGCTTCTGCAAGGCTAAAGACACCATCAATAAGACAAAAAAACCACCAACAGATTGGGAAAGGATCTTCACCTATCCTAAATCAGATAAGGGACTAATATCCAATATATATAAAGAACTCAAGAAGGTGGACTCCAGAAAGTCAAATAACCCCATTTAAAAATGGGGCTCAGAACTGAAGAAAGAATTCTCACCTGAGGAATACCGAATGGCAGAGAAGCACCTGAAAAAATGTTCAACATCCTTAATCATCAGGGAAATGCAAATCAAAACAACCCTGAGATTCCACCTCACACCAGTCAGAATGGCTAAGATCAAAAATTCAGGTGACAGCAGATGCTGGCGAGGATGTGGAGAAAGAGGAACACTCCTCCATTGTTGGTGGGGTTGCAAGCTTGTACAACCACTCTGGAAATCAGTCTGGTGGTTCCTCAGAAAATTGGACATAGTACTACCGGAGGATCCAGCAATACCTCTCCTGGGCATATATCCAGAAGATGTCCCAACCGGTAAAAAGGACACATGCTCCACTATGTTCATTGCAGCCCTATTTATAATAGCCAGAAGCTGGAAAGAACCCAGATGTCCCTCAATAGAGGAATGGATACAGAAATTATGGTACATTTACACAATGGAGTACTACTCAGCTATTAAAAAGAATGAATTTATGAAATTCCTAGCCAAATGGATGGACCTGGAGGGCATCATCTTGAGTGAGGTAACACAATCACAAAAGAACTCACACAATATGTATTCACTGATAAGTGGATATTAGCCCAAAACTTAGGATACCCAAGATATAAGATACAATTTGATAAACGCATGAAACTCAAGAAGAATGAAGACCAAAGTGTGGACACTGTGCCCCTTCTTAGAATTGGGAACAAAACACCCAGGGAAGGAGTTACAGAGACAAAGTTCGTAGCTGTGATGAAAGGATGGACCATTTAGAGACTGCCGTATCCAGGGATCCATCCCATAATCAGCTTCTAAACGCTGACACCATTGCATACACTAGCAAGATTTTGCTGAAAGGACCCAAATATAGCTGTCTCTTGTGAGACGATGCCGGGGCCTAGCAAACACAGGAGTGGATGTTCACAGTCAGCTATTGGATGTATCACAGGGCTCCCAATGGAGAAGCTAGAGAAAGTACCCAAGGAGCTAAAGGGATCTGCAACCCTATTGTTGGAACAACATGATGTACTAACCAGAACCCCGGAGCTCTTGTCTCTAGCTGCATATGTATCGAAAGATGGCCTAGTCGGCCATCAATGGAAAGAGAGGCCCATTGGACTTGCAAACTTTATATGCCCCAATATAGGGGAATGCCAGGGCCAAGAATGGGAATGGGTGGGTAGGGAAGTGGGGGGCGCTATGGGGGACTTTTGGGATAGCATTGGAAATGTAATTGAGGAAAATATGTAATAAAATATTAAAAATTAAAAAAAAAAGTGAAGGCAGCAGTGTACGGACGGTGTATATTAGTGACTTTCTGTTACAAAAAAAAAAAAAAATGAATGAAGCTTTGGAGCATTTGGACCACATGAATAAATTATCGGAGGTTGATAGTTAGCAACAGTTTTATTTGACTTTCTAGAATTCTGAAGATTATTTGGAAAAGTTATTTAAATAACTTTTGTCTGAGAAATCTAAATGGTGCAGGGCGGTGGTGGCGCACGCCTTTAATCCCAGCACTTGGGAGGCAGAGGCAGGCGGATTTCTGAGTTCGAGGCCAGCCTGGTCTACAAAGTGAGTTCCAGGACAGCCAGGGCTATACAGAAAAACCCTGTCTCGAAAAACCAAAAAAAAAAAAAAAAAAAAAAAAGAAAAAAAAAAAAAAAGAAATCTACTAAATGGTTACCTACTTGCCTTCTCACCCAGAGTCAAGAAACTTTAAAATGGTCCCGAGCATCAATCCCCACAAAAACACTCAATGAAGCATTGATCTGAAAGCATTGTGATGGGGTTAGAGTTGTTCTTGTTAAAATTTGGAGACCCTTAGCATTCTTCAGTCTGAACACCTTGCTTACTCTCTCATCCTTTGCTTTTATTAGAATGTCAACCCTCAACTCTCAAATCTCCTCAAGCTAAAATAGAGGATGCAGTTGTGATTGCAAATGAGATGAGACTGGGTATGTGGGAAGTGGTGGACAATAGAACATCAGCGTAAGGAAGGTGTGATACTCGTCATAAAAACTAGTATCACTTGGACCATAGGAAGGTCATCAGCCAAGTTTAAAATTTTTTACTTTACTTTAACACATAATACTAATTAGATAGAGCCATGTCCGCTTAACATCTTCCTTAATAGCTGCTCACACAACACCCCTCTGTGTGGGTCAAATAGTATTTCTCTAGTGCAGCAGAAGCCAGGCATTGTGGCCCAGGCTTATAGTCATAACACTTGGGAGGGGAAGAAAGGAGGATCAAGAGTTCAAAACCATTCTGCGTTCCATATTAAGTTCAAGGCAGAGGAAAAAATATGTACCACATTCAATAAATTCTCTTGTGATAATGATAATAGAATTTTACTCTAAAGAAGAGTTGCCTTGAGGTTTTATCACTGTGAAAAGACCATGACCATGGCAACGATTACAGAGGAAATCATTTATTGTGAGCTGGTTTACAGGATCAGAGATTTAGTCTATTATCATCATGGTGGGAGCCATGGTGGCATGCACGCAGACAAGATACTGGAGAAGGAGCTGAGAATTCTATGTCTGAATTGGCAAGCAGAAGGAAGAGGGAGGGAGGGAGGAGGTAGGGAGAGAGAGAGAGAGAGAGAGAGAGAGAGAGAGAGAGAGAGAGAGAGAGAGAGAGAGAGAGAGAGACTAGGCCTGTTTTGAGTATCTGAAGTCCCAAAGCCCACCTCCACCCACAGTGTCACACTTCCTCTAACAAAGCCACACCTACTCCAACAAGGCCACACTTCCTAATAGTGCCACTTCCTATGAGCCTATGGAGTCCATTGACATTCAAACCATCACAATAGACAAGGGGGGATGATATATATCTTGATCTCCATCTTGATTTCCATCTCCATATCTATCCAGCTATCCACCTATCCATCTATATCTATCTATCTATCTATCTATCTATCTATCTATCTATCTATCTATCTACCTACCTATCTATCTATCTATCTATCTATCTATCATCTATCACCTATATCTTGCATGTTTGTTTTGTTAAGGTTTGCCTACAGGATTTTGAGCAAGCACATAATGTTTTTTTATCTTAGCAACTCATCTATTTGTAGCCAAGAAGAAGAGAGCTCTTAAAGCAGAAGTAGCCAATGGGTCTCAATACTTGTTTCTGTCGCCCACCGTTTCTAACTACACATTGTCTCTGGAAAGTCTCCATAAACTCCTAGAACTGTGTCATCAGCTGGGAACAATCATATGAACCTATTGGGGGCATTTCATATTCAGAAGTTGCCAACCATCACACCATTCCTTTTTTATGTATGAAGGTAGGAATGATTTTGGAGTCAGAATATTCTGTAATCCTGGATCTAGCATTATGAAATTAAAAAAAATTACTCATCAAAAAATCATATGTTACTTGTGTTTGTGGAGTTTTGATATATAAATACTATAAGGCATACATCTCCAACTTCTCGCCTTTTAAGGACATTGGAGATGAGAACAAACCATAGAGAAATGTAGGTAGCACACATGTAACTTCCAACTTCACTACTTAATTGACCTGTCTGAGTAGTTAGCATTAGTTGAAAAACACACAGTAAAGAATGAGGTGTATTTATAATTTCTTTCATGTAGTTTCTTGTGAGACACTAGTTCTAATGCTGATTCAAGTTAGTTAAATAAGAAGGCAGTCAGTTGGCTTTAAAAGTGTCTAAGTACCAACCAGTAAGGATACATGACAGAGGCTGAATTCTACAGAAGATCTGAAGAGGAGGCTTCACACGGTGTCAGGTATTAACGACAAACTTTGAAGAAAATAAATGAGTTGTAAAATATTTAAAGTGTGATAATTTTGAGGAAGTTCAGGCACTAGTAGAACCAATCTTGCAAATGTCATTAGCTATGGAAGTTCCAGCAATAATTTACAAGTTTTCTTTGAGCCATTTTCTACTTCGTTTTGGAAACGGTTCACCCTGTGCAACGGATCAGATCATACCCTGATCAAACACACACAGACACAAAGACACACACACACACACACACACACACACACACACACACACACACGGTCTCAGTCCTAAATCACTGAAAGGATAAGTTCAGTGATCAGAAGGACTTTGGCAACATGGCAGTTTGGCGCTTGAAATGCACAGTGTAAACACAGCTTTATCTTTCTGTAGGGAAGCAAAAGGCACCAGTTCCTTTTCTATACCCTTCTTTTTTTGTTTTTGTTTTTGTTTTTGTTTTGTTTTTTTCGAGACAGGGTTTCTCCGTGTAGCCCTGGCTGTCCTGGAACTCACTCTGTAGACCAGGCTGGCCTCGAACTCAGAAATCCGTCTGCCTCTGCCTCCCAACTGCTGGGATCAAAGATGTGCACCACCACCGCCTTTTTTTTTTTTTAAATATATTTTTTCTCACATAATATACCTTCATTACAGTTTCCCCTCCCTCTACTCCTTCCAGTTCTTCTCCGCCTCCTCTCCCATCCAGATCAATTCTCTTTCTGTCATTCCTTAGAAAGAAACAGGTTTCTGATATGATTTGATTATGATATGATACGATATACAATAGAATGATAAAACAAAAACTAACACATCAGAGTTGGACAAAACTAAGAAACAAAATGAAGAAAAGAGACAGCAAATATATTCACTCATTACACGGTCAGGAATCCCATAAGAACACTAAACTGTGAGCCATAATATATACACACAATATGTATGTATATACATAATACATACACAGATGACCTGGCTCTGTGCATGCTACCTCAGTCTCCATGAACTCCTTTGTGCTTTGGTGATTTAGAGGTCTTCTTGGTGCTCGTCATCCCCTCTGGCTCTTTCTGCCTCCTCTTCTGCAGTGTTCCCTCAGCCCAGAGGGGAAGGATTTGATGGTGATATCCCATTTAGAGTTGAGTTTCCCAAAGTTTCTCACTCTCCATGTATTGTTTGGCTGGGAGTCTCTGTATTTGTTCCCATCTGCTTCAAAAGGCAGCGTCTCTGATAATGACTGAACAAGGTACTGATCAATGAGAATAGCAGAATACAGTAAGACTCATCACTACGTGTTTTTCCCCCTTTCCTTAGATCAATAGTATTTGGTTTTACCCTAAGTCCCTGGATTATAGTCTCAGGTTCTTGGTAACCCAAGCAGTGTTGGTTATTTCTTCGATCTTGTGTAGTTGATTTTAAATAAAAGAAGATATTGGTTGAGTACTCCCAACAGTTCTGTATTACCATTGCACTAGCATATTTTGCAGGCAGGACACCATTGTTAATTAGAGGGTTTGTGACTGAGTTGTTGCTTACATTTCTCACTTGGGAGTATGGAGGGTAACTTTCTGTACTTAAGACCCTGAAATACAAGAGTGAAGGCTCTATGTAGGCACCATCTAGAATTCTTGTTTGATGGGTTGTTTAGGTGTTGTATTCAGCGTTAGAGCCTTGCTGTCAGATTGTGGAGAGCAACTCATATAATCTTGACAGCATCCCAGATTATTTGGGGATTCTCATGGGACCCTTATGGCCAACAGTTCAATTATATGCAACTGGGAGCTGCATTTAGTGACAGGAGATGGCTAGTGGGAACTCTGTCCCCCCTTATTTGACAATTTCATTTAGATTGCCTTTATATGTATGTATGTATGTATGTATGTATGTATGTATGTATGTATATGTGTATATATTTTACAGTAAAAGCATATATATATATATGTATATGTATATATGTGTGTGTGTTTCCATATTACCCTCCAAATAGCCCTTAATCTTAGCTGTTTCTCCCTGTATTCTTCCCCTTCTCCCCTTCTTTCCTTCTTCTTGATCCTCTTGTTCCAGCCACTCTGCCTCCATCCAAAACTAATTCCCTTTTCTAGGGAGATCTATCTGACCCCCTGGTCCCATATTCTATACCTAACATCTGTGGATCCAGGAATTATACCTTGGTCTTCACTGACTTAACAGCTAATAGGTACATATAAGTGAATATATATCACATTTGTCTCTCTGTGTCTGGTATACCTTACTCAGGATGAATTTTTTTCTAGTTCTATCCATTTACCTTCGGGCTTCATGACTTCTTCCCCAAGCCCCCCACCCCCACCCCCAGCTGAATTACTCAGCTGAGTGTACGTACCACATTTTCTTTATCTATTCTTAGTTGAGGGGCATCAATATTGTTTCCATTTCCTGGCTATTGTGAATAGAGCATCAGTGAAAATGACCGAACAAGTCTCTGTGTGGTGAAGCATCCTTTGGATGTATGCCCAAGAGCTGTAGAGCTGGATCTTGAGATAACTCAATTCTCATCTCCCTGAGGAACTGCTACCCTGATTTTCACAGTGGCTAAAACGTTTGCACTCCCACCAGCAAAGTTGAAATCTCAAAGTAGTTTTGATTTGATGGCTAAGGATGTTGAACATTTTTTAAAAGTGTTTCTCAGCTACTTGAGTTTCCTCTTTTGACAATCTCTGTATAGATCTGTATCTCATTTTTAAAATTGGGTCATTTGTTTTCTTGACTTCAAGTTTTTTCTTTTGAGTTTTTTTTTTTGGTATATTTTGGATATTAGCCCTCTATCAGATATGTAATTCATTAATTTTTTTCCTGTTGTGGAGGCTGCCAGAACGACAGTGCCCTTTGTTATGCAGAAGCTCTCAGTTTCATAAGGTCTCACTTATTAATTGCTGATCTTAGTTCCTATGGTGACAGTTCAGAGAGTCTTTTCCTGTGACGGTGAGGTCTAGGATCTTCCATATTTTCCTTCAATCACAGTGTATCTAATTCTATCTTGAGGTCTTTAATCCATTTGGAGTTGAATTGTTGTGCAGGGTAGTAAGTATTGATCTATTTGAATTATTCTACACAGAGACAGCCATTTTAACCAGGTTTGACTATTTTTTGGAGATGCTGTGCTTTTTAGAATATATATCTCTGACTTTTTAATGAAAAAAATCAAGTTTCCATTTGTAGATTTATGTCTGGGTCTTCAAGTATATTTCACTCACCAAAAAGTTCATTTTTTTTTCTGCCAATACTATGCTGTTTTTATTACTATAGCTCTGTGGTACAACTTGAAATTGGGAATGGTGAGACTTCCAGAAGTTCTTTTATTGTTCAGGATTGTTTTAGCTCTTCTCCCCCTCTTCCTCCCCCTCTTCCTCCCCCTCTTCCTCCCCCTCCCCCTCTCCCTCTCCTCCCTCTCCCTCTCCTCCCTCTCCCTCTCCTCCCTCTCCCTCTCCTCCCTCTCCCTCTCCTCCCTCTCCCTCTCCCTCTCCTCCCTCTCCCTCTTTCCTCTCCCTCTCCATCTCCCTCTCTTCCCTCTCCCTCTTCTCCCTCTCTGTCTCCCCCTCTTCCCTCTCCCTCTTCCCTCTCCCTCTTCCCTCTTCCCTCTTTCTCCCTCTCCCTCTCCCTTCCCCTCCCCTTGCCCTCCCCCATCCCTCTTCTCCCCTCCCCTTTCTGTTTGAATATGCTTGACCCAGAGATTGGTACTATTAGGAGGTATGACCTTATTGGAGGAAGTGTGTCACTGTGGGTGTGGATTTTGAGAGCTTCCTCCTAGTTTTCTGAGGATGCCAGTTTTCTCTTGTTTGTCTTACTAACATGTAGGAATCTCAGCTGCTCAGCACCATGCCTGCCTGGACACTGCCATGCTTCCCACCATGATGATAATGGTGATGATATACCTCAGAACTTGTAAGCCAAGCCCAATTAAATGTCTTTTATAAGAGTTGTGTTGATCATAGTGTCTGTTCACAGCAGTAATACCCTAACTAAGACAGCTGCCTTCATAATTTTTAGGTATAACCCTTGTATCCCTGATCTTTCCAGGCCTTTTTTCATGAAGGGGTGTTGGATTTTTGTCAAAGGTCTTTTCTGCACCTAATGGAACAAGCATGATTTTTTTTTCTTTCACTTCGTTTATATGGTGGATTACACTGACAGATATTCATATGTCTGCATCTCTGGGATAAAGTCTATTTGATCATGGAGGATGATCTTTCTTATGAGTTCTTGGATTATTTTTGAAAATTAACATTCAGTTGGAAAATTATTTCCAACAGGGTTGCTTGGTTTTTATTACAAATTCCCAAGAATCAACTCAGTAGGATGAGAATTAAATTATTTGACATTGGAACAAAAATACCTCAGGAAGCACCTGAAACTGACCAGGTTCCCTAGACCCCTCCTGTTTTTTTATTATTAGGTATTTATTTCATTTATATTTCCAAAGCTATCCCAAAAGTCCCCCACACCCTCCCACACTCACTCCCCAACCCACCCACTCCCACCTCTTGACCCTGGCGTTCCCCTGTACTGAGGCATATAAGGTCTGCATGACCAATGGACTCTCTTTCCACTGATGACCGACCAGGCCATCTTCTGATACATATGCAGCTAGAGACACGAGCTCTGGGGGTGGTGGGGGTGGTACTGGTTAGTTCATATTGTTGTTCCACCTATAGGGTTGCAGATCCCCCCAGATCCCTGGGTACTTCCTCCAGCTCCTCCATTGGGGGTCCTGTAATCCATCCAATAGCTGACTGTGAGCATCCACTTCTGTGTTTGCTAGGCCCCGGCATAGGCTCACAAGAGACAGCTATATCAGGGACCATTCAGCAAAATCTTGCTAGTGTATGCAATGGTGTCAGCGTTTGGAGGCTGACTATGGGATGGATCCCTGGATATGGCAGCCTCTAGATGGTCCATCGTTTCCTCTCAGCTCCAAACTCTGTCTGTGTAGCTCCTTCCATGGGTGCCTTGCTCCCAATTCCAAGAAGGGGCAAAGTATCCACACCTTAGTCTTCGTTCTTCCTGAGTTTCATGTGTTTCCCAAACTGTATCTTATATCTTAGGTATTCTAAGTTTCTGGGCTAATATCCACTTATCAGTGAGTACATACCATGTGAGTTCTTTTGTGATTGAATTACCTCACTCAGGATGATGCCCTCCAGGTCCATCCATTTGCCTAGGAATTTCATAAATTCATTCTTTTTAATAGCGGAGTAGTACTCCATTGTGTAAATGTACCACATTTTCTGTATCCATTCCTCTGTTGAGGGGCATTTGGGTTCTTTCCAGCTTCTGGCTATTATAAATAAGGCTGCTATGAACATAGTGGAGCATGTGTCCATCTTACCGGTTGGAACATCTTCTGGATATATGCCCAGGAGAGGTATTGTAGAATCCTCCGGTAGTACTATGTCCAATTTTTTAGGAACCGCCAGACTGATTTCCAGAGTGGTTGTACAAGCTTGCAATCCCACCAACAGTGGAGGAGTGTTCCTCTTTCTCCACATCCTCGCCAGCATCTGCTGTCACCTGAATTTTTGATCTTAGCCATTCTGACTGGTGTGAGGTGGAATCTCAGGGTTGTTTTGATTTGCATTTCCCTGATGATTAAGGATGCTGAACATATTTTCAGGTGCTTCTCAACCATTCCGTATTCTCCAAGTGAGAATTCTTTGTTCAGCTCTGAGCCCCATTTTTAAAAGGGATTATTTGATTTTCTGGAGTCCACCTTCTTGAGTTCTTTATATATATTGGATATTAGTTCCCTATCTGAATTAGAATAGGTAAAGATCCTTTCCCAATCTGTTGGTGGCCTTTTTGTCTTATTGATGGTGTCTTTTGCCTTACAGAAGCTTTGCAATTTTATGAGGTCCCATTTGTCAATTCTCGATCTTACAGCACAAGCCATTGCTGTTCTATTCAGGAATTTTCCCCCTGTGCCCATATCTTCAATGCCTTTCCCCACTTTCTCCTCTATAAGTTTCAGTGTCTCTGGTTTTATGTGGAGTTCCTTAATCCACTTAGATTTGACCTTAGTACAAGGAGATAGGAATGGATCAATTTGCATTCTTCTGCATGATAACCGCCAGTTGTGCCAGCACCATTTGTTGAAAATGCTGTCTTTTTTCCACTGGATGGTTTTAGCTCCCTTGTCAAAGATCAAGTGACCATAGGTGTGTGCGTTCATCTCTGGGTCTTCAATTCTGTTCCATTGGTCTACTTTTCTGTCGCTATACCAGTACCATGCAGTTTTTATCACAATTGCTCTGTAGTACAGCTTTAGGTCAGGCATGGTGATTCCACCAGAGGTTCTTTTATCCTTGAGAAGAGTTTTTGCTACCCTAGGTTTTTTGTTATTCCAGATGAATTTGGAGATTGCCCTTTCCAATTCGTTGAAGGACTGAGTTGGAATTTTGATGGGGATTGCATTGAATCTGTAGATTGCTTTTGGCAAGATAGCCATTTTTACTATATTGATTCTGCCAATACATGAGCATGGGAGATCTTTCCATCTTCTGAGATCTTTAATTTCTTTCTTTAGAGACTTGAAGGTCTTATCATACAGATCTTTCACTTCCTTAGTTAGAGTCATGCCAAGGTATTTTATATTATTTGTGACTATTGAGAAGGGTGTTGTTTCCCTAATTTCTTTCTCAGCCTGTTTATCCTTTGTGTATAGAAAGGCCGTTGACTTGTTTGAGTTAATTTTATATCTAGATACTTCATTGAACCTGTTTATCAGGTTTAGGAGTTCTCTGGTGGAATTTTTAGGGTCACTTATATATGCTATCCTATCATTTGCAAAAAGTGATATTTTGACTTCTTCTTTTCCAATTTGTATCCCCTTGATCTCCTTTTGTTGTCGAATTGCTCTTGCTAGGACTTCAAGTACAGAGTTAAATAGGTAGGGAGAAAGTGGGCAGCCTTTTCTAGTCCCTGATTTTAGTGGAATTGCTTCCAGCTTCTAATCATTTACTTTGATGTTGGCTACTGGTTTACTGTAGATTGCTTTTATCATGTTTAGGTATGGACCTTGAATTCCTGATCTTTCCAAGACTTTTATCATGAATGGGTGTTGGATTTTGTCAAATGCTCTCTCAGCATCTAAGGAGATGATCGTGTGGTTTTTGTCTTTGAGTTTGTTATATAATGGATTACGTTGATGGATTTCCATATATTAAACCACCCCTGCATTCCTGGAATGAAACCTACTTGGTCAGGATGAATGATTGTTTTGATGTGTTCTTAGTTTCGGTTAGCGAGAATTTTATTGAGTATTTTTGCATCGATATTCATAAGGGAAATTGGTTTGAAGTTCTCTATCTTTGTTGGGTCTTTTTGTGGTTTAGGTATCAGAGCATTCATAGAATGAGTTGGGTAGAGTATGTTTTGCTTCTATTTTGTGGAATAGTTTGTGAAGAAATGGAATTAGATCTTCTTTGAAGGTCTGATGGAACTCTGCACTAAACCCATCTGGTCCTGGGCTCTTTTTGGTTGGGAAACTATTGATGACTGCTTCCATTTATTTAGGGGATATAGGACTGTTTAGATCATTACCCTGATTCTGATTTAACTTTGGTACCTGGTATCTGTCTAGAAATTTGTCCATTTCATCCAGGTTCTCCAGTTTTGTTGAGTATAGCCTTTTGTAGAAGAATCTGACGGTGTTTTTTATTTCTTCAGGATCTGTTGTTATATCTCCCTTTTCATTTCTGATTTTGTTAATTAGGATGCTTCCCTGTGCCCTTTAGTGATCTGGCTAAGGGTTTATCTATCTTGTTGATTTTCTCAAAGAACCAGCTCCTGGTTTGGTTAATTCTTTGAATAGTTCTTCCTGTTTCCACTTGGTTGATTTCACCCCCGAGTTTGAATATTTCCTCTGGTCTACTCCTCTTGGGTGAATTTGCTTCCTTTTGTTCTAGAGTTTTTAGGTGTGTTGTCAAGCTGCTAGTGTGTGCTCTCTCTAGTTTCTTTTTGGAGGCACTCAGAGCTATGAGTTTTCCTCTTAAAAATGCTTTCATTAGGCCGGGCGTGGTTGTGCACGCCTTTGATCCCAGCACTCGGGAGGCAGAGGCAGGTGGATTTCTGAGTTTGAGGACAGCCTGGTCTACAAAGTGAGTTCCAGGACAGCTAGGGCTACACAGAGAAACCCTGTCTCAAAAAAAAAAAAAAAAAAAAAAAAAGAAAGAAAGAAAGAAAGCAAGAAAGAAATGCTTTCATTGTGTCCCATAATTTTGGGGATGTTGTTGCTTCATTTTCATTAAACTCTAAGAAGTCTTTAATTTCTTTCTTTATTCCTTCCTTGACCAAGGTATCATTGAGAAGAGTGTTGTTTAGTTTCCACGTGTGTGTTGGCTTTCTATTATTTATGTTGTTATTGAAGATCAGCCTTAGTCCATGGTGATCTGATAGGATGCATGGGACAATTTCAATATTTTGTATCTGTTGAGGCCTGTTTTGTGACCAGTTATATGGTCAATTTTGGAGAAGGTACCATGGGGTGCTGAGAAGAAGGTATATCCTTTTATTTTAGGATAAAATGTCCTGTATACATCTGTTAGATCCATTTGTTTCATAACTTCTGTGAGTTTCACTGTGTCCCTGTTTAGTTTCTGTTTCCATGATCTGTCCATTGATGAAAGTGGTGTGTTGAAGTCTCCCACTATTATTGTGTGAGGTGCAATGTGTGCTTTGAGCTTTACTAAAGTATCTTTAATGAATGTGGCTGCCCTTGTATGTGGAGCATAGATATTCAGAATTGATAGTTCCTCTTGGAAGATTTTACCTTTGATGACTATGAAGTGCCCCTCCTTGTCTTTTTTGATGACTTTGGGTTGGAAGTCGATTTTATTAGATATTAGAATGGCTACTGCAGCTTGTTTCTTCATACCATTTGCTTGGAAAATTGTTTCCAGCCTTTCATTCTGAGGTAGTGTCTGTCTTTTTCCCGGAGATGGGTTTGCTGTAAGCAGCAAAATGTTGGGTCCTGTTTATGTAGCCAGTCTGTTAGTCTATGTCTTTTTATTGGGGAGTTGAGTCCATTGATATTAAGAGATATTAAGGAAAAGTAATTGTTGCTTCCTATTATTTTTTGTTGTTAAAGTTGGCATTCTGTTCTTGTGGCTGTCTTTTTTTAGGTTTGTTGAAAGATTACTTTCTTGCTTTTTCTAGGATGTGGTTTCTGTCCTTGTATTGTTTTTAGTCTGGTGTAATTCTGATAAGCCTGCCTTTATATGTTACTTGACCTTTTTCCCTTACTGCTTGTCTTAGTTAGGGTTTCTATTCCTGCACAAACATCATGACCAAGAAGCAAGTTGGGGAGGAAAGGGTTTATTCGGCTTACACTTCCATGCTGCTGTTCATCACCAAAGGAAGTCAGGACTGGAACTCAGACAGGTCAGGGAGCAGGAGCTGATACAGAGGCCATGGAGGGATGTTCTTTACTGGCTTGCCTCCCCTGGCTTGCTCAGCCTACTCTCTTATAGAACCCAAGACTACCAGCCCAGGGATGGTCCCACCCACAAGGGGCCTTTCCCCCTTGATCACTAATTGAGAAAATGCCTTACAGTTGGATCTCATGGAGGCATTTCCTCAACTGAAGCTCCTTTCTCTGTGATAACTCCAGCTGTGTCAAGTTGACACAAAAATAGCCAGTACAATTGACCCCTTGTCAACTTGACACACAAACACATCACTAGTAAGCCTCAACCCTTACATTCTTATTCATCCCCAAGATCTAAATAACTTTAAAAGTCCCAAGTCTTTACATATTCTTAAATTTTCAATCTCTTTAAAATATCCATCTCTTTTAAAATCCAAAGTCTTTTTACAGTTAAAAGTCTCTTAACTGTGGGCTCCACTAAAATAGTTTCTTCCTTCAAGAGGGAAAATATCAGGGCACAGTCACAATCAAAGCAAAAATCAATCTCCAACGTCCAATGTCTGGGATCCAACTCACGATCTTCTGGGCTCCTCCAAGGGCTTGGGTCACTTCTCCAGCCATGCCCTTTGTAGCACACACGTCGTCCTCTGGGCTCCAGATGCCTGTACTCCACTGCTGCTGCTGCTCTTGGTGGTCATCTCATGGTACTGGCATCTCCAAATCACTGCGTGACCCCTTCAGTCCTGGGCCTTCAATTACAACTGGGGCTGCACCTTCACCAATGGCCTTCCATGGCCTCTCACAGTGCCGAGCCTGAGCTGCTGTGTGACCCCTTCATGCCTTCAAAACCAGTACCACCTGGGTGACCCTTACACATTACCAAGTCCCACTGCAGAAGGAGTACAACCTTGCCTATCTCTGGAACACAGCCTCTTTGTGCTTTTAGAAAACACTTCCCACAAGATGTCACCTCAAAGATGCTGGTCTCTTCTTAATCACCGCTAATTTCTTAGCTCCAGCTAACCAGCATCAATAGTCCCAGTAATGCAAAGTTTTTGCTTTAGTAGTTCTAGTATCTTGTTAATCACAGCTGATTCTTCAGCCCCAGCTAACCAGAACTACAAAATCTTCACAATAAAAACAGCAATGGCCCTGAAGAGAGTCTTTAATTTTCCCTCTGAAATTTCACAAACCAGGCCTCCATCTTCTGCACTGTTCTCAGCATTATCTTCCAAGCTCCTACACAACATCTGACAGAGCTCTTAACAACGAATGGATCTTCAAGCCCAAAGTTCCAAAGTCCTTCCACAGTCCTCCCCAAAACATGGTCAGTTTGTCACAGGAATACCCCACTCCTGGTACCAATTTGTCTTAGTTAGGGTTTCTATTCCTGCACAAACATCATGACCAAGAAGCAAGTTGGGGAGGAAAGGGTTTATTCGGCTTACACTTCCATGCTGCTGTTCATCACCAAAGGAAGTCAGGACTGGAACTCCGACAGGTCAGGGAGCAGGAGCTGATACAGAGGCCATGGAGGGATGTTCTTTACTGGCTTGCCTCCCCTGGCTTGCTCAGCCTACTCTCTTATAGAACCCAAGACTACCAGCCCAGGGATGGTCCCACCCACAAGGGGCCTTTCCCCCTTGATCACTAATTGAGAAAATGCCTTACAGTTGGATCTCATGGAGGCATTTCCTCAACTGAAGCTCCTTTCTCTGTGATAACTCCAGCTGTGTCAAGTTGACACAAAAATAGCCAGTACACTGCTTTTAATATTCTATCTTAATTTAGTGCATTTGTTGTTCTGATTATTATGTATCAGGAGGAATTTCTTTTCTGGTCCAGTCTATTTGGAGTTCTGTAGGCTTCTTGTATGTTCATGTGCATCTCTTTCTTTAGGTTTGGGAAGTTTTCTTCTATAATTTTGTTGAAGATATTTGCTGGCCCTTTATGTTGAAAATCTTCATTCTCATCTACTCCTATTATCCGTAGGGTTGGTCTTCTCATTGTGTCCTTGATTTCCTGAATGTTTTGAGTTAGGATCTTTTTGCATTTTGCATTTTCTTTGATTGCTGTGCCGACGTTATCTATGGAATCTTCTGCACCTGAGATTCTCTCTTCCATCTCTTGTATTCTGTTGCTGATGCCCGCATCTATGGTTCCAGATTAGTTTCCTAGGGTTTCTATCTCCAGCATTTCCTCACTTTGGGTTTTCTTTATTGTGTCCACTTCCCCTTTTAGGTCTAGTATGGTTTTGTTCATTTCCATCACCTGTTTGGATGTGTTTTCCTGTTTTTCTTTAAGGACTTGTAACTCTTTAGCAGTGTTCTGTATTTCTTTAAGTGAGTTTTTAAAGTCCTTCTCGATGTCCTCTACCATCATCATGAGATATGCCTTTAAATCTGAGTCTAGCTTTTCGTGTGTGTTGGGGTACCCAGGACTGGCTGAGGTGGGAGTGCTGGGTTCTGAAGATGGTGAGTGGTCTTGGTTTCTGTTAGTAAGATTCTTATGTCTGCCTTTCACCATCTGGTAATCTCTAGAGTCAGTTGTTTTAGTTGTCTCTGGTTATATCTTGTTCCTTTCATGATTCTGTTAGCCTCTACCAGCAGACCTGGGAGACTAGCTCTCTCCTGAGTTTCAGTGTTTAGAGCACTCTCTGCAGGCAAGCTCTCCTCTTGCAGAGAAGGTGCACAGATATCTGTTTTTCGGACTTGCCTCCTGGCAGAAGATGAAGGTCCAAAATAGGACCTGTCCCAGAAGCTGTTAGCTTCTGTCATCCACACTCTTAACTGTGCAGACTAGTCTTGGCAGGATTCGGGAACCAAGATGGCTCCCGAAGATGCTCCAGCAAAGCCCTCCTGAGCGGGGTGGACACCTCTCCTCTGTCAGGGAAGGTTCCTGGATGTCTGGAGCATGAAATGGGGTCTGCCACAGAAGCTCTGTGGCTTCTGCCTGTCCCAGAAATTGTTAGCTTCTCTAGTCCACACTCTTACCTGTGCAGACTAGTCTTGGCAGGATCCGGGAAAGAAGATGGCTCCTGCAGATGCTCTGGCAAAGTCCTCCGGGGAGGGGTGGACACCTCTCCTCTGGCAGGGAAGGTCCCCAGATGTCTGGAACCCGAAATGGGTCCTGCCTTAGAAGCTCTGTTGCTCCTACCTGCCCCAGAAGCTGTTAGTTTCTGTAGTCCACACTCTCACCTGTGCAGACTAATCTTGGCAGGATCTGGGAATGAAGATGGCTCCAGCAGATGTGTTCTTGGATTTTTGTTTATAAGTATTTTATTGAGAATTTTTGCACCAATGTTCATCCTTCCAATTCTGACCTTTCCAGCCCAGGGACTTGACTGCCCTTCTTCCAGTGGCTCTTCCCTATATAATACAGACATTTTGGTCTCTCCCTGTCCCCCTCCTTTCCCCTCCCCCATCTTCTTTCTCTTCTCTTTTTGGGAGAATGCCCCACCCTCTGCCATGGTGACTTCTCTGACCAGTAAATGTGCCCAAGGGCAGCTTCCCAATAAACCTGATTTAGTCTGGCTCATTTCACCACTGGAGAAATAACTTATCAGTTCTTTCTGTTTCTATTTTGAGGAGTATTGGGGTTGACTCTTCTTTAAAAGTCTGGTAGAATTCTGTTCTAAAACCACCTGACCCTGAGCTTTTTAATTTTCTTTGGGAGGGTGACTTCTAGGGGTTATAGGTCTGTTTAAATTAAGTGGTTTAACTTTGATAAGTGTTATATTTCTAGGAAAGTATCCCCTTCTTTTTAGAATTTCCAATTTTATGGAGTAAATGTTTTTAAATATATGTCCTTATGATTTTCTGGATTTCCTCAGTGTCTATTGTTATGTGTCCCTTTTTATTTCTGATTTTGCTAATTTGGAGGCCTTTTACTTAATTTGGATAAAAGTTAGTTAATCTTCTTGAGTTTCTTAAAGAATAAATTCTTAGTTTCATTGATTTTTTTTTAGTTTTTTTTTTTTTTTTTTTTTTTTGGTTTGTTTCTATTTTAGTGATTTCAACCCTGAGTTTGATTATTTCTTGCCTTTTACTCTGTTTGAGTGTGATTTCTTCTAGTTGTTCCAGAACTTTCTGGTGTGCTGTTATGCTATTAGTATGAGATGTCTCCATTTTTAAAATGTAGGCACTTAGTACTATTAACTTATGTAAGTTGTGTATTCATTTTCCTTCCTTTCCTTGGAGATTATCTATGTGATCCACTCTGAAGTGGAGTGGAGGCTGCTGCAGATGGTCTATCACGGAGCTGGGGAGAGGACTTGGAGGAGCTGAAGGAGAGGTGAAGATCTGCTGTTAGCCTACCTGCTTGGCTGGCAGGAGTGGCTCCTGGGTTCCCAGGGAATGCTTGTTGGAGTTGGGGGCTGGAGTAAGATAACAAGAAGAGGAGAGGGAAGATAGGTGATAAAGAACTGTGTGATCCACTGGAGATGGGGATCCACCCTTCCCCTATGCACAAGGAAGAGGATAGCTGAGCCCCTGCTGGGGCAGAATCAGGTTTGATTCTGACCGAGTACAGAGGGCCTGAAAAAGAGAAGGCCTTCTCTGGAAGATTTAGGCAAGGCTCTTTTCGACAAAGATCTCCCCCACCCTCACCCCCTACAGCATTCCTTGATGAAGAAGGTCCTTGCTTATCCAAACTGCTTTATTTTATGGTGGACATGAATGCTTATGTCTTACTTAGGGTGAACCAGGGATTAAATACCCTCAGTGGCAGCATAGGCCAGGACTTCACCATGGCTTTAGGTGGTATTAGTGGCTATTCCTATCAGGCTGTTCCTCACTTCTCTCGAGTCTCGAGTTCTGGCTCTTCTCGTTGTGCACACATCCTTCTGCTTCTCTTTCTCTTCCATCTCTCCACTATTTATTTGCTCACTTTTGTGGTATTCAGTATATCCGGGTGTCTGGTGTCATCCGGGAGTTGCCTATGGAGTTATAAGCCTTGTTCATCCTGTGTGTCCCCACCCTGGCTACAGGGTGAAGAACCGGTGGTCATCTGGGGCTCACTCCCTGCCCAGACCATGTGGCACCAGATGGAGGTTATCTCTAGGTTTTTGTTTTGTTAAACTCAGTGTTCATTACATATCACAAGTTGGTCTCAAACTCACATGCTGTGCCAAGAAGCGTTTGTGAATCCCAAAACACCACCAAAGAGTCGATTCTGGTGAAATCATATTAGGATGTCCTCAAGCTCCAACTTGGGCCACATCACCGTTTCTAATGCAGCAGGTCGGGAGGATGCGGCCCTGAGCCCAGTTCCAGCAAGAATTTATAGAGGAAGGAGTGGCTATCTAGCCTGGCACACATTTGATTGGTGGGTTGGGAGGGGTGCATTATGGCCTTTAATATAATTGGCTGGTGCTGGGAACCTAACCATAAACTTAACTTCTGTTTTCCTCCAATTGCTGGCTCTTAGGAATTGAAGTGCAGGGGCACCTGGAGGTGCAGATTGTTGGGGAATAACCTGGAAACTGGTGCTCGGTACTGGCCTGTTAGTTAACTTGAGTTCAACCTTAGGTCGGGTTCTCTAAGATGGAGCCTGAACCCAAAAGATCTGGTTTGTCACACACAGTCCTCTTACTCAGCATCCTAAGTGCTGATATTACTGGTGTGTAACACCTTGACACCTTGCCTGTTTGGTTTCAGTTCTTCTTAAATGTCAACCACTTTTTCTGTTTTGGGGCTCTATCTTAAAAATTATGTTTGGCATGATTGGACACAAAAGAATCTAGACAATTTTTACTTCATTGTATTTAATTTTTTTAAAATTATAAATCTATTTATTTACTTTATATCCCAGCATCAGCCCTCCTCCCAATTTTATCCCCCTCATGCAGCTCCTCCCCCATTCCACCTTCTCCTTCTCTTTGGAGAATGAGGAACCTCTTCCTTAAGTGTCATTACCCAGTTAATCCTCCCCCATTCCCACACATCAAATCACTGCGGGGCTAGGCACATCTTCTCCCACTGAGGCCAGCCAAGGCGGTCCATTTAGGGTAGCAGGATTAACAAACAGGCAGGCAGAACAAACCATTTTTATGTTAAGGGGAAATTATCTTCATTTTATTCCCAGTACCATATCCTGGGGCTGAGGAACACACAAGTGTACATTTCTTGTATGTGAGAGCTTTACATGTTTGAAGGTCACTATTGTAGCACTTTTATTCTCTTCTGTTTAAACTGTTTACTTTCTTGTCTCTATATTGATCATGAGCTCAATAAACCAGCCCTGTTTAGCTGAGATCGATGTCTGTGTAAACCTCTCAGACTCAGTGGGGGCAATTTCCAGACCTTATCTGGACTCAAGCTGTGTGAACACATGGCTTGGTATGAGTGTAGAGCATTTCTTTCTCTGTACTAACTCCCTAGGCCTAGGTCTGGAAGCTTTTATCATCTGTACAATTTAATCTTTCAAACTGACTGATTCAATCTGGCTTCTCTTGACTTCTGACTGACTTGCTCTATTTGTTTGCCCTCATACTAACTTGGGCAATATGTTCTAATCTTCTGTTTCCTTCTCATTGTCTGGCCTGTTCAATCTTCACCTGTATCTAGTGTGTTCTCTGCAACCTGTCTCTGTAAAACTGTCCTGACCAAACTGCCATAAACACCTGTCCCTCTTGTTGCTCTTAAGTGGTTTCTCTTTCCTATCTGTTCTCATTAGGCTTATCTCATTTTGTCATATCACTTTGTTTTCCTCTCTATTAGACATCACTTTCAAACATGACTGCTTCCTTCTACAAACTAACCTTTATCTTCACTGTTAGGGATTAAAAATGTGTGCTAAGGGTGCGTCTGTGTTCCAGCCAGATCCAACTGTAATCCAAGGTGTGTCTGCATTTTGGTTAGACTATAGTTTTTGCTTTCATCCTGTTCAGCTATATTCTTCTGCCCTGTTCATTGAGAATTTTTTCCTTCACTGAAATGACAGGGGAATCCAAGTGATTTTGTTCACTTCCTTTTGGATGCCAATAGATCTAATATCTTCTGCATTTTAAAAAAATCTACCAAAAACCTTTTTTTTTCATTCTTAGGATTTTTCCTTTCAAATTCAGCTCATTGAAGACTTTGTATTTACAGTAAGTTAATGATTTATCTAAAACAAGATAAAATGTATCTACTCAGCTGTTATCATTTTCCATGGTATCAGATTATCTTTACAGAACAATATTGCAATGAAAAATTTTGGTGTTGTTAGTATAATTCATTTTGACTTTTTTAAAATTTAGAAATATTTAAAATCTAGGGGAAAGTTAAAAAAAAAAAGACGAAAACAAGCACCAGGACCCTTGGATGGATTTGTTTTTAATATCTTGCCATATTTTCTCCTCTCTCTCATATATACACATACATAAATGGATATAAAGTATGTGCAAATACAATTCATCATAAATAAATACACTGGCATAGGATTTCCAAGATTCCATTATAATATCTAATGATAACTCCATTAACACACTGAAATTCAATATTTGGTCTATTTTCAAATTTCTGTAATTGCTATGAAATTTTATAAAATTTCTCTAGATTTAGGAATTTTGTTTTATCTCTTCGTATTTGTATGTGACAATGAGTCTGAGTATGTCGCTCTGGCTGGCTTGAAAATATCGATGGAGACCAGGCTGGCCTTGAACATCAGATTCTCCTGACTCTGCCTCTCAAGTGCTTGCTGGGATTAAAGGTGTGCGCCACCACTGCCTGGTCCCGATATTGCACTATTGATATTTTACACCAGCAAAATTTTTGAGGGTTCCACAAGTGCCCTGTGCATTGCAGGTTGTTTGTCTCCAACCCTGGCTTCTACCCACCAAATTGGATTGACCTCATGCAATCTCCAAGGCTGTAGCATCCAAAAGTGTCCCTATACATTGTTAAATGTGCCCACGAGCTTCTGACCCAGCACCTGACTGAGAATCATTACCTAGAAGCTAAAGTTAAAAGAACACTGTATTTTTTAAGAGACGTTAATGTCTAGTGGAAGGGAGCACACATCAGGTTGAGCGACTGATTCCAGCACTCGTTTAAGGCATTCTTTGTTGTAAGGATAAAGGCATTTCCCCCTCTGCTGTTCACTATCATTTTAATACACTGGTATGTGAAGATTTTGTATTCCTACAGACTTTTATCCAGTTTATTTCAAAAATTCAATGTGCCATTAATGTCATGATTTTAGTTTTTGATGCTCTTATTGTAACAAATTCCTCCAGTAGGAATCACACTCTTGAAGTGGGTTTGGTATTTTGTGCAATGTTTAACTTTATTCATAAGCACCTGCAATGGTAAATTCTTATTGTATCACACTGAATGTGAGAACCAGTTTAAAGGCTTATTTATTCAATGGTTCTGGTTATTGGGACATTATAAACTTTCACTTAACAATTTACACGAATAAAAAGTTGTTTGCTATGGTCTATTTAATAACAAAATTGGCAATTAACCTGAACTGTCCATTTACCTTTATTGTTTTTCCCTCTGTGTTCAGGTCAGCTTGTACATATAAACACACTTGCTGCTCATGGATGATTTAAAACATTTTCTACTACTGCAAATATTAGGAAAGAAATTTATTCCAGATTCTGAACATGCTGTACACATTTAAGTATACGTAGGTGCAAAATGTATGTTCGGAAAGACATCATAGCATATTCCCCAAAGAAGACATAGTGACTTTAGAACTGTGAATAGCTAAAGTGAGAAATGGAGATTTCAGTTAACTTCTGGATGCTTAATACCCTTCTTTCTCTACTAAGTTGCTTCTAAGTCTCAGGAGCAGCTGCCAAGTTTGCAGTCTCTCCCAAGTCTGGCTCAGTGAAGGTGACAGTAAAGGTGAAGCAGCCACCGCGACGGGTTGCAGACCGAATATAAGTTTTTTTTAAATTATTAGATGTTTTATTTACACTGCAAAATTTATCGACTATAAGTTATTAAATAGCCTGTAATCTGTAGAATCACTGGGAAATACCTTTTCCCCCAACTCTCCTCCGCGCCACCGTCCCAGGAGAAGGACCCAGATCCTGGAGTAAACTTTTTAGGAGCACCAACAGGCCCGCCCCCACCCAGAAACTTCTTCTCTGATTGGCCTGTGTGACTCCCGACTGCCCAATCACGATGGGAGCGTTCCGGCGCAGCTCGGTGGCGTCGCTGCGCGTGCCCAGTCGGGGACACGCCGTGCACCCCGGTCCTCCCGCGTGCGGCAAAGGGCACGGCGTAGGGCGGTGCTAGCCCGGTTAGGTGCGGGTGCCAAGGTCGTTGGGTCGCAATGGGTTAGGGCTACGCCCAGCAGGAGGGTGACAAGAAAAAAAAAAGTCTTGTCCCCGCTGCCAAGTTTCAAAGCCAACTCCCCTAAGTGCAGGGTTAGGGTGTCGCGCTCACCCAACTGTCTGCGGGGACCCAGAGGGGGGTGCGAGCCGCAGTCTCTGAGCCTCGGCCGACCGCAAGGCCGGGCGAATGGAGCGGTCCCTGGTGACAACAGCCAGCTCGGGTGCAGAATGGGCTGGGCTGCACCGCCCCAAACGTGGCCGTGGTAGCATCATCCCCGATGCGCCGCCGCCCGGGCCGCGGGGGTCCGTGTCCCGTCCCGTGAGGCAGCCCAGCCCCTGGGATGCGCGGCTCCCGCGCGTGTGTGTACAACTTAGAGAGTGACCAAGCAGCCGGGTCCCCGGCAGCAGGAGCGGCGCCAACCAGCCTAGCCTAGCGCCGTCCCCCGCGGCGCCGCGTCCGATCCCCGGCCCAGGCCGCGTTTGGCGGCTCGCCGCTCCCAGCCCGGGCCGGCCCCTGCGGCCGCTCGCAAAACGCGGCGAGCGGAACCCGCACGCGGAAGCGCCCGTCGCACTGAGCATGCCCAGTGGCACAGTCGAACAGAGGAGTTTTTTTTTTTCTTTTTCTTTTCTTTCTTCTTTTTTTTCTCCCCCTCTTTCTTCTTTTTCTTTTTTCTGGGTCTCCAGCAGGAGGCCTGTCCCCCACCCTCAGTTCAGACCCCCGCCGTCCCCGAGCCTGAGCAGCTAACCATGGCCGAGGTGTCCGGCGCCGCGTTGTCCCAGGCGGGTTGGTAAGTGCCGCGTCGCGCCGGCCGCCCGGCCCCGGGCTCGGGTCGGGCCCCGGGGAAGGTCGGGAGAGGGGTGCCGGGGATGCGGCGGGGAAGGCGGCCACGGCCACCCGCCCCCGTCCTCTCGGGGGCCCTCGGGGCCGGCTCCGCCCCCGGCGCCACGCGGAGCTGGGCGAGCGTCCCCGCTCCCCTAGGGGCGGCGGCCTGCGACCCGGAGCGGCGCGCCGGCGGCAGCGGCGGCGGCCCGCGGGGAGGGAGCGAGGCCTCGGGGCCGGGGAGCGGGCGGCGGCCAGGCCCCGAGCCACGCCGCTCAGGAGCACCCGCGGGGCCGAGCACGGCGCGCCGCCGCCCCTGGAGGGTGTCGCTGCGGCGGACGCGGGAGGCGGCGGCCTGCGGGAAGTTGGCGGGAGCACGGAGCCCAGTCCCGCGCGGCGGCCCGAGCCGGCCCGCTGCCCTCGTTTCAAACTACCGCGCCGACCGGAGCGCCGCTGCCCTTGCTGCACGCTCAACTCGCGAAGCAGAGAATGACCGACCCGGCTACTCGTGCCGGGGCTGCCCCGTGGAACTTTTCTTGAAAGGATGGCGTTGGTCTGATTTTTAAAAAAAATACCTTTCCAGCCGTGACTTTTGAGAATCTGAGAGCAATGACAAATTACTTGACATTAAGCAGTTTCTGGAATTGCAGCCACTCCAGTTGTAAACATCCAGTTTAATTCAGCGTCGCTTTCTCCAGCCTGGCGTCGGTACCTTCTGGGCTGATGGGTAGGGATGAGGATGAAATACAGATTACTCGTCCCAGCTTTCTGAAACTACACTTGAGTGAGAAGGGAGAAGCATCAAGAAAACTATCGCAGTGTTAGCAAACCGTGAAGGACAGAACGAGCACTTGATGACTGAAGGAGAGAAGTGGGTTCTGGCAGATAGTGAAGAAAGACTTTGCAGGTGTAGAGTTAGGAAAGTGTTCATTTTTGGAGAAAGGACACTAGATCCCAGAGGTTACTGGAAGTAGGGAGGTATTTGAGGATTAAAGCCAAGAAGGAGGAAGCCAGTGCTTAAAGGATTGGAATTTTACTTTGATCATAAAGTTTTGACCAATAGGGCAGTGACATAACAACCCTGCTGTGAATGCTTTGCTAATTGACTTGACAGGCCTTTTTTTTTCCCTGCCCTACTCACAGGTGTGAAGATGAAGGCAAAGAAGTAACTTTCTTCCATGACCTGGCTAGAAAGTGGTTGAAATAAATGTTGATGTAACTAGGCTGGTTCAGTCCTGTGTACTTAGTATTTGTTTATACTGTACTATACTTTATAAAGTTACAGACCTCCTCACCATCCCCCCCCCGCCCCCATTTACTGCAAATTGTAAGTTAAAAATTTCACTTTATTCAGTTTTATTTTCCTCTTTCAATGGGATGCCTCCTTTCATTTCCTTGATTTATTTTTACAAGACTGTCCAGAATAAGCTTAAGTCTGTCTTCATTTTAGTGTATGTAGCCCAGGCTGGCCTGGAACTCATGATGGGATTGCAGGTTTGGATCAGACCAGACTTAGCATCTATTTGAGTTCTTCATTACACTGAGTCTTACTCTTATAAACTAGTGATACCCCTTTTGTTTACACGTATGGCCTTTTGAGTGCATTCTGAAACAGGGCTACATCCTATAGGAACGTTTGTCACTTTATTAGGATCCTAAATTTGTTTTATCCGGACTCTTATAACTAACTCCTTAAGGGCAGAGAAGTCTATATTATTTTTCTGTGGTATCTTTGATACCTAGAAATATATTGCATCATAGGGTCTTATTAAGTTGGAAGAGTTGACCTTGGAGTGGCCCGTCAACCACAAATGCCCAGTCAGAGTCCTCCTCCTTTATTAAGATTGTTACAAATCTCCAGCAATGTTACATGTTATCATTTGCCACTTTGTATTGCCAGTTAGGTTTACATAGTCCTTTCTACCAATCTGTTTTGCTTCTGAAGAGTCCAGATAAAGGCTGGGATCACTAAAGTTCTTACATCTCTAAGGTGGGTAGGAGTTTTCTAGAATCCTGACCCATGTTCACCAAAGTTTGTGCCAAGGAAGGAAGGCATGGGCTCTCCTCAGTGATGTGGCTTGTCCTAGGCCTTTAATCAGAGCCTTAAGCATGCTCCATGAATTTCAAAGGGTTAAACAGATAAGAGTGCTGAGAAGAAAAGTTTAGACTAGAGAACAGCTTTGAATAACTCGGTAGAGTTCTGACATCCAGATTTCCCCTCTGGGGTTGTTGTTGACGCTAAACAAAATATTTTTGGACTCTAGTGTGCTATAAAGTGTGCATAAAGTAGTTGTAGGTTCTAAAATGAAATGCTAAAACATCCACACAGTTACTAATCTGTTTATCTCCTGTATGTAAAGTAGGGAAAGAATAGTGAGTGGCTTATGCTGATAATTTGATGCAGGAGACCAATTTATTATTGAAATTTCTTGGATTCATGAGTATTTTAAGTCTCAGATGTTCAGTAATATTCCGGCCAAACTCAGGGCTTTAAAATGTAAATTAAGCAATACTATACCGTCAATAGCCCCACACCTCTGACTTGTAGCACAGAGGATTAGGTTTCATGGACTTCACTTTAAAATGTTTTAGGGATTTTTGTAGTAATTTGGTTTGTTTAAATATCTAAAATGGCACCTCAGTCCTTTGTAGTGCTTAATTCTATGCATAAAACAACGTCATAAAAAGGATTTGGCTTTATATTTGTGTAGACATGTCGTGTGTCTTGTTTTCCTCAATTGTCTGTAGAGGGAATTGTCTGTTTCTACTTACTGTACACATCCATCTTTTATTATTTAAAATATTTAAAATATTTTGCATGTGAGGTGAATGTGTCTAGCATGTATGCATACCTGTGTGTGCGTGCATGTGTGCTTGTGCATGTGTGTGTATATTTGGAAGCCAGAGAGGAGGCTGGGAGTCCTCCATCATTCTCTCTTGTATTCCTTAGAGATAGAGTTCCTCACAGAATCTGGAGCTGGCTCCTTGGTTTGGGACAGACTGACACCCAGCACACTCCTGCCGCTCATCCTGTCTCGCTGGGGCTTGCTTTACAGGTTCCTTCCTGAGCAGCCACACCTAGCATTTTATACAGGTGATGGGGATCCAAACCCAAGTTTCTTATCTGAGCCATTTGCCCTCCCTCCCCTCCCCCCTTCCTCCCTCCTTGCCCTGTCCCTTTTTCTTCCTTCTCTTCTTCCTCCTTTTAAATATGATAGGAAGAATGTAATCATTGAATTTATGTTTGTGAGAGCACATTGTCTGTAGAATTAATGTGTAGTTTAACCAAATCACAAGAGAGTCATAGTTTTCCCAATTCTAAGTGGTGGAACCAAGAATTGGCTCAAATACTCAGAATAAAATTTCAGTACTTAGCCTTTAATCCCAGCACTTGGGAGGCAGAGGCAGGCGGATTTCTGAGTTAGAGGCCAGCCTGGTCTACAGAGTGATTTCCAGGACAGCCAGAGCTACACAGAGAAACCCTGCCTCAAAACAAAACAAAACAAAATTCAGTACTTATTTGTAGTGCATTGTGGTGACCAATTCTCATTTAAATGGTTGATTCAGAATAACCCATTGCCCTGTGTCCTTGTAATCCTAGCCTAGGCTTCATACTGAGACCGTCTGAAAAACCCAAGTCAACAAAGACAGGATTAAGTCCTACCTTTAGAAGTGGAATTGTTTGCTGTTTTGTGTTTGGGACAGAAGCTTAGTCTGAGAGGTGGTTAGTGTCATAATGAAAGAACTTGTCATTTTAATTGGATCACCTAAACCTATGTTTTGAAGTCTTAAGAATTTTTGAAAAAAGCAAAACACTATATTGTGTATTTTGTTTTCTAAAGCAGTTTAGAGTTGAAGATCCATAAAGCAGTTATGGTGCTTTTTAAAGGCGGGGCATGGTGACTCACAGATGTTCCTGGATGAAGCTAGAGGATTGCTCTAAATTCCAGGCCAGTCTGGGTTGTAGAGAGACGCCTTGTCTGAAGCAAAGTAAAACAAAACAATTTTTTTTTATTAAAAAATATATTTTTGAAGCACAGAATACTGATGACTTAACCACAGAACACTCCAGGTAACTGATTTTTTTTTTTTTTTTAATAGACTGGAGGAGATAGAGTATGATGTTAAAGATCTCCTCCCCCTGCCCCCCAGAATCTCTCTCACCTTTCCTCTGGGTCATCTCATTTTGGCTACTGCTGCCACACTAGCATCTTCTGTCCCAAGTACATTTGTGTTACTTTTCTACAACTAAGAAACTGCAGCTTATACACTGCAACAGCTCTGGTGCTGGAGAGCAGCCATAGGCTCCCAGTGCACATGGAATGTAGAGTACCAAGGGAGTCTACTCTTCTGTAGTCTAAGTCTAAGGTTTAAAATTCCTCAGTCTTCCTTCTTATCCCACCTGTAGAAGCTTAGTTATCACAATAAAGAGTGCGGTTGTCATTCTTCAGCCCACCCTCTGTGCTCTTCTTGTTTGGTTGGTTTCTGTTTTCTTAGAGGCACACTGTTCCCCAGGAGACTGCTGGTGAATGAGAGCTTTCAATCTTAGGTGAAAAACAACCTGTCTTAACAGCACAGGTAGAACCAACCTTTGGTGGCTAGTAGCATCAATGCAACTGCTTATATTAGTGCTAGTAGTTGCATAATACATTTATGAAAAGGATATTAGGAATTTTTATTCATCCATGTTACTCTGTAGCAACTCTTACACGTAGGTGAACACAGTACTGGACCTCCTCTCCCACATGGCCTCTCTGTATTCCAAGCTGACCTTGAACTGGGAATTTCGCTTCAGCTTCCCTAGTGCTGGTAATAGCCGGTTACAGATGTGTACCATTATACAAAGTTTATTATAGTTACTGAAGTTACATATAACATGCATACCAGTTTTTATTTCTGAAATAAATCTGAGAAATGAATTTTCCTTCTGTTTCCCTTTTCTCTACCTTCCCTCCTACCTCATTTTTCTTTGAGACAGTCTCACTGTAGCTATGGCTGTCCTGGAACTCAGTATGCCCATCAGCAGGCTGAACTTGAACTCCCAGAGCCCCACCTGCATAAGCCTCCTTAGTGCTGGGATTAAAGGGGTTGGCCACCACATCTGGCTTATAAAGTGCATTTTCTTTACCACTGCCATAAAAATGTTCTTGTGTGCTCTCTTGGGAAGGATCAAAATCATAATATCTTTTAGAGGCTGAAGAACACTATAAGAAATCAGTTACTTCTGCTTGGTTTTCAGGGAGGCTTATTGGAAACATCCTTTTTTCATTACCATTATTATTTTTAGACAGGTTCTCACTATGTAGCTCTGGCTGCCAGCCTAGAACTTGCTGTGTAGATCAGGCTTGCTTTGAACTCATAGACATCTGCCTACCGCTGCCTCCATCTTCCAAGTGCTGGGAAAAAAAGGCACAGACCACAATACTCAGCTCGCAGTCCCTTCTGTTTTAAGATAGTTCCCACTGTAGTGCACATTGGTCATCTCTCTCTAGTTATATTCTTTGCAAAGTTAAAATGTTGAAAGGTGGTATGCCTTTGTTAATGTTTTGCCTTAGAATGTGTTACACATCCCTCGCTGCTTCTGTTGATGGTGTAAACTGGGTATTTTGTCAGCCTGTATGATTTTAAGGTGCTGTTTGCAGTCATTTTTGGTGACTCACCTATAAATCTAGTTTCAGCTGCCTGTAGGCTTGACTGCCTCAAGCTTGAGGTCTATAAAGAAACTTGCTGCCTCAGCAGGTTGGAAATAAATTTCTTCTTTCACTCAGCAGCATTTGCTAAATCAACTAAAAACCACATAGTAACAGTTCAAGAATCATAAAAATAGCACATCAGCTTACTTTAGCTTATGTTTTCTCATTCTGACAAAAGGAGGAGAATATTAGCATTTTGATGATTTATATTACACATAAGTCCTGCAGTCGAAAACTTCTTAAGGTCTACAGTGTTATAGGTAGGTGAGTGACATTTGCACAATAAGTAGACTATTCTAACAATAACAGGAAAATGTGGGACATGCTTGTGGAACCATAGTACAACAAAGAAAAGCAGAAAGAGGGGAAAAGAAATGTGTGATAATGTGACACATTAAGAGGTTGTCAAGTCAAAGATGAAGAGAACAGAAAAGAAAGCCGTGATGATGGAAAGGGAAGGACTCGGCCTAGTATGTACTGTAACCTCAGTAGGGTGCATCTGTGCTGTGTGTGTGTGTGCGCGCGCGCGCTCATGTGCACGCCTGCATGCATGTGCACGTTCCTGTCTCTCTGTATTACATGCTTTGCAGCTTTGTAGTTTTTAAGGTAGACACAAATAGATCCTCTTACTATTGTGGTATTGGAGGTATAGTGTCTACATTAATAAGTTAATATAAAGAAACATAGCCCAAGCAATTCTGTATGTACTGAAGTACTCTTTTTTTTTTTAATTGGTTAAATGATTTTTAAAAATTTGATATTTTCTATATTTACATTTTAAATGTTATCCCCTTTCCTGGTTTCCCCTCCGAAAACCTCCTCTCCCCTCTCCCCTACCTCTGCTCACCAACCCACCCACTCTCACTTCCAGGCCCTGACATTCCTCTCTATACTGGGGCATAGAACCTTCACAGGACCAAGGGCCTCTCTTCCCATTGATGACCTATAAGGCCATTCTCTGCTACATAAGCATGAGTCCCACCATGTGTTTTCTTTGGTTGGTAGTTTAGTCCCAGGGAGCTCTGGGGGTACTGGTTAGTTCATATTTTTGTCCCTCCAATGGGGCTGCAAACCCCTTCAGCTCCTTGGGTCCTTTCTCTAGCTCCTTCATTGGGGACCCTGTGCTCTGTCCAATGGATGGCTGTGAGCATCCACTTCTGTATTTGTTAGGCACTGGCAGAGCCTCTTAGGAGACAGCTATATTGGGCTCCTGTCAGCAAGCTCTTGTTGGCATCCACAATAGTGTCTGGGTTTGGTGGTTGTTTATGGAATGGATCCCCAAGTGGGCCAGTCTCTGGATAGTCATTCCTTCAGTCTCTGCTTCACATTTTGTCTCTGTAACTCCTTCCGTGGGTATTTTGTTCCCCCTTCTAAGAAGGAGCGAAGTATCCATACTTTGGTCTTCCTTCTTTTTGGGTTTCATGTGTTTTGAGAGTTCTGAAGTACTCTTAGAAAATATTTCTGCTTCCTGTGTGCAAGATTCTGTGTTTGTGTTGAAGTTTAGTGATGTATGACAGGTAGAATTTAAACATATTCTGCACTATTGTTTTTCTTGCCAAGTGGTGTTGAAAAACATCTGAAAGCAATTAACCCAGAGTTGGGAGCCTGGAGAACTTTCCAGTATAATAATATATATGTATTGCTTGTTGTACAACCTGTCTTAACACTGTGTCTGATTTTTGTCTAGGGAAAAGCAGGTAGATCCATCAATTTGCCTATTCAACAAATAATTATTGAACATTGTGTTGTGGCAGGCACTTATAATCAGTACATTTAACTTTCATTTTGTAGTTAATAGGAGTTGGGGAGTTTTAGTCAGGGGATGGGGGTTTAAGGTAGAGGTGACCTCACTCACTCTTTGGGTTGTAAAGTCCCTGCCCTGCAGTAGTTGGAGCTGGGCAGGAGTAGGTGGTGATAGTTGAGATTGTGATCAATAGATTGGCTTCAGGGATATTTGTGAATCTCTTCTCAAGGGGAAAGAGTTTATAAAAAGGGTATTAGAAGTTTTATGTTATCTCATAACTGTGACAAAAGCTGACAACGGGAGTGGTAAGGAATTGATTCTAGTTTTCAGGCTTACACACACGAATCAGTTATAATTTAGTTTTTATGGAGACTATTAGAAAATTATCATTTTTTTCAGATAGTTGGGTCATAAACCAAAGGAAAATATTATTTCTTCAAAGACCTCATCTTAAACATGGCTGCTTTGAGTTCTAAGCCTTCAATGTAAAAGCCTTTGGGGACATTTTAGTACTGTAATGGCCATATGTGGCTACTGAACACTTTCAGATGTGTCAGGTCCAAGTCAGGTATGCTATAACATGTAGTGAATTCTGAAAATTTAGGGTAAAAATGTGAATTTTGCAATATTTTATTTATATATTGAAATAAAAATTTCAATATATTGTATTACAATTATAAAGTTAGTTTTTCTTTTTTTTTGATTTTTAATATTTTTATTACATATTTTCCTCAATTACATTTCCAATGCTATCCCAAAAGTCCCCCATAGCGCCCCCCACTTCCCTACCCTCCCATTCCCAATCTTTTGGCCCTGGCATTCCCCTATATTGGGGCATATAAAGTTTGCAAGTCCAATGGGCCTCTCTTTCCATTGATGGCCGACTAGGCCATCTTTCGATACATATGCAGCTAGAGACAAGAGCTCCGGGGTTCTGGTTAGTACATCATGTTGTTCCAACAATAGGGTTGCAGATCCCTTTAGCTCCTTGGGTACTTTCTCTAGCTTCTCCATTGGGAGCCCTGTGATACATCCAATAGCTGACTGTGAACATCCACTCCTGTGTTTGCTAGGCCCCGGCATCGTCTCACAAGAGACAGCTATATTTGGGTCCTTTCAGCAAAATCTTGCTAGTGTATGCAATGGTGTCAGCGTTTAGAAGCTGATTATGGGATGGATCCCTGGATACGGCAGTCTCTAAATGGTCCATCCTTTCATCACAGCTACGATCTTTGTCTCTGTAACTCCTTCCCCTGGGTGTTTTGTTCCCAATTCTAAGAAGGGGCACAGTGTCCACACTTTGGTCTTCATTCTTCTTGAGTTTCATGCGTTTAGCAAATTGTATCTTTTATCTTGGGTATCCTAAGTTTTGGGCTAATATCCACTTATCAGTGAATACATATTGTGTGAGTTCTTTTGTGATTGTGTTACCTCACTCAAGATGATGCCCTCCAGGTCCATCCATTTGGCTAGGAATTTCATAAATTCATTCTTTTTAATAGCTGAGTAGTACTCCATTGTGTAAATGTACCATAATTTCTGTATCCATTCCTCTGTTGAGGGACATCTGGGTTCTTTCCAGCTTCTGGCTATTATAAATAGGGCTGCTATGAACATAGTGGAGCATGTGTCCTTTTTACCGGTTGGAACGTCTTCTGGATATATGCCCAGGAGAGGTATTGCTGGATCCTCCGGTAGTACTATGTCCAATTTTCTGAGGAACCGCCAGACTGATTTCCAGAGTGGTTGTACAAGCTTGCAATCCCACCAACAATGGAGGAGTGTTCCTCTTTCTCCACATCCTCGCCAGCATCTGCTGTCACCTGAATTTTTGATCTTAGCCATTCTGACTGGTGTGAGGTGGAATCTCAGGGTTGTTTTGATTTGCATTTCCCTGATGATTAAGGATGTTGAACATTTTTTCAGGTGCTTCTCTGCCATTCGGTATTCCTCAGGTGAGAATTCTTTGTTCAGTTCTGAGCCCCATTTTTTAATGGGGTTATTTGACTTTCTGGAGTCCACCTTCTTGAGTTCTTTATATATATTGGATATTAGTCCCTTATCTGATTTAGGATAGGTGAAGATCCTTTCCCAATCTGTTGGTGGTTTTTTTGTCTTATTGATGGTGTCTTTAGCCTTGCAGAAGCTTTGTAGTTTCATGAGGTCCCACTTGTCAATTCTGGATCTTACAGCACAAGCCATTACTGTTCTATTCAGGAATTTTTCCCCTGTGCCCATATCTTCAAGGCTTTTCCCCACTTTCTCCTCTATAAGTTTCAGTGTTTCTGGTTTTATGTGAAGTTCCTTGATCCACTTAGACTTGACCTTAGTACAAGGAGATAGGAATGGATCGATTCGCATTCTTCTACATGTTAACAACCAGTTGTGCCAGCACCATTTGTTTAAAATGCTGTCTTTCTTCCACTGGATGTTTTTAGCTCCCTTGTCGAAGATCAAGTGACCGTAGGTGTGTGGGTTCATTTCTGGGTCTTCAATTCTATTCCATTGGTCTATTTGTCTGTCACTATACCAGTACCATGCAGTTTTTATCACAATTGCTCTGTAGTAGAGCTTTAGGTCCGGCATGGTGATTCCACCAGAGGTTCTTTTATCCTTGAGAAGAGTTTTTGCTATCCTAGGTTTTTTGTTATTCCAAATGAATTTGCAGATTGCACTTTCTAATTCGTTGAAGAATTGATTTGGAATTTTGATGGGGATTGCATTGAATCTGTAGATTGCTTTTGGCAAGATAGCCATTTTTACAATGTTGATCCTGCCAATCCATGAGCATGGGAGATCTTTCCATCTTCTGAGATCTTCTATAATTTCTTTCTTCAGAGACTTGAAGTTTTTATCATACAGATCTTTCACTTCCTTAGTTAGAGTCACGCCAAGATATTTTATATTATTTGTGACTATTGAGAAGGGTGTTGTTTCCCTAATTTCTTTCTCAGCCTGTTTATTCTTTGTGTAGAGAAAGGCCATTGATTTGTTTGAGTTAATTTTATATCCAGCTACTTCACCGAAGCTGTTTATCAGGCTTAGGAGTTCTCTGGTGGAATTTTTAGGGTCACTTATATATACTATCATATCATCTGCAAAGAGTGATATTTTGACTTCATCTTTTCCAATTTGTATCCCTTTGATCTCCTTTTGTTGTCGAATTGCTCTGGCTAGGACTTCAAGTACAATGTTGAATAGGTATGGAGAAAGTGGACAGCCTTGTCTAGTCCCTGATTTTAGAGGGATTGCTTCAAGCTTCTCACCATTTACTTTGATGTTGGCTACTGGTTTGCTGTAGATTGCTTTTATCATGTTTAGGTATGGGCCTTGAATTCCTGATCTTTCCAAGACTTTTATCATGAATGGGTGTTGGATCTTGTCAAATGCTTTTTCCGCATCTAACGAGATGACCATGTGGTTTTTGTCTTTGAGTTTGTTTATATACTGGATTACGTTGATGGATTTCCATATATTGAACCATTCCTGCATCCCTGGGATGAACCCTACTTGGTCAGGATGGATGATTGTTTTGATGTGTTCTTGGATTTGGTTAGCAAGAACTTTATTGAGGATTTTTGCATCAATATTCATAAGGGATATTGGTCTGAAATTTTCTATCTTTGTTGGGTCTTTTTGTGGTTTAGGTATCAGAGTAATTGTGGCTTCATAGAATGAGTTGGGTAGAGTACCTTCTGTTTCTATTTTGTGGAATAGTTTGTGAAGAACTGGGATTAGATCTTCTTTGAAGGCAAAATGTTGGGTCTTGTTTGTGTAGCCAGTTTGTTAGTCTATGTCTTTTTATCGGGGAGTTGTGGAATAGTTTGTGAAATAGTTTTGTGGAATAGTTTGTGAAGAACTGGGATTAGATCTTCTTTGAAGGCAAAATGTTGGGTCTTGTTTGTGTAGCCAGTTTGTTAGTCTATGTCTTTTTATCGGGGAGTTGAGTCCATTGATATTAAGAGATATTAAGGAAAAGTAATTGTTGTTTCCTGTTATTTTTGTTGTTAAAGTTGGCATTCTGTTCTTGTGGCTGTCTTCTTTTAGGTTTGTTGAGGGATTACCTTCTTGTTGTTTCTAGGGCGTGGTTCCTGTCCTTGTATTGTTTTTTTTCTGTTATTATCCTTTGAAGGGCTGGATTCGTGGAGAGATAATGTGTGAATTTGGTTTTGTCGTGGAATACTTTGGTTTCTCTATCTATGTTAATTGAGAGTTTGGCTGGGTATAGTAGCCTGGGCTGTAATTTGTGTTCTTTTAGTGTCTGTATAACATCCGTCCAGGATCTTCTGGCTTTCATAGTCTCTGGTGAAAAATCTGGTGTAATTCGGATAGGCTTGCCTTTATATGTTACTTGGCCTTTTTCTCTTACTGCTTTTAGTATTCTATCTTTATTTAGAGCATTTGTTGTTCTGATTATAATGTGTCGGGAGGTATTTCTTTTCTGGTCCAGTCTATTTGGAGTTCTGTAGGCTTCTTGTATGTTCATGGGCATCTCTTTCTTTAGATTTGGGAAGTTTTCTTCTATAATTTTGTTGAAGATGTTTGCTGGTCCTTTGAGTTGAAAATCTTCATTCTCATCCACTCCTATTATCCGTAGGTTTGGTCTTCTCATTGTGTCCTGTATTTCTTGGATGTTTTGAGTTAGGATCTTTTTGCATTTTACATTTTCCTTGATTGTTGTGCCGATGTTCTCTATGGAATCTTCTGCACCTGAGATTCTCTCTTCCATCTCTTGTATTCTGTTGCTGATGCTCGTATCTATGGTTCCAGATTTCTTTCCTAGGGTTTCTATCTCCAGTGTTGCCTCATTTTGGGTTTTCTTTATTGTGTCTACTTCCCTTTTTAGGTCTAGTATGGTTTTGTTCATTTCCATCATCTCTTTGGATGTGTTTTCCTGTTTTTCTTTAAGGACTTCTACCTGTTTGATTGTGTTATCCTGTTTTTCTTTAAGGACTTCTACCTGTTTGATTGTGTTATCCTGTTTTTCTTTAAGGACTTGTAACTCTTTAGCCATGTTCTCCTGTAATTCTTTAAGTGAGTTATTATAGTCCTTCTTGATGTCCTCTACCATCATCATGAGATATGCTTTTAGATCTGTGTCTAGCTTTTCCGGTGTGTTGGGGTGCCCTGGACTGGGCAAAGTGGGGGTGCTGGGTTCTGATGATGGTGAGTGGTCTTGGTTTCTGTTAGTAAGATTATTACGTTTACCTTTCGCCATCTGGTAATCTCTGGGGTTAGTTGTTATCGTTGTCACTGTTTAAAGATTGGAGCAGAAGCTGTGTTCCACTCACCAGCAGTCTCAAAATCCTGCGGAGGGGGTCGTGGGTAGCTGGCGGTACCCCGGTGCTGGTCCAGCCGGAAGAGGCCTGTGGTCCTACTCAGGCCGGTTTTCTGCTTCCCTAACTAATGCAGTCTCTGGTCCCGCGTGCAATTGGATTGGAGCAGAAGCTGTGTTCCACTCACCAGAAGTCTTAAGATCCAGAAGTCTTAAGATCCTGTGGCGGGTGTTGTGGGTAGCTGGCGAGTGTCAGCCGACCCTGCGCCCTAGCTGCCCCGGTGCTTTTCTGACCGGAAGAGGCTTGTGGCCCTATGTAGGCCGGATTTCTCTCTCCCCAACCAGAGCAGTCTCAGGTCCCGCGTGATTGAACTGGAGCAGAAGCTGTGTTCCACTCACCAGCAGTCCCAAAATCCTGTGGCGGGGGTCGTGGGTAGCTGGCGGGTGTCAGGCAACCCTGCGCTCTAGCTACCCCGGCGCTGATCCGGCCGGATGAGCAAAAGTTAGTTTTTCTATTTCTATTTACTTTTAAGTGTGACAGAGGGCTGGAGGGCAGCTGAGTGTTAAGAACATCCCCTGCTGAGTTCCGTTTCAAGCACTTATTATAAGTACCTACCTGCTTGCACACTGTCTTACCCAGCTCCAGAGGACGCAGTGAGTCTGGAGCGCCTGCTCCCAGGTGCATGCTCCCACCTACAGACACAGATGCACACACTTCTTTAAAATATTTTATCTCTGTTGGACGCTATCGATCTGAGAACCAATCTCTGAGTGAGAAGCTGTGTTCAAGTACTGAAAAATTTCAGCATTTTTAGAGGATATTCTTTAAGCACTGACAGGTAGGGAAAATGCTTTAGAGTGTATTATAAAGCCATGCATTCTTCTAGCAGAAAATGGACGTTGCTTTTAAGAGTTCTTGGATCATATGATTTGGTCAGTATTTTATTGACTTACTAACAATAGAGATAGAGCAGTTTTGAGTCATAAATAACCTAAAGGTTCCTTAAAAATGTGTCCATACCCCACATGATCTAGATCTAAAAGTTGAGTAAAAAAGTACAAGTGTAGCTTTTCAGAAGACTCCGCTGTGAAGCCTCAGGTGAAGGCATTTGCAGGCAAGCCTGATGACTTGAGTTTGATCCCTAGGACTCCCATGGAAGGAAAGCGCCAACTCCTGAAAATTGTTCTTTCATCTTCAAAAGTATCCTCTGACCTATGTGCCCTACTGTGGGGCTGAGGAGCTGCCCCAGAGCAAGAGTGGGGTTGAGGCGTGTACAAACCCTGAACACCTCATCCTGAGATTGGCAGGAGTTGGATTGCTTGCCTCTTGTGCTCGGTCCCCCCAACCCCAGGAGGTCATGTAGCCTGATAGCCAGGTTAAACTTTCTTGCCCCTTATAAGACCATGTGTGGCAGCACCTAGAATTCCTCCTCACATAGATGGGGTATTTCCAGTTCCCTGGTCTGGCCCAATGATATGCCAAAAGGCCCTACCACCCCAACAGTTTAACATACCCCCCACCCCCCAATTAAATGACTCTTCTTGCTGAAGCTGTGTCCTAGGGTCTGTTCTCATGTGCTCCCAGCCACCTGAGGTCTCTTCCAGGCCAATCCTGTCTCATGCCCCCACTTAGGATCCTCTTGTCTACCTCCATAAGTAAACAAAAGAAAAATAAATAAAATTTTTCTAAATTGTTGGGATTGACTTAGCAGAGCTTGGAAGTTAATTTGGCGAATTTTGTAAAATACCTAATATGAAACATTAAATATTGAATATACTCTATTTTCTAAGTAGAGTCATACTTGATGGCTTATGATTTTATAAACTTCGGAAAGGAAAGGATCAAGTGTAGGTTGCTCTTTTGTTAAACAACTTTGAGTTATGAGCCACGGAACCCAGCTGTGTCTAGGACAGGAAGCATCTGCTTCTTTCTGTCTCCACTTAGTGCCCAAGACCCAATAGAGGACGGGTGGCGCCTCTGCTCATGGCAGGCCTGAGGTGATGGAGGCTGTCATGAGGCAACAGCAGGCAGCAACGGAATGAGTGTGTTACTGTCCCTTTCTTAGACAGCAGCTGGTAATCATGGAGGTTTCTGATAACCTTATCTAATCTAGTCCCTTCCACAGGTCCTTTTCCTAAACTCCATGCCCACCCTCTACTATTCCAGACTGGAGATTAAACTCCAACAGGAGTTTTGAAGGGGAAAAGCATATGCTAAGCATAGCAAATGAGATTCCTGCCGGATTGTGTAGATTTGACTACGTGTCCTGTGTTTGCGCTGGGGTGGGAGGGGTAGAGTGAGCACCCAGGATGTCTGAGTCGTCTTTAGTTGCAATATTTGCAGTTGAGCAAGATGAGGACACACCTTTTCCCTTGTTTTGGTTGCTGTTTGCAGTTTTTCTACTGACCTTTTCTGCTTGTTTTTCTTGTTTTGTTTTTGTTTTTAAACCATTTTGTCCTAGTTTATTTAATCAATAACACATTCATCAGAAAGTATTGTTTCTTTGATAATTAAAAGTTGATTCACATTGAAGGTTTTCAAATACAAATGTTAAACACATTATAGCTACATGGATACAGTGAAATTTTAGTAGTTGTCTTTCTGTTCATGTCTACATATTTGTTGGTGAAAAGTAGCCACCTAAAATAGCATTTGACTTTGTGGGCTTTTGTTATTGTTTGTTTATTTTTCAAGGTTGGGTTTCTCTGTTTAGCCCTGCCTGGCTATCCTGGAACGCCGCCCTCTGTAGGCCAGGCTGGCCTCTAACCCAGAGATCCAGACTGCCTCTGCCTTCTGAGTGCTGGGATTAAGGGTGTATGCCACCCCTGCCTGGTTTATATTTGATATGTTGATGCATACCTTCTTATCTGTTTTCTGCTGCCTCAGTTACCAGTATTGTACTCATTAAATTCTCTAGCAGTTGTGAAGATTTTGCAGAGTTGGTTTAAAGAAAGATGTTATTTTTATGTAAGTATGTGTATCTGCTTAAACAATTGAGAGTTTAAGGTGGGATTTATTTGCTGTAATAGAAGAATACGGTGTTGAATATATGTTAACAAGTATGGGATAACGAGATATACTTAATTTGTAAATGACTATGACACAAATCAATCTGTACACTGAAGTCTGGCTCTCTGAAAAGCACAACAGAGCTTTGAGTTTTGTTTATCCTTAAATGAGTACGTTTAGCCTTACATGAATATACAGACTGGACTGAGGCACACACCACTAAATGGCCTACTTTAGTTAGTTAGGGTTAGACTTTGGGCTCAGCAGCAGTCTCATAGTAAAGAGGTCTAAGTTCCAGCCATTTTCCTCTCTGTCTTATAACAGCCCAGTGTTCTGGGACAGTTCTGCTTTGTGTTTTGGTCACCTTTCTGGTCCCACATGTGAGCCACACAGTAGTGTCTGGTATAACTTGGCACCTGTCAGTATGGTGGACTCTAGACACCTGCTCAGTTGTCTTCTGTATTTTAACTGGTCTCCCTTTGCGATTCTTTGGCACATTAGAGTCAAGGAAGACCGTTCCAGAATATTGTAATTGCTTGCATGGGCAATCCTGAGCAGCTGTCATATCTCAGTTTCAAAGAGAAGTGTGCTCAGGAAAGGGGAGGACAGAGGAAAGCTACAGAGACCATTCTTTGATGGTGAGATGATATGCGTCATATCCCTTGTTTCTAAGAATTTTAATCTCATGTCCACCTGAAAGACATTCTGAGAACTGTGGCCTAGCTCAGTGATTCTCAATTTACCTGTCAACTTAACATATTTCCAGTGTGTCAGATGAATGTCTTGCAAGTTGTACAATAGTGTTAGGTTGTTCTACAGTTCTGTGCTCACCCCAGTTTCTGTACCTGTTCTGTCACCCAGCAGTAAGAGAGTTTGCGGGTTGGCATTCATTTGGTCTGTGGCTCACACATGAAGCAGTTCTACTCTATCTGGAAACAGAAATTTTGAAACAGTGATACTCTTTGAATTATGTTAAATTTGAGCAAATTGGTAGGAATAGACAAAGCCTGACTTTAGGGGAGCCTTTTATACTTTTGATTTAATTTATTTGATATTTATAAAAAGTAAAGTGATAACTCATGCTTATAAATTTGCTTATAAAAGGGGATTATAAATATTAGTGATGGTACATATATGCAATCTCAGTACTTGTGAGGCTAGTCCTATATATGACCATTTCAAAACTGACAATGAATAAATAAGTATATATATTACATATATTTTATATAACATCTGTATCATATATTACACACCTCACTGTAGATAACTAGTATGATACATTACATAGTAGGTTTATGAGATCTCTTCAATATTTCATAAGTTCTCTTACTTTTAGCTATGAATTAATACGAGGCCACATTTGGTATCATGGAGCTTACCTACCATTATATTGGCTACATTTTACCTTTTGAATTAATCTTGTTTCATGTTTTCATGAAAAATAAGTCTGAACTGGATTGCTGGTAGTCTTTAACATGCTTTCCTTATTACAATAGTTTTCTTGTATAAATTGAATTGTTAATAGTTATTGGTAATGTTTTAAGCAAAAGCATAAGGAAAATATATATAGGTACAGGTTTCTGTGTATTTGGGACGTTCTTCTTATTTTTTTCTTTTATTGAAAATAGATTTTCTCACATAATATATCCTGATTTTGGTTTCCCTTCTCTGTACTCCTCCCATCTGATCTCCACCTCTCCTCATTCAGATCCTGTCACTTTCTTTCTCTTATTAGAAAGGAGCAGGCTTCTAAGAGATACTACTGAAATATAATAAAATAAAATATAGTAAGATAACACAAAAGCTATCTCATTGAAGTTGGACAGGACAAAACAAGAGAAGGCACAAGAATCAGAGATGCATTTACTCTAACACTCAGAAATCCCATAAACTCTAAACTGGAAGCTATAATATATACAGGACCTGGTGCAGACCTGTGCAGGTCCCGTGCATGCGTCACTCTCTGTGAATTCATATCATACATGATTTGCTCATGTTAATCTTATTTTCTTAGTGTCCTGTATCCCATCAGTCCCTTAAATTCTTTTCTCCTTCTCTTCCGAGGGATGACGGGATTGGATGGAGATATTCCATGTAGGGCTGAGAGTCTCAGGGTGTCTCATTAATCTTTGTGGAGTATCTGGAGTTTCTGTGTTAGTTTCTATCTGCTATAGGAGGAAGCTTCTCTGATGATGGCTGAACAAGGCCATCTTATTGATTTGAGTATGGCAGAATATTATTAGGATTCATTTTTATCACTACATTTTGTTTTAAGAGAAGCATTGTTTTGTTTTTGCCCAAGATCTCTGGGCTGTCTACCTTGTCTCATGTTTGTGGTCACCCAGGCATTGCTGGGTATGGGTTCCATCTTGTGGAATGGGTCTTCAGTCAAATCAGACATTGGTTGGTTACTTGCATAAACCTTGTACTGCCATTGCCCTAGCATATCTTTTAGGCAAGAGTGTTGCAGATAAAGGATTTCTACAATGACTGGCTTGATGTTGAAATTTCTCTTTTGGAATTGTGTAAAATACAGCCTGAAGAATACCTTTCTGTAAGACATATTTTCAAAGTTCAAGATAGGCTAGTGTTTGGCAGAATATTTTTGCTATATTTACCTTGCTTGTTGCTATGATAGTCTGCCTTTTATCCTCTCTATAGACACTTCCTTATCTCTCTCTCAACAGTATTATTTATTTATTTATTATTCCTAAATTACCAATATAAACTAACAGGCCATCAAGAAATCGGTTCTATAAACGTGCTCCCAGCTTTGGGAAATTAAATCAGTATTTGTATGAAACAAATTAATAAATTACTTTGAATAAATGTTTATAAGAATTTGTTGATTATAATAATTACAAGTCTATAACAAAACTAGACTATAATGAGAGATTGTTGAACAAAAGAATAATAACAAAAATGTCACTGTTTAGTGTTGATCTTCAATTAAATTTCATCTACTTTCCTCTTCCTTTTTTATTAGTTCTTTGAGAATTTTGTACAATGCATTTGGATCATCTTTACTTCTCCCCAACTTCTCCCACATCCATCCCCTTTATACTTTATACCCACCCAACTTTATACTGCTTATTTTTATTTTTAATTATTATTTATATATCTTTAAACCCATAAAGTAGTTTATGCTGCCCATATACTTTTGAACGTGTGCCTTTCACTGGTGAGTAGTCTACCCCCCAGAGCCTTACAACCAACTCTCTTTTTCCTAACTACAATCACTTGCCAATAGCTCCTTTGCTAAGGGTAGGACTTACTGTCCACCCCCTGTCTCCATGTTAGAATTTTGTCTTTTCTGGTTCTGTGAATCGTCTGGTTCTGGTATCGTCTCTTATTCTTTGATTGTTGTGGGTCTCTGTGCTAATTGCAATCTACTGGACTCCAAGCTTCTCTGATGGGAGTTGAGAAATTAATTAATCTCTGTGTGTGATGCTAAGCCATCAAGACTTGGTTTAATTCTGTGTCCATTTATCAGAGTAATAGTACTGGGTTCTTCCCTAGAGGCTCTGTCCTGTCTAGTCACTGGTTCTTGGCCCTGATAATAATGCCAGGTATGGGTTTCAACTTTTGGATTGGGCCTTAAACCCAAGCAGAAAGCGTTTGGTTACTACTATGGTATTTGTACTACAAGTGTGTCAGTGAGCATGTCTTCTCAGGCACCTTATTGTTGTAGCTGTCAGGCTTCACAGTTGGGTAAGATTGGTAATTCCTTCTCTCCTCTGGTACATGCATGATACTTTCCAGCATCATGAATAACCTTGAGGGATGATGCTTCTAGGTCAGTACTGGTTTGATTTCTAAATGTTCTGTGACTCAAAGAATCTTCAGCAATAGGGTCTTACTGTCAAGTTCTGGAGGGTAACCAATAGCATTGGAAATAGCCTGTAATATTTGGGGGTATGAGGGTTGATTTGTCAACGACTCTGAAGAAGGTAACCCATTACTGATACTGAGCTTTTAAGTTGTTATTCTATAGTATCCTGTAGGGTCGCTTTGCCCTGCTATAGAATAACTTCATTTAAACTCTTATGTATATATTTTATGAAAGTTGTACAGTAGAAAGTTTGTGATTTTTTTTTTCAAAATGTCTTTAGTGTTATCCCTCTTCATAGTGACTCATGTACCCTGCCCTTCTATCCTCTCCCCATTAAATCTTCCCTGCACCACTTTGTACACTATGCTCTATCTCGACACTCGGATAGCCAAGTGTGCTGGCTGCAAGGTCCCAGGTATCAAGTGAAGCCAGAATCCTATGAGTCCAAACGGGAAGGAGATGGGCTGAGAGGAGGATTCTGTGTCTGGCACACAGTCTTGGGGCTTGGGCAAGTGGAATGGAAGTGGGAAGGGGGGATGCAAGTAGTCTATCTACTTGGGTCTGCACCACGTGTGTTGGCTATGGGGTTCCTGGTGGCAAGCAGGCATGTCTACTTTTGAATTATGTAGTTTGTGGTTAAGAGTATGGGATCAGAAGCACAATTCTCCTAAGCTGATGTCAATCCTGGTTCAACTTGTAACTAGCTATAACTTTGGACGTATTTCTTTAGTACCCACTTTTCTCTGTTTGCTGATCCATATAATGGCATCAATGGTAGTAGGTCTCATGTGGTGTAATTAGAAAGACTAGGAGTTAATCCAGATCTTGTTTAGATCACTGCTTGGCATTTGATGAGCACATGGTAGAGCCTCAATGTTTTGTGTTTCAAGATTGTCCACACTTAAGTAACTTCAGATGACTTGCACATACATGGATTTCTATGCATATATCAGCTTTTCGTTTTATTTTGTAATTTTTTTTGTTTTTTGAGAGAAATATTTTAGGGATTTGAAATTTTCTAACTTACAGTAGTGTTTGGTAATCTCTCAAAGATGAAATGGCCCAGGAAGATAGAATATTTGATATATTATTTTACTTGTACATTGGAAATAGAAGTTTGATAGGAATTTGTGAGTATCCAGTCCCTTAACTGTATGAATAGTAAATCTCAGAAAGTGAAGGAAGGTGATTTCATATTTTCACTGAAATGTTGCATTGATAAGTATTTTTATTTTATTTTTGTAAGCTTTGGTTTTCTCTGAGTAATGGGATTCTGTTCCCCCAAAATGAACTGTGTGGAACCAGTTCTGTGACATGAAAATTTATGGAACAGGGTTAATTTTTTAAAAGAAAACTTTTTGAATGAGAAAGACTATCTTTACAGGAAAAGGAGATTATATAATTTTACCTGAAATATGGAATCAGAAAACATGGTCGAAGTTCCAAATCTAGCTTGCTGCCTAGTTTTGTCAATAAAGTTTTATTTAGACACATCCATAAGAATTAATGTACCCATGTCCGTGTCTCATTTTATGCTACAGAGGAAGAGTTAAGTATTCGTAACAAATAAGATGGCTTATAAAGTCCACAGTTTGTACTTTGTAGCTCTTTGCCGTAAAGTTTGCTGGTGTCTGCTGTGACTAATTTGTAAGTAATTAGTGCCGTAGATGCATTACTCTATTGTGAGAAAATACAGAGATGGGACCAGGTAGTGCATGCTCCTTATTCCAGAATTAGTCAAACTCAGTATGGCGAAACCATCACGACCATTGTTCTTAGCTTAGTGACAGGAGGGGTGAGGACAAATTAGTCAACTTCTAGTATTGGATTGGAAAATGCAAGGACTTTGTCAGATGCAGATTTGTCAGTGGCCTTTGTGAATTGGTCTACTGATTTCAATAGAGCTTTTCCATTGTGCCCTGGGGCAGATATAAATCTTGCATTGCCTTTACTTTTAGATTTCAAAGGAACAACTTCCCATGGTTTAGAATGCCTACAATAGAGGGGAGTTTGTTTTGCTGAAATATATGCTTTTTTTTTGAAGAGAAAAATTTAAAATTAAGTCTGTTTTTTGACAGTTTTATACATGTACATAATGCATTCTGATTACTCATTCCCCACACCTCCTTCCCTACATTCTTCCAGTGCACCTCCTTCCCTGTGCCTGCCTTTTTGAGATTAGTGACTTTTGGATTGCTTGTGTTCCATTTAGTTTAACTAGGGCCGTCAATGTGACCATTGAATTAGAGCTTTTTAATACAGGAAAAAGTGTGTGTGAGAGCTTGGAAAAAAAATAGCAGTCCTCGCTAGGCACAATAGCCAATGCCTTTAGGACTAGCACTCAGGATGTAGAGGCAGAGGTAGGCTGGTCACTGCCAGTTCCAGACCAGCTTGGTCTACATAGAAAGTTCCAGGTCATCCAGGAATAAAACAAAATTAAAAACACCTAAGAGAACTCCCAATCATTAATCCTGAATAAAATTTGTTGGAACAGTTAAACATATTTAGTAATCTATCATATTTAAGTTTACCTTACTTGAGTTCATCAAAATGCTTATTAGAAATTGAATCCAAGGAAAATTAATGTTTTTGATCTGATAAAGGTTGATGATGTTTTGTAGTAGGGTTGAAGGACCAGCTTAGTTGTAACATCCTTGTTTTTTTGAAGATGTGACTCTCAAATTTCCAGAATCACTAGTTTTACCTTGTAGAGATCTAGTCACTGGAATTCATTACACAATTTGAATTTTTAATATCATTCTGATTATAGAAATTGTGGTACTGCTTCTTAAATGTTTACAGTAAAGGCAGTTCATGTATTGAGGCTGAAAATAACCCAGTGATAAAAAGCATACTTACCCCTTTAATAAATGGAATCAATAGTAGACAGATACTACTACTGGGAAGCTAGGTCCTGAAAGTACTAACTTAAGCAGCCTGTGGGTGGTTTGAATAGCTTCCATAGGGTCATATACTTGAATGCTTGGTCATCAGAGAGTGACCCTACTTCACAGGGATTAGGCGGTATGGCCTTGTTAGAGGAGGTGTGGCTTTATTGGAGGAAGTGTGTCGCTGGGTGGGCTTTCAGGTTTCAAATACTGAAGCCAGGCCCAGTGCTTTATTCTGCCTGTTACCTTTTACTTTGGATGTAGGACTGTAACCTACATGCCAGCAGCATGTCTGCCTGAATGCCATCATGCTTCAAACAGGATGACAATAGACTAAACCTCTTACTGGAAGCAAGCCCAATTAAATGCTTTCCTTTATAAGAGTTGCTGTGGTCATGATGTTTTGTAGTAGGAGACCATTGACTAGACAAAGATTGGTACCAAGAGTAGGTTATTGCTGTGACAGGCCTGACCATGCTTCTTGTTGGTTGAATATGTGCTCTTTGGAACTGATTTTGGATTATGGAAACAGTTAAATGCTTTAAGTGGGGCTTAATTGGCCATACTAGCAGAAGCAGCATAGTCAGTGGTACTAAGAGCAATGTGTATCATGGTGGCCTGGCTTAAGGTGTTTCAGAGGAGAAGAATTTTATTTTGTGGCCTAGAGACTGTTCTTGTGATGTTTGGCAAATAATGTGACTGCTTTTTGCCCTAGCCCAAAAAAAAAAAAAAAAAAAAAAAAAAAAGAAAAAGAAAGGAAAGACTGCCTGAGGCTAAATTGAAGAGTTTTGGTTTAACAGTGTTAGTAGAGGAGATTTCAAATAGCCTAGTATTGACTGTGTCAACTGGTTATTAGTAGCAAGTCTTATGCAGATCTTTAAATGAAAAGTTGCAAGTAGAGCAAGGAAAAATAGAAAATGTACAGTTTGAGGAGAAAAGAGCCACCAAGAAGTGTAATGGTGCTAAGTCATGGAGATGACCAGACTAAAGAAAAGCCTGATACTAACCCGAGGGCAAGACCCCACACAGCAAAACTTCCAATTCATGAAAAGGACTTAAAGAAAACTTAGGGCCTGGTGTGGTGCCACAGACCTTAAATCCCAGTACGGGGGAGGCCGTTCAAGAGTAGCCTGTTCTACAAAGCATGTTTCAGGACAACCAAGCTTAGGCAGTGAAGGAAACCCTTGAAAAAGAAAGCTGGTGAAATTGTATTTGAATAAGGGCCATGTTCCATCCCCAGCAAAGCTACAGAACTTGGCAGCTTTTAGCCACATGGTTCTGGCCCTTGAATCAAGGATATAAGAAATGGATTTTGGAATCTCCTTCTGTGATTAAGGAAAGCCACTAGGGCCAGGCATGTATCAGGGGGGTCCTAGAGAGGCCTTTAAGTGAAGCTAAAACCTGGATTGCCTTGGAGTTCCAAAGATGTTGGAGATGCCAGAGCCCTGGAATGCCTGCTGAGGGAAGCTTCTAACAGGAAGTTGTAGGCTTAGACTTTCCTAAACCTATTTTATTTTGGGTTCTAGAACACTTCTACCTCTCTTTTAGCTCACTGAGCAGAGGTAGGGAAGAAGAAGGTTGATAGGAAAAAAGAGGGTTGGGAACCTGTTCAGAAGTAATTCTTTGGGGTGACATTACTCTTCATCGTCAGGATACCAGAAGTCCAGTCCAATAACAAACTCCAAACGTGAATCAGTAGCACCTGCTTCATCCAGCAGAAACCACAAGGCTCAGCCAAATCCTCGTGAGCCAGTGGAAGCGACAAGAATCAGCCAGAATTCAACGGGAAGTTCTTTAGGGCATTTCTCTATATGAAGAGCAGCAAAGCATTGCAAGGTGTAATAATGCAAGAGTGTCCTGTCACTGTCTGCCAGATTCTACTTATATTCTATCCAAACATCATGCACCCTCTCAAGCATCGCTCCAGCAAAATATCACATGCCTTCTCTAAATATCACATGCCTTCTCACGTCTGCTTCAGGAGAACATCCTCTCACAGGACAGCTTCCAGCAAAATATCATGTGATACAACTGAGTTTCTAAAGAAACCAGAAATTTCTACCTCAGGGAGTGGAACCAGCCCAGGGGAAAGAAGTGTGTTGTTGCAGGAGTAGAAGATCTGACTAGCCCTTTGGTGACATCAGACGTGGAAATACAGAGTTTGGAGTTGGCTGGGTTTGAGCCTTGCTTTGGTTTAGTATTTCCTCACTAGGCTCCCATCCCTATATATCCTCTGCCATTGTATGTTGGAAGGATGTAATCTACTTCAGTTTGATTTTTACAAGGGTTAGAGTTAAGAGATTTGTAGGCAGCTGATGCCTAAAAGATGGCACCAGTTTCCAATACACCTTGGCTATAAACAACATCACTGTGCAGGCGCTAGCCTGAATCTGGCACCAAACCCTCCCGTGCAGGTGCATGCTAATGAAGTGTCAACAGGCCGACCAATCCCAGGAGGACACATAGCCCTCCCCAGTGCTGGGGTGTATATAAGGAGTCCTCCCTGGGTTCCCGTAGCATCGAGGTGTTCCTGCAATATAGATGTTGAGAAGAATCGATGGTGTTGCGTTTTCCTTGCCGGAAGAGGTGGGCGCAACAGAGATTGCCTTGAGTCTTAGAAGGGACCTTGAATTTTGGACTTTTAAACAGTGTTGAGAGCGTGATAGACTGTTGGGACTTTTTGAAGTTGGACTGATGCGTTTCTGCATTATGATATGACTTCAGGCCATTGGGGGGCAGGGAGGGAAATGTGGTTTGACTAATGGATCCCATAGGCTCAGATATTTAAATACTTCGTTCTTAGGGAGTGGTGTTACTTGATAGGGATTAGGAGGTGTGGCCTTGTTGGAGTAGGTGTGGCCTTGCTGGAGGAAGTGTGTCACTGGGGGTGGGCTCTGGGGTTTCAAATGCACAAGGGAGACCCAGTGTTTTTCTCTGTTTGCTGCCTTCCAATTTGGATGTAGAGCTCTCAGCTACATTTCAAGTACCATGTCTGCCTCCATTCCCCCATGTTGACAATGGACTAAACCCCTGAATGAAACCCCTAAATGCTTTCTATATGAACTTAAGACACAGACCAATGCAATGAATATGAGACATTTGTAGAATAATTTTATAAGAATTATAATTAACTACGTATAAAATTGTGAAATATTAGAAAAATATAAAATTATTTTCTTTCCTCAAATGTCCGGACTTTGAATGAATACTTTATGGCTTCAGTGGCAAGCAGTCTGGCTTAGTGACCCTCTGAAAGTGTTAAATAGTTCCCAGAAGAAGGTCAGGTCAGTTGTTCTTACAAATATCACTTTGGCTTTTATTTCAGAGTTTGTTAAGAGATACATTGTAAATTAAGGATAATTTAAATAAAACCTTTTTATTTTTGAGATAAATTTAATGAGGTTTTCTTAAGGAAAATGAATTCTGGGAGACATTCCATGTTCTTGACTCCTATTCAAAAATAAAATTAATGGATAATGCCTTTGCTTTTGGTAGCAGTGCTATTTCTTCATGTGTTTTGCTTAACAATTAACTTTATTGGATGCCTCAAAAGTGGCCCATTAAGATTTAGCGTGGCCTCATTTTAAGTTAGAAGCAACCCATTGTAGGACTTCATTGAGACTCAGCAATAGATACCTTAAAGTGTAAAGGCTTTCAACAAAATGGGGGTGGAGATGGCCCAGTAAGTGAAGTGACTTAAATTCAGATTCCTAGGATCCATATAAAAAGGTAAATATGTACCCTCACAGCTGAGCCATCTCTCCAGCCCAGCCAAACAGCTGCCGAAAAGACAAAGTCACTCTTAGAGAAAAAAATATTTTATAATTATTGCTGAAGTATGTTTTAATTACAGCTTCATTCACGTGTTACTTAAGAAATATCACTAAAGTTAGAGCACAGCTAGCACTGATTTTCTTATATGTGAGTCTTCACAGAGCGTGTGCTGTGATTTTTCTTTTTTTTAGTCTGACTTTTTCTTAGCTCTAATATATAAAGAATCTTTCAAAAGGAAGGAACATGAACAAAGGCTTAGCAAGAAATCAGGAAAACATGTAAGGACAGTTCACACACAAAGAAAGAAAAATGATTCTAAACTGAATAAAATAAGCAGTAGGAATTGAGGGAGTGAAGGGATGTACTTTCTCAGAAATCAGAAAAGGGGGCTAACTGGGTGAGGGGGATCACCTGGGCGTGCCTGCAAGCTGCCAGATACTTGGAATTCTTGCCAAAAGGTTTTATGTGACAGATTTTCTTTCTCTCAAATGTAAAGAATTTTGATTAAACACACACACACACACACACACACACACACACACATTGTTGCAGAGTTTATAATAGAAAATTCATTATATTAGAGAGCTTGAGTAATAGAAATTTATTTCTCAAGTTTCTGGAGTCTGGGACCGACAAGAGCCATGTGGTGGAGTTAGTGCCCGGTGAGGAGCCTCTTCCTGGGTTGCCAGTGGACTCCTTAATGTACCCTTACATATCAGAGGACAGGGAGAAGAGAACTCTTGCAGTGTGTCTAATGGCATCAGTCGCATCAGGAGGGTTCCACCCCCAGGAGCTAAGTACCTTCCAAAAGCCCTGTCTACAAATGCCAGCGCACCAGGAGTAGAGTTTGAACACAGGAGTGGGAGGCAGACAAGCTGCTGCTTTCCCTGGCTGCTGCAAAGCTTGGACCCACTCCTAGTGTGTTCCTTTCAGTTTGCCTGAGACCCTTAATGCCTTGGTAGCTGAAAAACTTGAGTACGAGGAACTTTTCTCAGTTCTTTTGCCCTGCTTCTTGTGTTTAGTAGCTGAAAACCTAGAATGTATAAATCACTATTTAGGAAAATTATCTGTGCCTGATTTTCATCTCGCTAAATATAATGGCTAATTCTGTTAGCTTAATCTCTTACTATTTTGTTTTTGTGGTTCTCTTTATCATCTCATGCTTTCTACCTTGCTCTTCCTTGTCTTTTCTGACCTACCTGTCTTTTTAAGTCGTTGCTCCTTTACCTTGTATATCATGGTTTTAAGTCGTCAAGGTCTGTTTGAAGTAATGACACTTCATGAACAGTGTAAGGACTTTTCAATATAATGTTATTTATCTATTTCTGCCCATTGTCCTGCCATTGTTTAACAATATTTCTCATATCTAGTAGATATATAAGTCCTTTATAATATTTTGACTTTGCCTGAAATATTCTAAAGTCTTAAATTTGTGTGTAATGTATGATGTAATGGTAGTTTTAATTTCTCTTATATATTTCTAAGTGAAAAGTTTTCTATCTCTGCATTTCCTTTTGCAAGTGCTTTTAATTCTTTCCTTCGTGTCTGATCTCATCATGTAATTTGCTGAGCTGAATAATTTCTTTCATTCTTTGTACTGAGTCTGCTAGTAGTAAATCTCCTAGCATTTACCTAGGACTCTCTCCCTGATTGTATTTTCATACCAAAAGATACATTTCTATTGCAGGTTCTCTACAGATTGTAGATGGACGCTTTGCAGTATCTTATTGATGTGATTTTACTTTCTCCTGAAATGAATTCTTTCTAATGGGACGTTAGGGATTGCTTATTTCTTATCTCTGTCAAGCTCATTTGTGCTGTCAGCACTGTAAGTCTTGGTCCTTGTCGTTTGTTTTCTGCAGAGGTGTGACAGTTATGTATTTTGTTATAAAGAGCTTTGTATCTATTCACTGTTTGATCAGTTCCTTTGTATTAGCTGGAGTCAAATCTTTACAGATGCGTTGAGTTTGAAGCCTTAACTTTCCCCCCATGAGACCAGGGTAAGCCTGAGACCATCCCAGAGGGAGGCTTTGTCTTGAGAGCTCAGCTGCCAGCTTTGAAAGTGTGGGTGATACTCATCTCTGAGTTTTCCTCCCTGCTGCTTGAGAATTAGGCTTTTTTTGTGCCTAGGCATCTCTTTCAACCCTGTCATGTGCTTCTTAGGTTCAACTTGAAGTGGTTTCTTGTGGGTTTCCTAAGGGCCACTCCACCAATGACTGCTCAACTTCTTGAGTGCCTAGAAGGACTTTTTAGTTCCCCTAACTTGTTTTTGGTATTTGAAGGTTTGGAATGTCTAGAAATGTATGAAGAATGGGAGAGACAGGGTCGTTTACACCCATTTGCAGCCAGAGTCTGAAGTGGTAAAAGGATTCTTTTCTGAGTCCCTTTGTACTGGGCTTTCTGTTAGGCAGGTGTCTCTCTCTCTCTGTATGACAGAGTAGCCATGCTGTACATCACACGAGAGTCAGCAGGCAGTTGCTAATTTGGTTGTTGAGACACAAGGCTATGGAAAGAGTCTTAAATCTGTCTGCAGTTTCCTTGCTTTGTGGTAGATACCTCTTCCTTTGGCAAGAATAGAAGAGATATTTCCTTGTGCTCTTAGCTTCCTGGTATGTTAAAAATTCCATGACTTTTGTCCCATTTGTCACCTGTTTCAGTTGTTGAGTTGTTTCATTGAGAATGATAAGCTCTTGCTGCCTTGTAGAAATCCTTATTTCTCTTCCAACTATTGCGGATTTTTTTTTTTTTTTTAAGAGCTTTCTCTCTTAAAGTGGCAAAACATCATCTTTAAAAATTAGTGACTGGTAAGTCATCTTCTACTAGAATTTAATTGTTCTTGAAATTTCCTTACATTCTACATTTTTTTACATTTAAAGTAGAATATTGATGTGGCTGCTCTATCTTGAATGGTAAACCTAGCTTAAAGTCTTTGAATGTCCACCTTGTTCATTGTGTCACAGAGCTGGTGAGAAGGGACCCATGTGGTCTTGTAGCCAGCGCTCTTATTTTACTGATGGAAAATTACTGTGCTCTAGCTAGCAAGCCATATAAAAATTAGCATCTTCTTATTTACCTGTAGTTCTTCACATTTTTATTTGTCATTTAGCATAGTATTTTTATATTTTAGGTTTTTTTTCTAAATAATTTTTACTCTAAGGTAGACTTTGAAATTTAAAAATCCTTAGAAAAGACAAATTCTTTTTGTGGGTGTTAGTTATTTTATTTGTTTTTTCTAGACACATAAATTATATGTAGGTATAAAGAATTTAATATGTTACATTCTCAATGTGAATATAGTAATTTATATAAAATATAGATTAGTACTTATGAATAATGTTTCTGTTTAAATTGTTTTAAGTGGCTGAATATAGTGTTTCATAAACTTTGTGCCTTGATCATAGAAATAAGCTAATCTTCATCAGGGCTTTGTAGCAACTAGTTAGAAATTACTAGCCATTCATTCATTTGAAAGAACATAAAAATATTAGGTGTAGTCTCCCAGGGACAGGTGCTAGCATATGTGTGTTTTAATATTTTTATAAATGATTAAAAAGACAAAGGGTATAGAAAAAATTTATGTAAACTTTCTACCTTGTAAAATGCTAAATTCTGTTGCCAAATAAATTTATTAAATAAAATATTGAATAGTACTGGTTTATTAAAATCAAATACAATTCTTTTTTTTTTTTTTCACTATTTAAATGTTTCATTTCATGTCGGCTGGGGCTCCGTCCCAGGCTGCTTCTCGATGGGCTGGTGGGGCCTGTACGGGTACTTCTCCTTGTCCAGCTTGGCTTCTGGGAAGATCTCATTCGCGTCATCACTGGTCATCTGGTCAAAGGGAATTATGTTCCTTGTTTTCTCCAGCTGCTTCTCATACTCCTGGGTCCTGAGCTGAGATCCAGACACAAACTCAGTACAGTTCTTTACATCCTCCTCCTCCTCCTGGTCCACCAGGGCTGTGTACTTATCCTGAGGCACAGGAATCTTCAGGGCATTATACTGCTTTTCAAAATCATCCACCAAGCCAGGCTTGGCCACATTGGCCTTACCACATTGTAGTAAGCCCAGTCAATCGCAGGTGGTTTCTCAGACAGACTAGCCAACCTGGGGTGGAAGGTCTCATTCCAGGACTTCAGGGCATTTCCAATTGCCTTCTGGTTTTGGGGCATGATCTCCACAAAAGATACCCAATCAGTGGTTTTTAGAGCAAGTTTACGCCCAGCCATCTTGGGATACTTCACCGACCCCCGGCGGAGTGCTCAAATACAATTCAAGTAAGTGTTTTTTTCCAGTCTTTTCTAAGAAGTGATCCAGCTAAAATTACCTTAGGCAACTCTCTCTGGTTTCTTGTGTTTTATTACGAGGAATTTTGCACTAGTGTATGATTTGTTTGATAGTTTTTGTATCTGTCATGAATGTATAGAGTTGTAGGATTTAGCATTTCCTTGCAGTTTCCTCCTGCCTCCTGCTGTACTTCCCTCTGACCTCTCCTTTATGAGATGACATGAGGGGTGTGACTCTGAGTCTGTGTCAGCGCTCTGTCTTGGACCCAAGGCAGGACAACGTCATGCGATTCCCAGCCTTTTTTCCTATTGAGTAGTTTTTGCCGCTTGTAGAATTTTCTGTGTGTTCTGAAAATCCAGATAGGAGCCTAACCTAAGTACCCCTCCTCTCTTTCCCTTTATTGTGCTGAGAACTTGCCTTTCACTGGGTTCTTGCAATACCACTAGTAATTGCTTAAAGCCCTGGGAGGTACTGTTACTCTCTACTCTGCCCGTCTCCTCTCTATAACTTAGCTCTTCCCTTCTTGGAATTGTTATGTGAGTGTAGAACTCTGGATTATTCAGGTTTTCATACATGCTTTTGGTCATATCTCAGTTAGAGTTTGGTCAATGGCAGACTGTATAATTGATGGTGTCCTTGTGAAAAGTTCCTGTTGATTTATGATATCAAGGCTGTTGTGAAAGTCATGCTGCCTTGCAGTACATTTGTCTGTTGTCATCAAACCTGCTATGTTGCTAAGTTACAAGTTTGTGGCCCATACAGTTATATATACTGCTAAATAATTGATAGTTGGTAATGATAAGTGGTTTGGTTTTTGTGTATTTACTATTTATTACTTTATGGTATCCTATTATTGTAAAACAGTTGTTGTTCTGAAGAGCCATGCTCCTCCTGTATCTAATATTTATCTTGCCTACCACTTACACTACTTTTTCGTTGCTTAATTTAATCTGTTGTCTTGTTCCTAATGTGCCCTAGGACTTTTTAATATAGAGATATGTCACATGGATTGCACTAGAGCAGAATTAAACATTTTGAAATTCAACCTCTAGCAATAGACTTTTCAGTGCCTCATCTACCTCTGTGGGTGAGTGTGTTCACGCACGCGTGCACACACACACACACTATTTATTTTTACACACACACGATTTTATACATACACTAAATATAACCACATATTGAATAACATAGTTGTGTAGTAGGGTATATATCCCAGCTCTCTACAAATGCATTTTATGATGTTTTTACAGTAATAACAAGTCCAAGTAGTTTGCAGCCCCAGAAACTGTTTATAGCTAACCCTGAAGGAGTTAATTTTTAATTTTGAAGTTATATTAGCTCACTGTACTCACTTAAAATGTAATATATTGAAGTAAAATTTGCTAACAAAATGAACCATTGTAAGAATAAAGATTTTAATGGTTCTGTATTTCCCTTCCCTCTCCCCCATTCAGCTTCCTGAAATACATCTTTGTTTTCCAACGCCACCCTCCTCCCACTTTAAAAAATTTATAGGGATTCATTTTATTTTATTTTTAAATGTCATTTATCCATTTAATTTTTTACAGGTATACTTGTAAACATCCCTGCCACTGCCCTGGTCCTTGTCCTCCTCTCCCCGTTAGCCGTCCCTCTACTATTGCCCTTCTGTATGACCTGTCTTCATTAGGGTTTCTATTTCTGTGACAAAAACCATGCCTGAAAAGCAAGTTGGGGAGGAATGAGTTTATTTAGCTCACATTTCCACATTGCTAGTCATCACTGAAGGAAGTCAGGACAGGAACTCCAGCAGAGCAGGAACCTGGAGGCAGGAGCTGATGCAGAAGCCATGGAGGGGAGCTGCTTATTGGCTGGCTTCTCCTGGCCTGCTCAGCCTGCCTTCTTATAGAACCCAGGGATGGCACCACCCATCACCAGCTGAACACTTCCCTATTGATCACTAATTGAGAAAGTGCCCTACAGCTGGATCTCATGGAGGCCTTACATCAACTGAAGCTCCTTCCTCTGATGACTTGTGCTGAGTTGACACACAAAACCAGCTAGTACAACTGACCGTTTGTCAACTTGACACATAAGCACATCACAGTTAAGCTGCAACCTTTCCTTTCTTATTTATCCCCAAGATCTCATGTTAAAAACTTAAATAACTTTTGAAGTCCGACAGTCTTTACAAATTCAAATACATTACAATTTCAGGTCCTTTTATAATAGCCAATTTCTTTTAAAATCCAAAGACTTTTAAACTTTAAAGTCTCTCAATTGTACATTCCAGTAAAATAAAATTTAAATTATTTATAGGCTTACACCTACCAGTCAAGTTTATTGAACACTTGAAGCAATAAGGCATTTTACACTGAATAGAAAATCGCCCTAATTAATCCTAAGGGGTGATCTTGATTCTTAAAATTTAAGAATCCCCACAGTTAAATTTATATGGACATATTAAATCATGTAGTCCACTGGTTTGTGACCATCTATTGCAACAGTAATTTTGTACCAGTTCTGGTGGCCACATGTCTGAAATGAAGGGTCTCCAGAGCTGCTCTCAAGTCAGAGATGACAGGAAGGGGGCGCGGTGGGTGGCGAGGCCTCCCAGCTCTGGGCACTTGCAGTGGTGCTGTGTGATTGTTCCTGTGTCCGAGGACCCTCTTCATCTCTGCCTTTTTTCTTAGTTAGAGCTAGAGAGCCCCTGAACAGTCTTGAGTGAATGGATGGTTTCTTTTCTCCTCTTCCTGGTATTTTTTTGAGACAGGGTTTCACTCTGTGAGTCGGGCTAGACTCCAGTGCATGGAGACCCAGGGCGGTAGTGTGGATTCACCATGTGTGCCACCAGGCCCTGCTGATTTCATGGTTCTTGCTACCATCAGTGATACCTTTTGTGTTTTCAAGTAAATTAAGACACATTTTCCAAAGACTAGATAAAACATGGTTGTCTATTTTTGTGGACCACTGTTCATGCTTTTTCTACAAAAAGATAAATGGAGATTGTCAAATTCTATTTTAAAATAAAATTTGAAACATTAAATTATTTGTAGCATTTTGACTTTAGAAATTTAGTCAACATGAACATTTTATATTAAGGTACATTTTAAAGAAATTAAATTTGAAAATAGTTATACATGTATTTCACATATTGTACTTAAGTGAGTTCCCGTTTTGAATTTAATATTGTGCTTTTTTTTTTTTTTACATAAGTCTTCTATAGGGGAATTGCTATGTTATTAGATAGATTATATGAATGTCTGTGGTAAATTTAAAAAGATGTTTAGAATTGCCCATAATAATTTGAGTAGCAGATTTTCAGTTCTAAAATGTTTGATGAATAGTATGAATCTAAATAAATTATAAATGTAAACTCTACAATACCCAGTTTTCCTTTACTATAAAATTTTAGACATTGCTTACTATCTATATCTTGTCATAATTACTGCCATAAATGATAGACTGAGCAGAATTATGATTCATGTACTTTATATAGGAAATTAGGGCAGAAATAGTTGTTTTTAACAGACTAAGTGGTTTTCTAGTTATTAGCTTGAGAGGCTGAACCAGGCTGGTTGTGAGTTTGAGGCCAACCTGGTGTATGTACATAGTGAGTTGGAAGTCAGATTATGGGAGTAAGAAAACCAACAGAGTCACAACCCCCACGCACCCCTCCATATCTAAGAAGTTGAAAGTGACACTGAAGAATGCGTTGGTAAGGAGGACTTGCTGTTCTCCAGAAAACTGGGATTGGGTTTCGAGCACCCACATGGTAGCTCAAAACTGTATGCCAGGTCTAGGGCATGACACCTTTTTCTGGCATTTTGATACTCTGCACACATGTTTTGCACAGGCATATGTGGAGGCAAAAGCACTGTACATATAATATAGGAAAATAATAAATACGTTGAAAGAGTTACCTTCCATGTAGCTGACATTTCTTCAGTTCTCAGTGGCCTGAATGTGAGAAGAATCTAAGCAACATGTCGCTCAGACGTGTACAGAGAAAGGTGTACACTTTAGTTTTTAGTAGTAACCTTTGAAGAAATTCCCTTCACTGTTTGGCATTTTTTTTCCTCATTAGAAATAATCTTTATGTGTCAAATTTTGAAAATATTTTCCAAAATAAACAGTGGTATTGGACTTGGAAGAGTGTGGTCCTGCTGTCTTTGTGCAACTTTACTGGGTTTTTATATCCACTACCCTTTCAACCCCGATCCCCAGTTCCTTCTGTCTTAGGTGTTTTTGTTTTTGTTTGTTTTGTTTTGTTGTGAAGTGAAACCATGACTAAAGCAACTCTTATAAAAGGAAATATTCAATTGGGGCTGGCTTACGGTTTCATCACGACAGGAAACATGGCAGTGTGCAGGCTAACATGGTGTGGTGTTGGAGGAGTAGAGAGTTCTCCATCTTGATCTGAAAGAAGCCAGGAGACTGTTTCTGGAAGACCGCTAAGAGGAGGTTCTCTTCTGCACTGGGCGGAACTTGAACACTAGGAGACCTGAAAACAAGCCTACACAGTGACACACTTCCTCCAACAAGGCCACACCTCCTAATAGTACACTTCCCATGGGCCAAGCATGTTCACGCCACACCTTCCAACCCCCCAACCCAAGGATTGAGAGAAAGAAGGTAAGAGGGGAGGTAACTTTGTGTAGAGGTCCTTCAGGTAAGCCCGGTCTTCGTTGTCAGGATATCCAGTTTCTTCCTGTCTCTTTGCTCATGACTTTTTAACAAACCACAGCAGGAGCAGCAGCCTCCTCAGAATGCCCAGGTCGCTCTCAGGGCTCTGGCAACTGTGCCCTCTAAAACGTTCCCAGAATTCTAAATGTCACACACTTGCAGAAACTGTCGCAGCTGACAAAACCGAGGCCCCGCCCCCAGCATGAGGCCCATCGTAATCACCTGCTGTGAAGCCGCCTCATATCCCTCACCTGGGCTTAAAAACATACTCACAAACCCGGGCTCTTTAAGAAACCACACTTCTCAGTACAAAACAGAATTAGTATTTGCTTAGCCTGTTTTCTTCCAGCAATGTACTGAGTATTTCATGTTTCATTTATTATTAGAACAACTTTACGGATCAGTATTTCTAGTATTTCTGCTTTTTGTAGGAGATAAATCGAAGCATGAAATGAGGAAACCGACCGAGATCCTGCTTGTTAAAGTGTGGAGTGCAGACAGCCCTGCTTCACCAAAGTGCAGACAGGTGACTTGTCATGCTCCGTACAGAGATGCAAACGGCCCTGAACCTGTGATCCCCTTGTGCTTAATCCCAGGCGGGCTTGCTTTCCTGAGGCCCGGGCAGGGCCTCCGCAGTCATGGGTGCTGGAGGACAGAAGTCACTCTCAAGTACAGGGTAGTAAGCTCTGGCCGAGCCTTGGACAGTGTGTGGTTTTGGAGCCATATCACATTTGTGTCAAGAAAGGAGACAGAACTATCCAACCATTTCTTATATTAAAAGATGGCTTATTGAAACTAGCTACACTCTGCCTCTAAATTAAAGTATGAAAATATTGAAGTAGGTCATAAAATATAACCTTGATGAAAGAAATAATACCCAGAATACACTTTGAATTTTATGAAAGTTTACTAAATGAAGAACATTGTTAGGTTACCTTGACTACTGTGGTTTGTGTGATACACCAAATATGAAGTCTTACAGGAAATATTTTAAAATTATTATTTGCTCAGCTGTTCTAATAAACCTTCCAGGCTTAGAATCTTCACGGGTTGGTCCGGTATGGAAAGCATTTTAATATTTTAAATAGGGAAATGATTTTATGATGTATTGTTACCTACCTCTTATAGTTAGTCTTCAAATGTCATTTTTATTTTGGTATCAGAGAGAAACAGTTATTGAAACAATATTGAAAACATCGTTGTTAATATCCACTTATCAGTGAGTATATACCATGTGTGTTCTTTTTTTCACTGGGTTACCTCACTCAGGATATTTTCTAGTTCTATCCATTTGCCTAGGAATTTCATAAATTCATTCTTTTTAATAGCTGAGTAGTACTCCATTGTGTAAATGTACTATATTTTCTGTATCCATTCCTCTGTTGAGGGGCATCTGGGTTCTTTCCAGCTTCTGGCTATTATAAATAAGGCTGCTATGAACATAGTGGAGCATGTGTCCTTCTTACATGTTGGAGCATCTTCTGGGTGTAAATGCCCAGGAGTGGTATAGCTGAGTCCTCAGGAAGTACTCTGTCCAATTTTCTGAAGAACTGATTTCCAGAGTGGTTGTTCCAGCTTTCAATCCCACCAGCAATGGAGGAGTGTTCCAGTATCTGCAGTATGTGCTGTCACCTGAGTTTTTGATCTTAGCCATTCTGACTGGTGTGAAGTAGAATCTCAGGGTTGTTTTGATTTGAATCTCCCTGGTGACTAAGGATGTTAAACGTTTCTTTAGGTACTTCTCAGCCACTCAGTATTCCTCAGTTGAGAATTCTTTGTTTAGCTCTGTACCCCATTTTTTAATAGGGTTATTTGGTTCTCTGGAGTCTTAACTTCTCGAATTCTTTGTATATATTGGGTATTAGCCCTCTATTGGATGTAGGGTTGGTAAAGATCTTTCCCCAGTCTGTTGCCGTTTTGTCTTATTGACAGTATTCTTTGCTTTACAGAAGCTTTGCAATTTTATGAGATCCCATTTGTCTGTTTTTGATCTTAGAGCTTAAGTCATTGGTGTTCTGTTCAGGAAAATTTCCCCTGTGCCCATGTGTTTAAGACTTTCCCCCAATTTCTCTTCTATTAATTTCAGTGTCTCTGGTTTTATGTGGAGGTCCTTGATCCACTTGGACTTGAGTTTTGTATATGGAGATAAGAATAGATCAACTTGCATTTTTCTACATGTTGACTGCCAGTTGAACCAGCACCATTTGTTGAAAATGCTGTCTGTTTTCTACTTGATGATTCAAGCTCCTTTGTCAAGATCAAGTGACTGTAGGTGTGTGGGCTCATATCTGGGTCTTCAGTTTTATTCCATTGATCTACCTGCCTGTCTCTGTACCAATACCATACAGTTTTTATCACTATTGCTCTTTAATACAGCTTGAGGTCAGGGATGGTGATTCCCCCAAATTTCTTTTGTTGTTGAGAACAGTTTTCACTATCCTGGGATTTTTGTTACTCCAAATGAATTTGCAAATTGCTCTTTCTAACTCTATGAAGAATTGAGTTGGAATTTGATGGTGATTGCATTGAATACTCAAAATGCAATTCACAGACCAAATGACGCTCAAGAAGGAAGATGAAAGTGTGGATTCTATGATCCTTCTTAGTAGGAGAACAAAATCATCATGGGAGGAAATACATAGAAAAAGTATGGAGTAGAGACTGAAGGTATGACCATCTAGAGACTGCCCCACCAGGGGATCCATCCTATATACAGTCACCAAACCCAGACACTATTGTAGATGCCAAGAAGTGCTTGCTGACAGGAGCCTGATATAGCTAGCTGTATCAGAGAGGCTCTGCCAGAGCCTGACAAATACAGAGGTGGATGCTCATGGCCAACCATTGGACTGAGCATAGGGTTCACAATGGAGGGGCTAGAGAAAGAATTGAAGGAGCTGAAGGAGTTTGCAACTCCATAGGGAGAACAACAATATCAAACAACCAGACCCCCAGAGCTCCCAGGGACTAAACCACCAACCAAAGAGTATACATAGGGGGACCCGTGACTTCAGTTGTCTATGTAGGAGGGGATGGCCTTGTTGGACATCAGTGGGAGGAGAGGTACTTGGTCCTATGAAGGCTTGATGCCCCATTGTATGGGAATGCCAGGGCGGGGAGGTGGGAGTGAGTGGGTGAGTGGGGGAACACCTTCATAGAAGCAGGGGGAGGGGGAATAGTATAGGGGGGTTCTGGGGACGGTGGGGAGGACCGGAAAAGGGATAACATTTGAAATGTCAATAAAGAAAATATCCACCCCCCCCCCCCAAAAAAAAAAGGAAAGAAAGAAAGAAAGTATCTTTGTAGCTATTACAAATCAGAACAGAATTAGGTGCTCACTGTACAGATCTGAGCACCGGAGCTGGGCTGCCCCAGACAGACATAAGCAGTGCAGATGTGACTGCCTGCCTGTGACCCTGGCATTCAGACATGCTAGCATCAGAGCAGCTGCCTCCGGGCTCAGTACAGTACCTGTCTACTATGGTGGGCTTGGAGGACAGTGTGCCCATGCCAACCTTGGAACCCCACGTCCACTTATGCAACACCCTCACACACACACAGTCACACACTCACACTGTATTCATAAATTTCTGCATTTCCAAAGGATAAGTGTAGAAACAAAGTAAACAAATGTATCTTTTCATGGACTGTGTTTTGTTTTATCAGGTTGTACCTCTGAATGTCTACTAAAGGAGTTTCTTCTAAACTTGATTTTTATATCAAACAAAAATTCGGAAATTCCAACAGTCCATTTTATTTTCTCCTTATTTCCTGGCAGCAACAACAGCGACAACAACAATGAAATGTCCTAGCCTGCTTTAGTACGTTTATTTGAAGCTTTGCTTTCCAGCAGCAATGCAGTATTTTACTAGTGAATCGATGTTGCCATCTTGTGGTCTTTTCCGGTAGTGCAGTCTTCATAATTATCCCTGTTATGTCAGCTCTTCAAAGACAGTCCTTAACAAAAACAACTTTTGATTTTTAGTTTCCAAATTTTAAATGCTTTAAAATGTTACCTTAGATATAGCTTTGTAAAAGATTTCCCCTAGAACTTTTAAATTGCCTTTACTCTGGCCATTGAAATTCTTAAAGTTGACCAGCAGGTTGTTAATTATTAAGTATCCATATTGTTTTGTATTTCCTTAAATAGCTTTTTAGGATAATAGATACTCTGTAGTGTTTAGTTAGTTGTAAATAAGTTTTTGCCTATTTGTCCTTCTTATTTCTGCTACAGATTATTTTTCTGAAGTTAGGCCTTTGTGTACTATGACTTTCATTATGATTTCTTTGACTTTTAAGTGTGTCTATTTTTATAACAAACTAAAATTTGGTGTAAAAGACACTAATGTTTAATGTATTGTGAATGTATGTATATGCAGGAAAATTATTATAACAGACTAATATAGCAGCAAAAAATATCTTCAATTTGTACATAAATCATAAAAAGTTAGCTATGAGAAAAACAATTCTAAAGATAGTTTATTATTAAGTGAAATATATGTTGTATTGAGAGAAGTTTACTAAATTAAGACCACCACCAAGGACTTATACTCAGAGGGACTTTAAACACACTCTCTCTCTTTCTATATATATATATATATATATATACACACACATATGTATATGTATATATGTATATGTTTACATATGTATATGTACATATATATATACATACACACACATATATACATATATATACACATATATACACACACACACACACACACACACACATATATATATATATATATATATATATATATATAAAATTTGGGCCATCTATATGTAAACCATAGAAAAAGTTATATTTCCAGCTTGATTTCTGTGTCCTGCAACTGAAGTGTATTATGTCCTTAGGAAAAGCTCTTATCTTGGTATAATAGTCAACTAAAAGCAACAACTGTGTTGTTGTGAGGTTGCTGGGACCTCCCTTGCTCTGAGATTTTTATTTTATAACCAATGCTTCCCTTGTGAAGAAAAATTCTCATCCATACAGGATACCTGTGTTCATCCTTTTGTTGTTAACTTTTTTCATTCACTTTTATGTACATTTTGTTCATTTACACACACTCATCCCCCTCCGGTGTGTGTGTGTGTGTGTGTGTGTGTTTGTGTGTGTGAGTGTGAGTGTGTGTGTGTGTATGTGTTAGAGTGAGAGACAGAGAGAGAGAGCACATGCGAGGGTCTGCTAATTTATCCGCCCTCCTGCCTGTCTCTCACCTCCCCGCCTGCACTTGACCCTCTAACCCACAGACTTCCCTGTCTACTTTTGTCATGTGTTCTGCTTTTTCAGCCACCTTAAGTCCTTGCACCCTTCCCGCTATCATGGACGGGTCTACTTTTCAGGCCTCTCTGAACACTCCAAATTCAGCACACAAATTGAAAATCTTGAAGATCCATGTATAAGACAGAGCAAGTGTTTTTGGGTTACCTCACTTTGTATACTAATTCCTGTCCCATCCATTTTCCTTGTCATTTCACTTTCTTTAGACATGAATGAAGTTCCATTATGTAGAGGTACTACAATTCCATTGTATGGTCATCAGGTACTGGACATCTACACAGCTCAATTGTTCTAGTGTGGCTTGTTCTTTCTTGTGTACTTATGGATGGATTTGCCAAATGATTCTTTTAACTCTTATCTTGATCACACTGCTGTTGCTGTGAAGAGACACCGTGACCATGGCAACTGTTCTGAAAGAAAGCATTTAATTGGGGCTTGCTTCAGAGGATGAGAGGTTTAGTCCCATTATCATCGTGACAGGGAACCTGACATTACACAGACAGACACTGTGCTGGAGAAGGAGCTGAGAGTTCTCCATTCTGTTCTGCATGCATCAGGAATAGAGAGTGATGCCGGGCCTGCCTGGCTTGTGGTTTCTAAGCCCCCAGTGACACACTTCCTCCAATCAGGCCACACCTCCTCATCCTTCTCAAGTAGTGCCACTGGCTGATGAGCCTGTGGGGGTCATTCTTAGTTCAAATCACCGCAGAGTATCTTCTGTAGCGCTTTCTAAGTGGTCATAGACACCCTTAGTCAATTTTTATCATGGAAAGTATTTTCTCTTCAGTTATGTCACATAATTTTGCTGATAACAGTAAAATGGTTTGGCAATAGGGAATCCTTCAATGCCCTTCTGGTTTTAAAAGTTTTGGTTGAATAATCTGTTATTCTTATGGGCCTGCCTTTTTATATGTTTGGGTTTTTTTTTTTTTTTGTATATTGTTTGAATTTTTAAGATGTTTTTAAGCAAGGCACAGTGAAGCCTGTAAAGTAGACTGTTCCGTGGGTAGAACAAAGGTTTATTGGAGACCATATTGTCAAGGCTGCACTGTCTGTGCAGTGGAGGGCAGCAGACTGCCAGGGCTGCGCTGTCTGTGCAGTGGAGGGAAGGTGGAAACATGCTCTCTGCAGTCTCAATGTATTGAGTGGTTCTAGTGTGAGCATTAGTGATTTTTTTTACATTTCATGTGTTTTCTGTGCCCACAGTAGCTTGAGTTATTGGAATTTAGTTACTTTATCTTCATGTTCCATCAGGAATTACATATTAAATTTTCAATCTGATATCCACATATCATATAAGAGCTAGTGACTCAGTGTGGCAGCAAATAATCAATATAGTTCAGAGACACACCCCTGCCATCCCTCTTCCCCCATCCCTCAAGAAACCAAAACACAAAGTTGCAGTAAAAGTCCCACGAAGACATTGCTATTGCTTCATTGTCACATGGCTCCTGTGTCTAGGTTGATAGAGCCCCTGTTAATTCAGAGGATGGTTCCACTCTTTTTTTCTCATTGACATTTTAAAGCCTACGTGCTGTCTGTATGTACTAATAGACTCTTTCCTGTTATTTTCGAAGTTCAAGTTTCAGTTCACACTTAAGTGGACATTGATTATCTCAGTGAGTGGAGATATACATGTATATGTACATAAACACGGATATATACCTATTCAATATATATGTTTATGTATGTGACTATGTATTAAGTGTGTGTGTGTATATATGTATATGTATATATATATATATATGCATATATATATGTATATGATTAGTGAACTCTTGACAAAACAGGAGCATAAGTGATTGACACCTTCAGCTGACAGCCGCTGGTAAGGACATTAGTTGCGGGTCTGATTGTGTTCTTCCCTTTCCTGTGCTGTATGAAATGGCATAAAAGACCCCTTCTACTTTCACTTGAAAAGGTTAGCTGTGACTGTTCACTATTAGAGAAATCGCCCCAGTGTCACACCGCATCTCTGAACAGCTCACGACTGAGCATGTGCTGCTCTGTGGATAACCCAACAAGCTCCTTCGTAGCTCAGAGTGCATGTGCCCATGTGAGCTGAAGCCTGCTTTGTTTGGCTAAATAAAAGCACAAGGGCTGGAAATGAGATCAGACAGTAACTGCCTCCCTGGTCCCCATGCTGAAGCTGGGTAATGGCTGCCTGGTGGTAGGGCCTTGTGCAGTGTGCAGGTCTGCTGCCCAGGAGGCCTGTGGATTGTCCCAGCCTCAGAGATAGATTAGGGCAAGCTGGCTTTGTTTTGACCATCCTGGTTATGGTGGATGTTCCTGAGCCCTGATACCTGGATGTAGCAAATAAGGTTGAAACAATAGCCTGTCTTTTACCCTGGCTTTCTGCCGTCCAGATGTTTGCAGGGTCTGGGTGTGTCTGTCTCTCCACCTGAGGTGAAGGTGTTGGTAGTGACCTTCAGCTCTGCTGCTCTGTAATTCTCCATCTAATTGGAGTTAACTGCTGATTTGAAATGGTTGTTTTTGAAGTTGAATAAAATGCTTGGGAATGGTAATTAAGTGACACTAATAATTTTATTATTTGTGTGTGTGTGGGTACTCTTGTACCATAGTACAAACATGGTAGTCAGAGGACAACTTGTGGGAGTTGGCTCTCGTCTTAAACCTCGTGGGTGACAGGGATCAAACTAGAGTTACCAGGACACCGTGTAAGTGCCTTGTCTAACTGAGCCTTCTCGCTAACTCAGGCAGCATTTAAAACAATGCATATTCTCTTTCTGAGATTAAAGTATAATGCTCTCACACCCTCTCTCCTTCCTGTAATCCTTCCCATACACCCCTCCTTGCTCTCTTGCAAATAAATGGTCTTTATTTTCATTAATTATTGTTACATACATGTGTGTATATGCATATATATTCTTAAATGCATAAATAAACTGCCCAGTCTGTATAATGTTACTGTGTGTATGTTTTCAGGACTGACTGACTCATATTTGGTATTGGATGATCAATTACTGTGCTCTTCCCTGGGGAAGACAATTCCAAGGAATCTTTTGTTCATTTTTTAAAAAATCATTTTGGAAATTTTGTAAGCAGATTAAACTTATATAATGTGTCATTTCTACTGAAATTAAGATAGTGCATCATAGACAGACTTAGAATTCAGTGGCTTTTCTCACAAATCATATGGATAATTTTATTTTTATATATTATCCCATTAAGGGTATAGAAAAATATGTATGTATATATACACTACTCTTAGGGTAGTATATAGACTAGAATGTTTTGCTCTTAGTATTAAATAGAAAATAAAACTGGATATTATAAAATTTTGCTTAATATTAAATGTAGATACTATTATGCTGTTTATTTTATTTAACAGGTACCTTTCAGATGAAGGCGTTGAAGCTTGCACAAGCTCTCCTGGGAAAGGCAGCATAAATGACATCATTCTGATTGCTCTCAATGTAGGTTACGTTTATTAACTTTATTTAGACATTTTTAAAATTTAAGCTATATCAATGAAAAATTCATCATAAACTGTGTTTTATGATAAGTAAATAACATAGAGATCTTTAATTTTTGTCTCTTTTAAGTTACAGAGATATTTGTTGAATTTAATGACAATATTAGCTAGTTGTAAATATCATATACAATACAATGAAAAGGAAAAAGTTCACTTTTGAACTTTTTATAGAATCTATATTTTGAGTAGCTTCATAATAGTAACAACTGACAATTCTTTAAAACAGTTTTCCATTTGGTTTGCGTTAGATTAGCTGTAGCCTTAGTTTATTTGAAAACATTATTTCTTTTTTCTTATGTATACTCGTGGTTTGTTTGCCTGTATAAATGTGTACCTGGTGGCCTGGGAAGTCAGCTGATGTTGCTGCACCGCAGATGCTTATGAGCCGCCATATGGGTGCTGATAACTAAAGCCAAGTCCTCTGCAAGAGCAACAACTGCTTGTGACCACTGAGCCTCTGTCCACTCTCTGTATCTCAGGGTTAGATGGTTTCTTTATGCTCAGATTTTTGTGTTGAAAAAGACAAGTATTATTGTTTTCATTTGTAAGTAGGAAAATATAAATATTAAGAAATAGCATTAAAATCTTGCATGTAGTTTAGGTTCAAATATTTGAATTATTCAGAAACAATTAAGTGCAGTCTTAATTTGTTGCACACTATGAGTGCTTAGTAAGTATAAAAGACAGTCTATTATCTCTCTTGAGATCCATATTCCATAGAATGACCTTCCACATAATCTTAGGTTTTCATTTGGAAGACAGCCCCTCCCATAGTCCTGACGAGCCCCATGTTGTATATGGACTTGTCACAGGTCAGGATGCTCCTGTCACCTCTGTGAGCAGCCGCTGTGCTTTAGTTTCTGTGTGTGATGGTTTGCTGAATTACACATACCTGCCGTTTCCTCACCGTTTGCCCTCACCGCTGTCATTTACATAGTGAGCAGGGAGACAGAGAGCCTTAGTGCAGGCGCTGCCGCTCCACTGCCCAGAGGCCCCCTTCCCTGTCGCTGCCTTTGCTTGCTGCACTAGGGATGTCGGACTGGTGCACTGATTGGTTTTCATGGCTCTGGATGTTAAGAATATATGGGATTTGGTTATTAAAACATATACTGCTTTATTGTAGTCCAGAGCTATCATTTGATATTTGGATACGGCATTAGCTTTCAGTAAGACATAGTGATGTACTTTGTTGGGGATTTCAATGGAGAAGAATGACTAAGGTAGAAGAGTAACAAAGAAATGCGCTGCTTCTGCCTCTAACTGTTTGTTTACCGGAGCAATGCACAGATGCCAGTACATTATTTGAAAATAGTGACTATATATTTATTACTAGTTAAAGATGTTTGCTTAGTTTTTGTTCCATAAACTTAAAGTAATTTCTTTTGATCCTAAGCCTGAATTTAGTTTTAATTTTCTATAATTCTATTTTAATGATAAAATATTTATTTTAGACAGACTTGAGAACAATTGGCAAGAAGTTCCTTCCCAGTGACATCAACGGTGGAAAGGTAGAAAAGGTAAAGAGGAGGCTGCCTCTCGCTCCACGGCAGCCATTACACGTTGGGTGTGCACTCTGGCCTGATGGACGGCCTGCTGGCCGGGCGGGCGGCCTCAGACTTAGCATGCTGTTCCCCTTCACTTGTGGAACGTTATTAAAAGTAAAATTTTGGTGAATTTTAAATGTTAAAAACTCCATTTAGAAATTATGAATATGGTGTATTAGCTTGGCATGTGACTCTTGTCGCATTACTAACGTGACCGACAAGTCCTCTTTCCAATTGTGTTGTAGGTTCGTTTGTAAACGGTTACTGAGTTTGCTCGGTCCTTTATGAATATGAAAGCATATGGCTGTGAGGTTGTTAGTTTGGCAAAGATGTATGTTTGGGTCTGCTTCATTGTGTGCTTCATAGACAGCTGTTCTTACGGATTTTCTCAGGGGCCTCAGTTTTAAATGCAGGAATACCTTTTAAAAATAATCAGTTAGGGATGAAATTTCCTGCACATTTCTGTTGAGTTATTTTTTAATTTGAAAATAAATGTATAATATTTTAGTAAAGAATTTAAGCTATGCTGTTGGTCCTGTATCGATGTTAGTTAGTTTCTTGGCTGTGTTATAGTCTCAGTGTTGTCTTTACGCTCCCCAGAGGGAGTGGAGAGAAGAGCAGGGGTCACTCTCCTCACCATCATTCTTTGTACACTCGTCACCACCACAGATTCTTTCCCCACTGACCTTGGATCTTTTGTTTATTGTTAATGTCAAATATTCTTTTCTGATTGTTAGTGTGTTTTTACAAAGCTCTCTCCAATTTGTTTCCTTTTTTGACTTTTTGCTACAGAAATATTTGTTCTCAGATGTAGTTTTCTGCTGAATTTGACTTAGTCTCTGAACTATCCCTACCCCTGCTTGAGTTTCCAGTCCGTAGCATGAAGATGAAACCTGATAATTTGTATTTTAATCCTTATTAGGAGATGTTGGCCTTGGGTGGGAGCATTCTTAGGAAAACCCCCACATTATAACTGCTGGTTGGGTGTCCGCTGTGGATGGCTGTGGTGGACAGTAATCACACCATAGTCCATGCCATCTCTGTCTAGTTGGGGTAAGACAGTGAGAGCTCACTGTAGCCGTGTTTACTGTCTGCCTGTTGTGTCTGTGTTCGCAGACTCAGAGCTCACCTTGCTGCTGCCTTGAGCTCACCAGCAGATGGAGACCTTCTTTGTCTTGGTCACTTTCTGAGCACAGTTTTGCTTCTAAAGTTGTGTGCAGTATTTTTTAAAGATCTCTTTTGAAGGCAGTTGATAACAATAAACAAAACTTTATAATGTGGAATATTCTGTGATACATATTATCACTTAAAACATGCTTAAATGTGATGCTAATTTATACATAGAATGAATAGATTAAAGAATCCCTTTTATATGAAATAGGAATTGCTAGGTATTTCTTTTTCTGTTCTTCCTCATTGATTATATTTTCCCTTTGACTAGCTGCTGCTGAGACCAGATACAATTCCACTCACAGCAGGAATGAAAAGGTTTTGAAAACAGGTTTAATAGAAAATTTAAAAGCTGATACATAGATTGTACTCATTTTGTTGGCCATTAGAACTCTACATACTTTATTTAAATGCAGCTGTATTTAGGCTAAATATCCAAGAGATAAACTTCTAGTGCGCACTGAAGATTAATGCCACTCACTATACTTTGTAGCTTTATTACAAAGATTTACTGCCTAGCATTTCATCATGGTAATAGTATCTGTTTGTTATAAGGATATAGTCTACCACTAAATTACATATGTTACAGTTCTAGTTTAAAATAAGCTTTATTTTAATCTGTAAATAAGCTATAGGGCTATATTAGTAAGTATGGTTTTTTAATTAAACATTAGCTGTTTACTTTGCTGTGTAAATTATTATGTAAAGCATACTTAAATGTGATGTTAATTTATATATAGAATGAATAGAAATTGCTAGATCATTCTTTTTATGTTCTGTTATTGATTATATTTTTCTTTCACTAGCAACTTCTGACATGAAGCGTAGTTGCTGGATTTTAGTATGGAATAATACTCTTTAGTTTACCTTTTATATTAAGAAAGGAAGAAAGATTGGTAACGGAGAAGCTGAGAGGGGAAGAGAGCAAGCTAAATTACGTTAGCTCTTAAACACAGCAGATGTGGGAAGCAACTTTACAATATTTCAGCCAATGTCAAAACGTCAAAAGGACGTTTACAGTATATGTCTTTAGAGGGGGGAGCTGGGCGTGGTGGCGCATGCCTTTAATCCCAGCACTTGGGAGGCAGAGGCAGGCAGATCTCTGTGTTTGAGGCCAGCCTGGTCTACAGAGTGAGTTCCAGGACAGCCAGGGCTACAGAGAAACCCTGTCTAGAAAAACCAAAAAAAAAAAAAAAAAAAAAAAGAGGTGGGGAAGCCATGAGTCAGATCAGGTGTGGAGAATATGATGGGACCAATAACAAACCAGGAAGACACAAGTACAGCCATTGCGTCATCCAGACCCTGTGTCTCTAATTATTAAATTTAGTGATTCTTGACAAGTTAATCTTTCTAGAGGTTACTATCTATATTATTAAAGTATTATTCCTGTATGCCATTGAAATATTAAATGATATTGAACTTGAAGTGTTCAATGGAGTGTACTCCACATGGTGACTTTGTTACATTCAGAATGGTATGGTTTTCTCTGAAATCTAAAAGTGCCCGAATGTTAATTAATTACCTCTGCTGGGTTGCTCGATACTGAGCTCCCCAAAAGAATTCAGTGAAAGAATCAAGCACATGGACCTATCTTTATTGTCTAGATTTAGTCCTGAACGTCCTTGAGCCATTCTGATGTTTGTGATGGGATCAACGATGGCCTTAGCCCTGTTGTGACTAATTTTCCTGAATCCCAGTCTGTCTGTGACACTCCCATCTCAGAGGGAGACAACGAAAGATGTTTGAGGACTGGGAAAATTTCCCAAGTAGTTAGAAGCAAGGAGAAGAGGGAACCATCATCCTGTAGGAATTTCCTCCATTTGTTGTGTGTGATTTATTTTTAAAAAGCCTCCCGTAAATGTCTTCCCCAGCTCCTTTGGAAGCTAAGTCACTAGGCCTCCAATGCTTCACATTGTTCTGGAGCCTTTCCAGACAGATCAGTAACTCTCTTTAGAGGTAGATGGGAGGAGGCTACATTTCGTCTCCCAAAAGGCCAACATTTGTGTTGTTGCTGTTACGATTAGTAAGACTAAGATAACACTATTTTCATGATTTGGTAATTTCAAATTAGAAAGAAAATGGAAAGCTAATAGATTTTTGATTCGGTCTGTAGTCTACTATGTATTTAATCTCATTTCAAGATGTCTTGGCCTTCAGAAAAATACTTCATTTGGATTTTGCAGCTGAAGTCTTAATCATTGCTATTATCACTGATTATTTTGGGAGAACATAGAATTGCAAAAGGTAAAATTACTTTATTAGTAATTATGATATTTTCCCCGAGGGCTTTCTGTTGTGATTATAAAAAGATAAAGAAATATTAAGATATGTTCTATGGGCGTGTGGTGAGGTATGGGGGGAATGGGTGCCTTGGCAGGCCCCTGCCAAGGTATCCCTTCCCTCTGAGGAACCAGCCATATGATGGTATAGCATAAAATAGAGTTTATTTATGGCATGGGGAGGGGAAGAGTAGTAGAGGCAGAGAAAGGCAGAGAGGAGAGAGGAGAGAAGTAGAGGCTGGCCATGGCCACATAGAGAGAGGGAGTAAGGGAGTGCAGAGAGAGGGGGAGCGAGAGGGCAGGAGGCAAGAGAGAGAAGCAAGAGAGTAAGAGGAGGGGGCAAGCAGCCCCTTTTATAGTAGGTCAGGCCAACCTAGCTGTTGCCAGGTAACTGTGGGGGTGGAGTCCAGGCAGAATATTAACGCTTTCCCCTTCTCATTCCATCTGTGGGATTATTTTGAAGTTTTTATGTACCATGTTTTTGACTGTAATTTCATAGATTTCAAGTAGAGACTTGGAAAGTGGTTGAGAAGGTAGACAGAGGTTTTCCTCTAGGTTTCCCTCTCCAGGCTACATATTCCATAGGCTCCCTGCCCCCCCCAGCCCTAAATGTTGGAGACTTAGTGAATGTGTGTGTGTGTGTGGTGTATGTTGTGTTGTGTTGTGTGTGTTGTGTGTGAGAGAGACCCAGTGAGGTAGGTAGGCAGGGAGGTAAACTGACAGAGACTTGTGTGTGTGTGTGTGTATGTGTGTGTGTATGTGTGTATCTCATGTAATCTCTTAGGTTTTTAAGGACAGGATGTTCTGAAGTCTTGGGACAGCTGGAGACCATGGGAAGTAGTCACAGTGTAAGTGCAGTATAGTTAATCTTTTTCTCTGTTTAATTTTAACTTTTTGTTATTTTCGTAGATGTTTAAAACAAAGTAGGCTTGGTAATTGTAAGAGATAGCGTAGTTTGAATGCTTTGTGTTCAGTGCAGTTACTGGAGGGTTTTGCACATTGTGGAAGAAGCCTAACAGGAAATGTGTCAGATAGCTTAGGGAGACTGTCCTGGAGAGAGGGATACCAATGTCTCATTTGGTTGTTTCTGGTTCCCTTTAAACCACCAACCAATCAAGTAACAAATACTGAGCAACAATGTCTAGTTAGGTAAACCAAGGACTTTGTTGTGGTTCCTTGCAGAACTATCTGAGCAAGTTGCCTAGGGAGCAAGTGTTGGCTCAAAGGCAATGGCTTCACAGAAGTGTCACCCTGGGCCTGTCTGAATGCCCTGCAGGTGGCTTGGCAGGTTGGAGAATCTGCCTGGGACTCATTGTCATTCAGAGAAGTGAGGACTCCGAGCAGCCTCTCCCAGGCAGTTTACAGTCCCCTCAGCCTAGGGAGGGCCTCATTAATCTCTCTCAGCTCTGCAGGGCTTGGTTTACCCCACAGTCTCTTGAGCCGCCCTCCAGGAGGCAAGGTTTCAACCTGAAAGAAATTGATACACAGCAGTCACGTTCCAGAGTTATTTCTTTTTAAATTGTAAGTCCTCATCCTGACAGTTGCATATGACTTTTTAAAATGTGAAGCTGATTTAATGCTTCATTTTTGCAAGCTGAAGTGACTGGTCAGAGCTTCAGCAATACCAAGGTGAGCCACAAGATGGCTGCCTAGCCTTAAATTTCAGAAGGAACCATTCTCGTTCTCAAGTTTAGAGGGTGAATAGTTTTAAGAAAAAACAGAACAGAACAGGTAAAAGGTTCAGGTTTTAATCGAAAGCTCTTTTCTTTCTTCTTGGTTAATGTAGTCTGTTGTAAATAACAGCTTATTAGTGTTCCATTTAGTGAGTGAGTTATTAAAATTAAGCATGTTCTTGTATTTTTCAGAAAAATGAATAAAATTAGGAATTTGTGTTTCATTTACAGGGGTTTAGTAATGCAGTCCTTCTAAGTGTAGTCAGATACATTCTGCAAACTAAAATAACAATAACAACAATGGCACTCTAAAAAAATAAGTTCTACAGCCCAAGGGGGCTGCCCCAAAGCTTTGTATGTAGTGGGATGTATTCTTCCACTAGCTAGGCTGCCTTGTCTGGGCTCAGTGGGAGAGGAAGTGCCAGGGTGGGATACCCTTAGTAGCCTCACCTGCTCAAAGGAGAAGGGGAGGAGGGATGGGGAAGGCTTGTGGGAAGGGTGACCAGGAGGAGAGCAGTGAGCAGATGTCAAGTGAATAGGCAAAAATAAATAAATAAATAAAATAAAAGTAAGTTCCCTCAGGAGCAATAAAGGTCAGGTGGGAAGTGGGGCCTCTGCATGCAGTCTTCACCTGCTCCCATCCTGGGTCAATTGCTGAAACTACTCAAATCAATGGAGGGCCATTTGTTTACAACTGTCGCTGTTGTTGTTTGGGAATTTCAAGGTTGGGAGATTATTCAAGATATTTTTTGTTTGTTTGTTTTTAAGTTTCAAGACAGGGTTTCTCTGTGTATTCCTGACTCACCTGCCCTGCCTCCCCAGTACTGGGATTAAAGTCATGCACCATCATGCCTGACCTCAAGATAGGTTTTTGAAGGCTTTAACATTTCTTTTTTTTTTTCTTTTTTTTTTAATTTTTAATATTTTTATTACATATTTTCCTCAATTACATTTCCAATGCTATCCCAAAAGTCCCCCATAGCGCCCCCCACTTCCTACCCACCCATTCCCATTCTTTTGACCCTGGCATTCCCCTATATTGGGGCATATAAAGTTTGCAAGTCCAATGGGCCTCTCTTTCCATTGATGGCCGACTAGGCCATCTTTCCATACATATGCAGCTAGAGACAAGACCTCCGGGGTTCTGGTTAGTACATCATGTTGTTCCAACAATAGGGTTGCAGATCCCTTTAGCTCCTTGGGTACTTTCTCTAGCTTCTCCATTGGGAGCCCTGTGATACATCCAATAGCTGACTGTGAGCATCCACTTCTGTGTTTGCTAGGCCCCGGCATCGTCTCACAAGAGACAGCTATATCTGGGTCCTTTCAGCAGAATCTTGCTAGTGTATGCAATGGTGTCAGCGTTTAGAAGCTGATTATGGGATGGATCCCTGGATACGGTAGTCTCTAAATGGTCCATCCTTTCATCACAGCTACGAACTTTGTCTCTGTAACTCCTTCCCTGGGTGTTTTGTTCCCAATTCTAAGAAGGGGCACAGTGTCCACACTTTGGTCTTCATTCTTCTTGAGTTTCATGCGTTTAGCAAATTGTATCTTATATCTTGGGTATCCTAAGTTTTGGGCTAATATCCACTTATCAGTGAATACATATTGTGTGAGTTCTTTTGTGATTGTGTTATTTCACTCAAGATGATGCCCTCCAGGTCCATCCATTTTGCTAGGAATTTCATCAATTCATTCTTTTTAATAGCTGAGTAGTACTCCATTGTGTAAATGTACCATAATTTCTGTATCCATTCCTCTATTGAGGGACATCTGGGTTCTTTCCAGCTTCTGGCTATTATAAATAGGGCTGCTATGAACATAGTGGAGCATGTGTCCTTTTTACCGGTTGGGACATCTTCTGGATATATGCCCAGGAGAGGTATTGCTGGATCCTCCGGTAGTACTATGTCCAATTTTCTGAGGAACCGCCAGACTGATTTCCAGAGTGGTTGTACAAGCTTGCAATCCCACCAACAATGGAGGAGTGTTCCTCTTTCTCCACATCCTCGCCAGCATCTGCTGTCACCTGAATTTTTGATCTTAGCCATTCTGACTGGTGTGAGGTGGAATCTCATGGTTGTTTTGATTTGCATTTCCCTGATGATTAAGGATGTTGAACATTTTTTCAGGTGCTTCTCTGCCATTCGGTATTCCTCAGGTGAGAATTCTTTGTTCAGTTCTGAGCCCCATTTTTTAATGGGTTTATTTGACTTTCTGGAGTCCACCTTCTTGAGTTCTTTATATATATTGGATATTAGTCCCTATCTGATTTAGGATAGGTGAAGATTCTTTCCCAATCTGTTGGTGGTTTTTTTGTCTTATTGATGGTGTCTTTTGCCTTGCAGAAGCTTTGCAGTTTCATGAGGTCCCACTTGTCAATTCTCGATCTTACAGCACAAGCCATTGCTGTTCTATTCAAGAATTATTCCCCTGTGCCCATATCTTCAAGGCTTTTCCCCACTTTCTCCTCTATAAGTTTCAGTGTCTCTGGTTTTATGTGAAGTTCCTTGATCCACTTAGACTTGACCTTAGTACAAGGAGATAGGAATGGATCGATTCGCATTCTTCTACATGTTAACAACCAGTTGTGCCAGCACCATTTGTTGAAAATGCTGTCCTTCTTCCACTGGATGTTTTTAGCTCCCTTGTCGAAGATCAAGTGACCGTAGGTGTGTGGGTTCATTTCTGGGTCTTCAATTCTATTGGCTTTAACATTTCTAAAGGGCAAACACTTTGTAGTCATTTAGTAAATATACTACCACATTATAATTTTCTTTGTATTAATACATTACCATCATTATTATCTTCACTTAACAGTCTTTCTGTGTGTTTGTATATTCTGTATGGTCACTTTCTGTGTGCTCTGTGTGTCTGGTCTTTCTGTGAATCACTTGAGAATCAAAGACATTGTTGGCCTTTGCTTCTCCATCTTTGGAACATCAAGTCTTGTTTCAAGCTCGTTTTCAGCAAAACCTTCTTTTGTTCTCTTTTTGAGGCTTTGAGGCTCTCCTCTGACTAACGTTAAATGATTAGTCTTTATTATTGGTACATACAGTCTGTGGAAACCCATTAAAGCAGCAACTACCACGGTGAGCTCAGCCTTTGTTGCTGCAGTACCCAAATGTCCTTCAGCTGTCGGCAACCTGCCACATTGTCTGCAGTTTCCAACTCAAGTGCAACCTCTCTCCTAATTTCCAGTTAGGCTTCAAAGAATGATATTCTCATTGCTCTGTATGCCACTTCTGCTTTCAGTGTTAGCCGTAGAAGTTGCAGTAGAGGCCAGCATGCTTGGGGGAGGCAGCTCCACGCTTGCATCTATTTCTGGGTCACAGTTGCAAAGTATTTCTTTCCCTGGGCTGTCAGGGTTTTTTTTTTTTTTTTTTTGAGACAGGGTTTCTCTGTGTACCCCTGGCTGTCCTGGAACTCACTTTGTAGACCAGGCTGGCCTCGAACTCAGAAATCCACCTGCCTCTGCCTCCCAAGTGCTGGGATTAAAGGCGTGCACCACCACCGCCTGGCTTGCTGTCAGGTATATTTACATGAAGATGAGAGCAATCTTAATGGACTGTGTAATTCCACCAGGTGAATTCAACAATGTCTATAAAGCGCCTGCCTTGGCTCCTGGTATAATTTTTGCATGTTAATTATAGAATAGCATTAGAAAATCATTTTTGTTTATTTTATTCTTACTGTTGTTTGAGAGAGGTTTGCCATATATTACCAGAACAGCTTGAAACTTGCTGTGCAGCCAAGGGTGCCTCATCTTGGTGATCCTCTGGGCCTTAGCCTCACAGGTGCTAGGGTTTCAGATGTGTTTTCTGTTCAGTGGTATTTATCTGATTATTTGTTTCATATGTGTGGGTGTTTTGCCTGCATGGATGTGTGTGTACCCCATGTGTACCTGGGGCCAATAGAGGGCAGAAGAGAGTGGTAGCTCTTCTGAAATGGAGGTTACAGATGGCGGTTAGCCCCTATGTGGGTGTGGGTGCTAGGAATTCAACCAGGTCCCCCAAAAGAGCAGTCAGAGCTCTTAACAACTGAGCCATCTCCCTAACTTCCAGAAATATTTTTTTATTCAAGCAGGTAAAGAATGATTTTATTTATTCACTTATTTACTGAATGCATATGTGTGTGTGTGTGTGTGTGTGGGTGTGTGTAGTTAGGTCAGAGGACAGCTTTTAGGAGTTGGTTCTCTCCTCTTGCCATGTGGGCCTTAGGACTTGATGCTTCATGGCGAGTGCCTTACTCACCTAACCATTTCAGTGGCCCTGGGCAGTTTCGAGTGTATATTTGTGCAGAGTGAAGGAGACAACCAACTCCGTAAGTGAGATTTTATGTCAGATGTCCATATAAAAAGGAAGGCTATTCATCGTCGTAGCTTTTCTCTCTAGACTGTTGGCTTTCAAACTATGGGATGAGTTGTGATTGGAGTAATGCCATCGTAGAGGCATATTTGAAATCTTAGAGAATATTTTCATGGGCTGGAGTGATGGCTCAACAGTTAATGCTTCTTGCTGCTTTTGCAAAGGACTGGAGTTTGGTTCCCAGCACCCATGTGAGGTGACTGACAGCCACCGCTACCTTCAGCTCCCTGATCTGACACCCTCTGTTGGCCTCTGAGCACCTGGATATGTGTGCAGTTGCATGTAGACAAAACATGTACACATAAATAAAAATAAATCCTTGGGAAAAAAACCTTACAGTACACATACTCTGTATACACATCTTTCTGTGACAAGGTATTAAAATATATATGTATATTATACATGTATATATAATATATGTGTATATATTTAGTAGATATACATAAAACAATATATATCATATTCAATATTATTTTTATTTTAAAATAGAATATGCTGTTTTTATAATATGAATTATGAGAAATTGGGCCTAATTAAAAATTTTGACTGATAATTATGCATGGAAGGTACATGTGGCTGTTGTCTATGAGCACTAGAACCTAAAGTCCCTGAGTTTGGGGACTTTTTATTCTAAGATACTTGGAGAGGATGAGAAAGCAGACAAGTGTCCTAGCATTTCCTCGGTGTGCAGCTGCAGCATGCCATCGTCTCAGCCTGGTTAGTGCAGAGAAGAGTCACGTAGGGCAGGGGAGAGCAGGAAGATTGGATTTCTGCTGGAGCAGCTGCGGCAGAATGAGGCTGTGTTCAGAACAGTGAGGTGATGAGCACAAAGCCCAGAACAAGGTACTTGCTTGCGCTGGACCAGTGTGCTCAGACGCTCATGGTCTTGGCGGCTGCACATCTCTTCTTGGTGCAGGCTGTAGCTAGATCTAGTTGGTTGTTGATATTGGCAAGGGAAATGCCAAATAGTTTTAAGGGTAGCTTTTCCATCATTGTCCCTCTTAGAAATGATTTTACTAACACTTATGGCATCAAACTTGCTCTGTGAGATGGCTTTGAGTGTATTTGTTCTGTGTAGTTTATAGATTTAGCTTTTCAATTAAGAAATTTATTTCACTGACCAGAATATTAATCTTAAAGCATAAATGATTTAAAATATTGATGTGTGTACATTTAGGGATCTTTGAGGTTTAGTATTAAAGTAGGTACCCCTGAAGCTTCTTCTGAGGTAAACACTAGAATATCTGAATGGTTCTGCTCAGGTGTTCTGTCCCCACCCCTTCCTACACTAAGAAACAATTGCATGAATTCTGAGTTTGTTCATTGACTTTAAGTACATTTTGGTTTGCATATGCATATGCAGTTATCGTAAATATGTATCAATTCCTTTGATGGTTACTTTATTGTTTATATTAGTTTTGAAAATATACACTACTTCTAAGAAGCAGCACACAGTAAGAGATGAACTCGGACTGAGTTAGTGCACGGTAGAGCTAAGCCACTTTCCTTTCATAAGATGATGCCAAATTACATTACAAAGAGTTGCCTCATTTATAGTGCGTTCCGTCGAGTATACAGGATCTATTTGAAAGGTACCTTTATGACACTTGAAATTACCAATTTTTTCCTGAACTTGTGGTTGTAAAATACATTCTTCCTTAGGTTATTATTTTTCTCCCAATAAAGTTTAGAATCAAATTACTAAATCTCTTAAAGTATGCTAGAAATTTTATTGAAGCTGCATATAAGCTCACTGACAGTTGACATCTTTATAGGAGATGATGTGATGGTACCAATCAAATGCTGTAAACTGCCCATCTGAAGAGAGAGAGAGTAAAGAGCCTCAGTGTGGAGCATTTACCACACTCTGTAGTTTAGTAAGTGTGTTAAGCGACAACATGAAGCCACTGAGCCTAGAATTTGGAAGAAACAGACAGAGTAAATTCTTATGGATTAGCCCAAGATGGGCTTCCATGACCTCCAGCCAAACATGTAAATAGACACAATCTTACACAGGTGTAATTTTAAATTTAGGTTCTGTATTTGAGAGAAAATGTGTCTTTCTTTGAGAGCCTGGCTTGCTTTGTTTAACATGATGATGTCCAGTTGCATCAGTTTTTCTGTGAACACCATGATTGCACTTCCTTTACAGCTGCATACAATCCCATTGTGATGTGTTCTGCATTTTCTTTATCTGTTCAATGTTGATGGATAAGTAGGCTGGTTGAATTTTCTACCTGTGGTAAATACTGCAGCTATACACATCTTATGCAAGCAGCCTTGTGCTGTGCTGACTTAGGACATATTCGGAGTGCAGTGGCAGTGTCTCGTGGTAGGTGGATCTATTTTCAGGTTTCTGAGGAGCCTCCCTACTGATTTCCACAGTGGTTGCACAGCTTACATTCCCACCAGCACTGGGTGTGTTTCTTTCCCCTCTGTCCTCACCTGCATGTGCTGTATTTGATTTCTTGATAATAAATAAAAAACTTGAGATTCTTGACATGAACCTCAAAGTAGTTATGAGTTGTTTTTCCTGGTGACTAAGTCCATCAGAATATTTAAAAAATACTTAGTGAATACTTTTAACAATACTTATTGGCTATTTGTGTTTCCTTGTTTCCTGGATGGCTAATGATGTTGAACATTTTTTCAGGTATTGATTGGCCATTTGGATTGTTCCTTTGAGAACTGTCTATTTAGTTCATTGGCCCATTTATTTATGATGATTTTTTTTTTGGTGTTTAATTTTGGCATTTTATATACATGTGTGCATATGTATGTAATTGCATGTCGGACACTCAGGTGACAGTCTTGTTTCCCTTTGTTGGTTATCTCTTCACCCTGGGGATTATTGGTTTGTTTTACAGCAGCTCCTGGAGGTCACACTTGTCAGCTCTTGGGATTATTTCCTGTGCTATTGGAGTTCTCTTCAGAAAAGCCTTGTCTAGTCCTGCGCTTCAAGTTGCTTCAGCTATGTTTCTTTAGTGGTTTCCGAGTTTATATTTTTATTAAAGTCTTTGATCTATTTCCATGGATTTCTTTTAAACAGAGAGATGGATTCAGAGATGGATTTAGTTTTATTCTTTTACATGCGAAAAACCAGTTTTTCCATCAACTTTTGTTTTAGAGCTTGTCATTTCTCTAGTATCTTATTTGAACAATTTGTAACAATAAGTAGGTATCTGTGTCTGTCGCTGTGTGGGCGTATCTCTGGGTCCTGTGGCTCAGTCCATAGGTGTGTGTGTCTGTATCTGTGCTACTTCATTGTCCCACTGCTGTTTTGTTTTACTGTGGCTATGTAATATAATTTGTGATTAAACATTGGACTATCTCTAGTGTATTGTAGAGTTTATGGGTCTATGCATAATTTGAATTCTATATGTCTCTTGTATTTGAATGTCTATTTCTTCCCCTACATTTTAGGGAAATGCATTTTATAATTTCATGGAATAGATTCTTTATATTTTTAATGTTTATCTTAGCTCTATGGATTCTTAGGTTTGGTTTCTTGATCATATCGAGTAACTGACCTTTATAATCTCTAATACTACCAGTGAGAAGCAGACCTCTTTACATTTTTTACTATGTATATAATAACTTAAAAATAATTTAAATATTTTATTAAAACATTAAAAATAATTTGAAAAAAAAATAGTGTATGTTTGTATTGTGTGTGTGTGCATATACCATGGCATGTGTGTGGAAGTCAGAAGACAACTTTTGGGAGATCTCTTCTTGTACCATGTGGGGGGTCCCAGGATTGAACTCAGGTCTTTAGGTTTAGCAGCAAGCACCTTTACCCACTGAGCCATCTCCCTGACTGGAAGCTGTCTTTGTAAGCTGCTTCTGTTGCCTTGTTCTGCAGGGATGTGCAGGCTGCTGCTCTTCCTGTGCGCTCTGAGTCATTGTCCTTACCGTTCCTCCTTCCCAGTGTCCTGTCACTGCCTTGGTGGACTTCTGAGGCATCTCTTCCCTTCTGCAATAACTCCTATTTTCCTTTGTTTTTAACTCTTCTTTTACTGGCTCTCTTGGCAGCTGCCTCTATTCTACCATCTTTCCCAGAAACAGAATTTTCCTTTCATAGCTAGAGCTTAGATGAATGATTAGACTAGATAAAACTGAATGTGTGACATTGTTGTTCCTGGTTAGTGCTGAGCAGTAGATTTCTAGTTTAGAGACTTACTTACTTGGGGAAATAATGTGTAACCATTTGCCAACTGTTATTTGTTTTCTGAAAGTATGTATTTTTTTTTAATGTACAGAAATATTTATTTGAAAACCTGTAATTTTAAAATAGCCCTTTTATAATCCCTAAACTATGATGCTAACTTAAAGATCTATTTTGTTATGTGGAAATGTTCATTTCTGTTAAATGTGTTTTTTTAGATGTAAGCAAATTAAACTGTATTTCCCCAGTTTTGCTATCAGCATATTATTATATAAAACTTTTAGCTTTATACCTAATTACACCATTGATTTATTTTGTACTTTGACTGAAAGTTGGCAAGAGAGAACATTTTTTTTCTCTCCTTGTCATATATCATTGGATTTAATATCATTTTCAAAGGGAAGTATAGAAATAAGTGAAGCACACTCCTTGAACTTTATGCATCTTACACTTTGGAGCATTGTAAAGTTGATGTTTGACTAGGAAGCATTCCTTTCAACTGCTGCCCTAAGTTGATGTCCTTCACATATTGTCATGTAGTCTGTCTCCTGAACTTCTTCCTGTTCCTGTGAAAGGGGAGGGAACAGGATTTATGTGAACTGTTTCAGACACATAAGACTAAAAGTGTGACCTCTGACCTTTTATTCAAAACCAGAGCTGCTTTCTTAGTGCTTTCGTGCATTGGAATTATCTGAAAGTGGATTTGAAAGGCCTTCTGCAGGCCTCTTGAAATTTTACCTCTGTGAATTAATAAAGTGAGTTCACTCTTGACTTCAATTGAAGCTGTCCCTATAAATTATAATAAATAACAATTAAAGATAGGAAAATTGTGTCATTGAAAGTAGAGCAGTGGTTAACAAATGACTTTTGTTCTCTTGTGTGTGACAGCTTGAAGGTCCATGTGTTTTACAAATTCAGAAGGTCCGCAATGTTGCTGCGCCAAAGGATAACGAGGAATCACAAGCTGCGCCAAGGATGCTCCGCGTGCAGATGACGGATGGGCATACAAGTTGTACGGCAGTAGAATTCAGTTATATTTCAAAAATAAGGTGACTCATACAACTCGTTAAGAGGACCTGAGGGTGCTTTTCAAACCTGATTTCATTGTCAGAACTTGAAAAAGCAGGAATGGAGCCTTAAGTGAATGCTGTACTTTTCCATAACAGATCCTGGGGTGTTCATGTCTGTTTTGTCTAACAGACAGTTAGGGACAAAGTTAGTTATCCTTCATTCTGTGATAACTATAAAACAAATTTAAGATATATATGCATGATTTCTTTTTCCAGAAAATCTTTGGTAATTCACTGTTTAGAAAACACTAGAATATCTTTAAATATGTTTTTTTTCCCCTAACAGGCTAGCAGCTGTACTTATGTGGTGTGTTAATACACTGTTTAAGATTCTAGTCAAGTTTGTAGGCTAATATAATTTCTGAGGAGATAATTAAGGCTAAAGAGGTTTGTGGCTTCCTATTTTGTAAGAAAGAATTATTTAATGCGCAACCTTCCAAATTCTTATTTTGTTTAAAAAATATGTTTTTTTGTTAAACAAATTTTTTTGTTAAAAATGCTTACAAAATATTTTTATTAAATCTTTGAGCATTTAGTATAATGTATTTTGATAATTTTCTCCCCTTCCCAACTCCTCCTAAATCCACTTCCACTCCTTACCCATGCTGATTGCCTGGAATTAGCAGAAATGTGTTAGTGTAATTGTGTTGCTGATGGTTACTGCTGATCTCAGGGATGGGACATTGTACTCAGCAACTGCTCTTTGACTCCCGAGCTGTGTAAGGCAAGGTTAGGCAAGGCTCTCTGTGACTCTTCCTTCCATCAGTTAGGACTAGGAATGTTAAGCTTGTGAGGCTCAGAACAATTCTAATGACTTTATTGAGATAGGACTGATAATATGCAATGGTACACATATCAGACCTACTTGATACACAGAACAGTGTCTAATCTGTCTTACTGTGTGTGGCTTCTTTGAAGTTTGAGAATGAGGCACATTCTAACTTCTTTTCCCTAGTGATTTTTAGTAGCCATCTTTGGAAAGGCTGTGGTATTAATACTCACTGATTTGATGTTGCATGTATCAGCATGTGATGAATTTCATGAGCCTTAGAAATGTGAATAATGAAGCCATTGCAGAATAATTTTCTAATTCATGCCAAGTGTTTCACGGCAGACTATTTTAGGAGTCCTATTTGGAGAGCCTTTCCTCTCGCTGGATGTGGGAAGAGGTGGAGTAGGATTTATATCTGTGCTTTTACTTTAGAACAAACCTACATGATGAGGTGAATGTTATCCTGAGTTTCCTTTAGCAAAGTTTCCTCTGGTTTTGTGATGCAAGGTTTATCAAGCATCTGATGAACACTGGCCTTTAGTAGACCAGTCTCGTTACACTTAATGCTCATGATTTCTGAGTCAGTGTGAAAGAGTCTTTTTAGTTTTTATTTTTTTTTTCACTCTTTGTGTAATTTATATAGGCTGCGCAGAAATATAAAGTGGGGATTAAAATCTGGGGGTTCTGAGAAAAAAGTAAGTCATTAATAGGAAGCGTGGTATAGGTTCTCAAGGCATTCTATTGGCGGTAAACGGGCAGAAACTTGATGGCCCCAGCCTTCTAACTGTTTTGTCAGTTTCAATAAACACCCTGCCTTTTGGCTTCTTCTCATGTCCTTCAAATAACTGGTTGAGGTCCCAGACCATCCGGCGCAACACCCCAGCCAGATCATAGATTTGAAAGAGTCTTTTTAAAGTTATTGAATAACTAATTCTCGTGTTCAGATGACTAACATGGCTAGATGACTAACAAAAGGATTTTTATAGATTACCATGGCTCATATAGGTGATACATTTCTGTGTTTATTACTGGTTAAATATATTTTTCTATATTAAAATTTAATTTAATAATGATATATATTTGTCCTGTAGAGGACAAATAGAAACATAGAAAAGAAAGGGAGGTATTGTGTTCATATATGCTACAGTTGGAAGTCCTTTACTGGCTGGGGAGATGGCTCAGTGATGAAAAGTGCTCTTACATTTCAGTTCCAGGTTCAATTCCCAGCACTCTCATGGCAGCTCACAACCATCTGTAACTCCAGGGTCCATGGTCCTGACTTCATACATAGACACAGAACACCCACAGACAGAAAATACATTTTAAAAAGAAAAGTTTTCCCCTGTCTTTCCTTTTTCTTTACCATAGCTTTGTGGGGTGAGATTATTCTTGTCCACATTTGTTGGAACTTGTGGAAACTAAACTAAAGCTTGCTTATGTATGTATGTATATATGTATGTATGTATGTATGCATGCATGGACTGATTGATTGCTTGGTCTTCATTTATGGTGATGCACTTTTACTTCATAGCTAGTCCTCTTGGAATTTAGTTCAGATGTTAGTGTATTGTGACTAAGTCACGCGGCTCCGGTTCAGTTGTGGAGGAGTTTCAGTGCCGCTCTAATCACTAACTCCTTTGGTTTTTCCTTTGCATCAGCCTGAACACACCACCTGGCACAAAAGTGAAGCTCTCTGGCACTGTGGACATACAGAACGGATTCCTGCTCTTAAGTGACTCTAACACCACAGTTCTTGGTGGCGAAGTGGAACACCTAATTGACAAGTGGGCTTTACAGAGAGTAAGTGTGCAATACAAACTATTAGAACATAGGCGCTCTTCCCACAGCAAGTGGCAGCAGTGGTCTTTTGTGTCAGAGTTACTAAGATAGCACATGATCCTCAGTAGAGAAACTATCTGCTGTGCTGTGACACCATTCTTCCTCAAAAGGAAGTGACAGTTTTCAGTACCTATTACATTTTACTCATGTTTTAAATGTTAATATTACAGTATCTTGACAGGTTTGAAATTTGTTAGTTAAGAAAAGGACATATTAGATATCCTTTATATTGGAAAATGTCAGATCAGTGCTTATATAATTTTCCAACATCCCAGCAAGAATCTTTCCACTTAAAACCATTAAGTCAGGTAGGAACTTACTCACTTCCAACAAAGACACACAGACAAGCGTGCATACACTCTTGTCCGCCATTCTACTTTCTGTCTCTATGGTCTTGAGTATTGGAATATCTCTTAGACATGTTATAGTAGTAGTATTTGTTCTTTTGTGTCCAGCTTATTCTGAGTAAGATAATAGCTATATTGGAGGATGTCAGAGTTTCCCTCTTTTTATTAGCTCAGTAGTATTCCATTGTTTATGAACACTACATTTTGTTTGTTCATCTGTCAGTGGGCATTAGTGTTGCTCCTATCTTTTGCTCACTATGGCTAAAGCTGCTGTGAATGTGGGTGCACAAATAGTAGCTCCTTTTAGTTTTTTGGCATGCATACTTGTAGAATTGCTAGATTTTATGGTAGTTTTGTTTTATTCGTTTAATAAGGTTCTGACTTCTACAGTGGTTATTTTTTCATAGTATCTATTCTGTGTGTGTGTGTGTGTGTGTCTGTGTATGTGTGTGTGAAATAGGACTACTCCTCATTTCCATGTGCATTATCCATGGCACAGTGATGCTGAGTGTCTTGTTGTGAGGTTGATATTCTCTACTGAATCCTCCATGCTATGCTATGCTTTCTGCATCGTACACCCAGGCTGGATTTACCTCTTCCCTTAGGAATAGCGATCCTATGCTATGTAGGGCTGGGTTGTTTATATACTGGCCAGGTCACTCATTGTGTGTAAAGGGAGCTTAGGTCTGGCTTTTGTACCTTCAGCAGTGCAAGAAATAGGAGTCCGAGTTGTTTTTAAATTTTCATGTTAACAAAAAATGTTAATTTATGTTAGCTTTTAAAGGACGTTTACGTGCAAACTGAATTGATTTATAGCTGTTTACATAATCCTTTCCTTGTAACTGAATCGAAACTGAGCTCAGGGCCCTGGATAATCATGTGCGTGTGCCTTGCTTCTTGTTTTTAAATGAAAGAGGTTGATAACGTGCATGTAGATTGTGAAGATGCGGCATCCCTGTCCCAGTTTATTCTCCTTTGCTCATTAGGCTGACATTAAGTTGCCTTTGTGCTTATTATTCACTCTGTAGCTTACATGAAATGTATGCGCGTTTACAGAATGCAGGAACTCTGGAATGTGTTAAACAGTACAGTACATGGTGAATTTTTAAAAATACTTTGTGACTCTTTTACATTGTATTTTCATCATAACATCTGTAATATTAATTAGCACAAGGTTCAAGTTCGGAAGGTATGTTTAATACTTGACAGATGCATGTTAACACCGTCAGTGGGAAGGGTAGCAGAGGGAATGCTGTTGGGCTGCCTTTGGCCCTATGGAAGGGCGTCAGAATGGGAGGAAGTGCTTTGTGGTTTTTCTGATTCTCATTAGCCAAGCTTAAAAACCCCGAAACTCATAGAGTTTGGAAGCTTTCCTCTATTAAATACTCACGAGAGGCTCAGCAGGGAAAGGTGTTTGCTCAGACCTCATGACTTGAGTTTGATTCCTGGGATCCACATGGGCGTGGGGAGAATTGACTCATGCAAGTTGTCCTCTTCCCTTTACACACTTGTGCTTGTTGTGTGTTAGTGTCTTCGTGTACATACACATATGCATGCAAAGTACAACGAAACTTTTATAGTTCTTCATAGTATGAATGAGTGTAAGATAATTTGAAAAATGTTATTGTGTGACTTTACATATTATAAACCATAGGATTCTAGTATTCCAAGTACCAGAAATCACCCTTATCAGTAATAGCTTTTTTCTAGTAAGTATTATCTCTAAAAATGTTATTTTTGTAGAGAAATTTCAGATATTATTCGTCTATTGGTTATGTGCTTCAAAGTAAAATTGTTCTTGTCAGAGCATTTTTTTTTATGAATTGACGTTATTTGAGGAGGTCTGCTTTCTCCAAAGAGCACCAGCTTGAAAAATATTTCTAAAAATTAAACTTGAATGTATTTTGGTCAGGAGAGATGAGGAAAGAACTTTCCCAGCTTACAGAAATGAAGAATAAAGTATTTTTTGTCTTGTAGTTAGAAATGCTTTAAAGGAGGCTGTTGTGTCTCAAGATTCTACTGTAAGCTCTGCACTTCTGGTATGCGGGGCTAGTGTGTCTATATGTGTGCTTTATGCTTTATGACTGATTTTGTTTTTAAACAGAGCTTATTAAAGCATAATAGAAGCAATATTGGAGCTGAAGGTGGCCCACCTCCTTTTCTACCTTTTGGACAGGTAAGGACTTTGCTCCTGGCAGGTGGACTCAGTCAAGAAAGAGTGTTCTTCGTTGTGCTTACGCTGAGTATGGCTTTGTGACAACCTAGTTACTCAGATGCCGTAGAGTTATATTAGACATGAAGGTCAAGGAACTTAATAACATTGCCCTTATCCCAGAGATTGAAGCAATGAAGAATTATGTATGTAGAACAAATTACTGCTAAGATAAGTTAATGGAAAACTGCTAAGATAAGTAAATGACAATTTTAAAAGTAAAGAGATGAAAAAATATATGCCAGAATTTTCCCCCAAATTTTGTTCGTCAGCTTAGCCTCCATTCAATTGTTCATCTTAGACACCTAATTTTGTTTTATATTGATGTTTTCAACTATAGCAGCTTGGATTATTCTTCTACAAAAATAAGTATTTACATGTGTAGTCCTTAATTTTTAACCCTTAGTCTTAGTTTTTCTATTACTGTAACAAAACACTGTGACCAAGGCAACATTTAAAAGGAATTATTTAATAGAGGCTTAACGTTTCAGAGAGTGCAAGACTGTCATGTCAGGAAACAGTGGCAGGCAGACAATCGTGATGCTGGCCAGTAGCTGAGTGATTACATGTTTATCTGGTGGGGCGGAAGAGAAAGGGGGAGGGGGAAGGGGAGAGGGAGGAAGGGAGGGAGAGAGAGAGGGAGAGAGGGAGAGGGAGAGGGAGGGGAGAGGGAGGAAGGGAGGGAGAGAGGGAGAGGGAGAGGGAGAGGGAGAGGGAGAGGGAGGGAGGGAGGGAGGGAGGGAGGGAGGGAGGGAGGGAGGGAGAAAGCTAACTGGGAATAGCCTGGGCTTTAGAAATCTGATGCTCAGTGACACAGGCCCTCCACCAACCTCACACCTCCTAATCTTTCCCAAACATTTCCACCCGCTGGGGTCTGGGCATTCAGACATGGTGGCATGGGAGCAGTTCTCATTCCCACCACCACATGTTTCCTACTGTAAAGGAGACTGGAGGAAGGGCTGAGCTGCCTCTGTCTTGTTTTCCTTTCTGTACTTAACTTGGACTTGTCTCCTCCCGGAGTCTCCTGCCCTTCTCTTGCTTCACCCTAGATGAGGCTGAGAGCACTCCCTGTGGCCTTGGCTTTGCCTTGTTGGTCAGCACTACAGTTTTAAACTGTTTTTACTCTGTACCTTTCTTACAGAATGCTGGCTAAAGTGAAGGCAAATTGGGACATAAAAATTTGAAATTGAAACCCAACATTTTATTTTGTATGTTATTTGAATTTTGTTTGGAACTTTGGTACTAAAAAGACACCTAGTTGATATGAAGGTATGGTATAGGACCAGTTGATTGGCATCTTTAAAATAATTGTTATGAGCTATACTTAGAGTCATTTCTGCATCATGGGTATGTCCCCTCTCCTCTTTTAAAGATAAAGGTAGATAGAAAGTCCAGTGTTGTGGCCCATGCTAGTAACATTCTGTTTGTAATAAAAGATCCCAGAGTGAAAATATTATAGTAATCTAAACTTGAAAATCATAACTGACATACTTGTACAATTTTACTTTTTCCTGAGACATCTGTAAACTCTTTTCTTAAATTGCTTAAGATATAAAAATGACTTTTTTCTAGAGACAGTTAGTGATTCAGTTACTGAACAGCATTGAAATGTGTATTATTATAAATGGAGGACTAGTATAACGGAAGAGTTCGTCTCAGTGATGGTGTTTACTGTTCTTCACTGTGACGTGCTTGTGCGGCATGCTGCAGTAGTTGGTAGGCTACAATCATCATGCTAGCCCTCTTGCATTGCTATAAATGGCATGTTTATCTTGGAGGAAAAATGCTGTATTTGTGTAACACACTTGATTTCCTCTTCTCCCTTTCATATAGGTAATGAGCTGAGAAGAAACCTGTCACTTTAGAGGGCTTAAACTAGTATGGAGTCGAGAATTCAGGGATTGTTGTCAAATAGAGACACCTGTTTTAAATTATGATATTAAAAGCATAAACCTTAAATAAAACAACAATGAAACTTTGCATCTTAATTGGGCTTGTTTTAGTCTTTGACTTACAAGTTCCAACACATTTTGTTACATGTTATTAAGTGTACTGCCTAACTTACCTGGTCTTAATTAATGTAGATAGCTTGAAATCTACAACAGTTTTTAAGTTATTACCCTAGAATGAAACTTGGGTCTTGCATTCCAGTTTATTTTGTAAATGTATGGCCTCATTTAGGTGATGTATGCATGTATGTGTGTATGTATGTATGTATGTACATACACAGATACAATCTTTAACTTAGATTTATTTAAAGTAACATTGTAATCAGCTTCATAGTTTTTGTGCGTGTGTGGTTTTTTTTATCTGTTTTAAGTCTGTTGGGTAGAGTGGTATTTTTGTCTTTACCAATGATAAGAAATACGAATATTTCTTTCAAGGAAATAGTTCTTATGAAGAATTGTATTTCTTGGAATTTATCTTGTAATTACTGAGGGAGATGAATTTATTTTTTCAGAAGTGTGCATCTAACGTCCAAGTGGATAGCAGAGAGCTTGATCGAAGAAAGACATTACAAGTTTCCCTGCCTGCCAAGCCTGCAAATGATAATGATGAATTTGAAAAGCAAAGAACTGCTGCCATTGCAGAGGTTGCAAAGAGCAAAGAAGTAAGACGAGGGTTTTCGCAAACTTCTCCTGTTGCATTCTCTGTAATTCCCTTGGTCATCACTGCTGCTCACGTAACCAATCCCCAGAGTGCTCACACTCCTCTCTCTACAGATTGGACAAGCAGAGGAAGCCAGTTTCTCCGGGCATCCCAAGGCACCTTGGCAGTCTCATAAATATTTCTGTTGGCATGTAATCCACCCAGCACCCCTCCTTTCGTTTCTTTCTCAGTGAAATAACTACACACATTTTCCTTTTGCATCATAGCAGAGGGTTTCCTGTTATTAGTTGAGCTCGTTACTACTTTCTAAGATAATCTCCCTCTGTAATGCTTGCTTCTGAATAGGGAGATCTTGGGGAATGAGTTCTGAGTTGGGATCAATTAGTGCATCAGAATTATGTCTTGCTAGCTTATTTTTTATATTAAATAGATTTCAGCAAACATGTTACTCGTAGGATTATATGTGGCTGTATGATACATGTATGTGCACACACATGCGCTCCATCTTAGACCATAGTTGGCCAAGCTGGTTTTAATTTCTTGTTTACTTGGACTAGGTTTTTTTCCTTTGTTGATTGATTTTTTTTTTTTAGTTTGATATGAATTTTTTTTGTGAGTTTCTTGGATAGAATTTTTATTCATTAAAATTGCAATAGTTTCCTGTGCTCAGAGTACAATGAAGGTTTGTGAGTATCACTCTCTACTTAACTTGAAAGCTTCTCTAGGAAACTTGGCATTTGCTTGTCCCTCCTCCTGTCTTCCTATGTCCAGTTCAGAGTAGGATCAAAACCAAACCCTCTGGACCAGGGGGCCCAGAGCAGGTCATGCTGACAGTGCTAAGCTGATGTGCCTTTGTGCCCTGTGGGCCTCAGCTGTCAAGTGAGGTACTGTGGGGGTTGTAATCGGTCATATCAAACCTGCACAGCCTCCCCTACATCCTGCTCAGATTAGGACACCCCATTGTGACAGTTATCACAAGTATTGGTGTTCTTCAGTATGCTTTTCATTCTAAGGCACTTAAGACCATCAAATTAAGTATATTTTTATGTCGTTTATATGAAATATATTCATTTCTCCCAAAATATTATCTGATGTTTTAGATTCTAAAATTTAGAAGAGGATGTTTAGTATAACCTGTTCCAAGGATTCATGTGCATCTTAAGCTGTCTTCCTAAGGTTTGATTTGCTGTAGTTACAAATGTCTATATAATGTTGTATCAGATTTAAATAACATATTCAAGTACTGAAAATGTTGTTCATTAATGTATGTCTAGTATTAATTTCTCATTTTTTACATTCTACTTTACATTTTTATCTAGTTCAACATAATTTCTCAATGTTGAATAAATTAAGATGCTTTTTATTATAATATTTGTTAATATATAATGTATAATAAAATCATTTATAATGTGCTTTTCTTATTTAAAATATATTTCAACAATTATTGTTAATAAAAAAATCAATTTTAACTTGCTTTTAATTTTACCAAAGGTATCAGACAGAAAAATATTATGCAATAAGATTTCTCTTTTGATGAGTCAGCTATGGGATGCCTTTCAGCAATGATCTTGTATCTTCCCAAGTCAGTGGTCTTCATGTTCTATTTTTTCAAAATTATTTTAAAAAGAGATGATTAATGAGATTAAATCAAGTTTCAAGTTTATTCAGATACATCAGCAAAATAATGACATATATGATGAATGTAAACAAGGAATTAATAAATGAGTTATACTCTTTGTTCATGTTGTGTTTAATTTCTAAGATTATATAATGATCCACAACAGACATGATACGCTTTAATTGACTATTGGGTCAGTTTAGAACTTTGTTTAGACTAACCTCGAGCTGTAGATGGTTCTAGGGCTCAGATCCAAGATGCATTCAAATATTTCACTGGAGTAATTTAGACAACTAATCTTTATGATGTCTTTATATCATCTCATTTTCATCTGCATTGATGCACATATAGATTGGTTTTGGTGACTTAATTAAAATCTAGTAATTTTCTTTTTGCCCTGCCTGGACTTGTAAAAAGAAAATATTATGGGTTATAGATGTTTATGCTCTACTTTTGGTGTCTGTTATTTTATTTTTTACTTGTGAAAACTAATTAAGCTTTAAATGATGAACTTTTCTGGTTTTTAAAGTAATATCTTTGTTTATATGACTATTTAAAAATACTATTTACTTATGTCTGTTTTATTTTTCCCTTATCTAGACCAAGACATTTGGAGGAGGTGGAGGTGGTGCCAGAAGTAATCTCAATATTGGTGCTGCTGGTCACCGAAATAGGGAGGTTTTACAGAAGGAAAAGGCTTCCAAGTCAGAGAGCAAAAATGAGGGTGTCTATAGAGAGTTGGTAAGTGTAACGGGGAACGGGGCAGCCACAAAAGGAACAGGATATGTTCTGAATAGCTCCTTCTTCTCTTAGTTTTTTTTTTTGTTGTTTGTTTGTTTTGTTTTGTTTTTTGTTTTTTTAAAATTTCTTCTTTGTATTTTTGTTCAGGTGCAATATAAATTACATTTTTTTCCTGCTGTGGATGGGGAAGTGTAATTATTTGTTTTGTTCGTTTGGTTTTACTATAAAATGTATGAGGTCATGTTTTCTTTGCCGTATTATTTTCTTAAGAGCTTATTCTAATAAAGCATAAGCTTTTCTTTTTCTTGTTTTGGATTTTCAGTGACATTTACTATAACTCAGATTCTTCCTTGACTGTCAGTGTGGGAAAACAGTAAGTCAGAATGTTGTGTCAGTGTGACAGTTTCGCTATAGCTATGAATGAAACTTTGAGTAAAAGACAGTTAAAATGGATAGCTGGGGGCTGGAGAGATGGCTCAGCCGTTAAAGGCTAGGCTCACAACCAAAATGGATAGCTGGCTTTATGTAAGTCCTCAGCATAGCTGTTTCTTTGTTCCTTTCAGGTTGATGAGAAAGCCCTGAAACACATAACGGAAATGGGCTTCAGTAAGGAGGCCTCGAGGCAAGCGCTGATGGACAATGCCAACAACTTAGAAGCAGCACTGAATGTCCTTCTGAACAGCAGTAAACAGAAGCCTGCCGTGGGCCCTCCTCCTCGAGGTATAGTTCATGAGCCAGCAAGCTACGGGCAGGACCAGGGCCGAGGTTTACACTTTGAGGGCTGTAGCATTAGGTAACACTGGTTCTTAGAAGCTGCAGGCTTGGAGACATACAGGTCATGCAGGCTGCTTCTCATCTCTGTGTAGACTGTGTCTAGTAGTGACTTTTTAATCAGAGTTGTTAGAGGTTAGAGAGAGACCAGGATGCACGCTAACTTGTTTTAATGGTTATGTCTAGATCTGTGCCATTTTTATTAAAGACTTACCACTCTCTGAACTTCCTAAAATTAACCAAACAGTATCTTTTACTTGGATAAAGTGGTATTATTTGAGAAATAGATTGAGAAATATCCCTGTCATAACATAAATAACCATACATATGTATTTTAGTATGTAGACTGATATTCTAAAATTTCTGTGACTGTGTAAGATGCCTTTAAGTTACAGCAGTGTTGACAGTGTTTTACTATGCACAGATATAATTATGCTAAGTTTGATAAGTCAACCTTATTGTTTTGTAGAAAGAAAATACATTTTAAGGTAAAATCTTTAAATTAAAAAGAAGTGGTATGTGTTTATTTCAAGTCTAAGTTCTATGTTCATTTGACAAATATTCGATAGACCATATAGAGTAGTAAGAGGACTTCTTAATAGCTTTATTTAAAGCATTTTTATTGTTAAAGAGATTCACTGAAGCCGGTGAGAAGAAATATCTGTATGTTAGCTACAAGGTTGCTGATTGTGTTTTAGTGATCTCTTTTGCTTTTTACACGCTATGTATGTATGTATGTGTGCTTTTCAACCTAAGGAAGAGGGAAAGGCAGGGGTCGAGGACGATCAGAAGACGAGGAAGACCTGGGAACTGCAAGACCGTCAGCACCAAGCACGTTATTTGATTTCTTGGAGTCTAAAATGGGAACTCTGAATGTGGAAGGTAGGCTAACTTGAAAACAACATTAAAAATATATCAGTTTCTTTTTAAAACAACCACCTTATTCACAGTAGTACAAAATTATTTCTATTCTGGATGGTTGTTTAGACCTTTTATAGTGAATTTCATGTCGCCAAAACATAGGAGAAAGTTTTAATGTTACATTCTAAGAACAAATGCCAGCTGACTTTGCTTTTAATTGTATGTTGAGTAATATTACCAAAGTACTCCACCCAACTCTTACTACATTGGAAAGTTAGATGTACAAACAGATAGTTGTGTTGGAAAATTTATTGTAGCATGATCTCATATTGCTTACATCATTTCTGAAATTGGTCTGTCTGTTTTCCTCACATGTACCTAAGTGTATGAATCTGTTACTGGGAGAATATCCTTTCCCAACTGTTTCCCATGATGTACTGTAATGCATAACATAAATACTGAAAGGGCCAATAAGTGTGCTAAATATGTATCTTTTTACAAGTGTACAATATGAGAAATATTTTCAAATATTGTCTTTAAAATATTAAAGATTAAAATCATGTTATCTTTCAGATTTGCTTTTTAATTCAGCCAAATAAATTTAGAAGCAAAATGCTTTTATTTTTAAATTTCTTTTTATGGATATTTTCTTTATTTACATTTCAAATGTTATTTTCTTTCTTGTTTCCACCCAATCCTGGAAATCCCCTATCCCATCTCCCCTACCCCTGCTTCTATGAGGGTGTTTCTCCACCCACCCACCCACCCACCCAGTCCCGCCTTCCCGCCGTAGCATTCCCCTATACTGGGGCATCAAGCCTTCAGAGGACCAAGGGCCTCTTTTCCCATTGATGCCCAATGAAGCCATCCTCTGCTACATATCCAGCTGGAGCCATGGGTCCCTCCAAGTATACTCTTTTGTTGCAAACGCTTTTAATACAAAATTGGTCTATATTTCATGAAAACTGGGGTTTATCATTGGATTTTACATTATATATATAAATTTTATATACACAAACTATATATGCAAATATATACTTACTTTTACATATAGTAAAAGAGTTTAGATGTATAGATTTTATATATATTATAATATATAAATTATAGAAAAGGCATTTTGAAAATATTTGAAAAAAATGAGTGTTTGATATAGACAGTTTGTAGAGGATAACACAGGAGAGCAGTGTTTACTGATAGAAGACTGGCACCTTTGTTTCTATTACTGTGTATCAAATGGCTGGACAGTCTGCAGCCAAGGGTCCCGTTGAGTTTGTGAGTTGAGCTGGTGTCGGTGTTCCTCTCACAGGCTCCTGGGCTGTAGGCTGTGAAGTCAGTTCCTCACGTGTGCCGGACTGGTGTGCTTTGTAGTGGTTGTTTTAGTTTTGCTTCTTACTGCCGGGGCTGCTGTCAGCTCCTGCAAACAGTCTTCATGTTGCCACGTGGACAGTGTAAAGATGCTTCCACAGGGTCAGCAGGGGAGTCTGCTGCATCTTCCTGTCTCACTGTTTCCTGACGGACTTCTCAGGATCCTAAGCCTTGCATCCCCAAGGGCCCAGTCATACCTCTTGATCGTTTCATCTCTGACTCCTGTATTTGCATCCTAAGGTGTCTCCCAAATCATGACTTTGATTTCATATTTCTTTTTAGTGGGATTGAGGGTATAATCTGTGATTTGGCATATGGGAGTGAAATATTATTGTAATTTATAACTATGCCAGATCATATCTAATTATCATATTATGATATTTTGTGCTAAGCCCTCTTATTTCGTGCATTTATATTAAATAAATGATAACATTCACTAAGTAAATAGTTAAATCCTCTTAATATGCATTTCTAAGCTCCAAAGTTGAATTATTGTTTTGTCTCATAAATGGCAGTACGTTTTCAAACATATTTGGAATCTGTAATGATGTTTAGACCTTTATTTGAAAACTTTATTGTCAGAATGAGGCCAACTAGCTGTGTGAATGGGTTAGGCAGTGCTTTAGTCAGGCTGACACGGAGTCGCTGCTGATTTCCTGTGTCGTGGTTAGTACTGTCTGAGCAGACATTGCTTCCATCAACTGCAGCCTGCTGTCCCAGGCTCTAATGATATGGACACCATAGAGGAGAGATCTGTGTTTCCACACATAAGTATAGAAACCTGTACAATAAATGAATATACTCATAGACAGACGTCATTGGGCTTATAGATTTTCTCTGTTCTCTTGGCCGTGAGTTCATGGATACAGTGAAGACCATAGGATTGCTTGATTTGTGGTTGTTTTCAAGTGTATTTTTTTTAACGTAATGTTTTGTTATTCTTTTGTTAATATACTTTACTAAGCGACAACATTCTTAACTGAAATGGAGTTTATAGGAAAGAGCAGTTGAGACCAGTATCTGATTTTACAATTTCATTGTTTCCTTTTAATTGGAGTGAAAGCCAAGATTATATTACTTGGATTATATTCTAATATGATATCTTCACTGATGATAGATGTTAAACATTTTTCTATGGAACATCTAGGAAGCTTTTCAGGATAATCTTCACAATGTATAATGGATAGATAAACTTCTGAAGATTGTTATGATTCCATGATTTGGTTTAGGTTTATATCAGCATTGGTATTTGGGTCTTTATAGAGGTGTATAGACTTAGAGCTTCAAGAAGTGTTTGTAACTAGGAGGCAGAGCTCAGTGATCAGCACTTGCTGCTCAGTAAGCCTGAGGCCCTGAGTTCAATTTTCAATAATATACAAACTTGCACATATCTCACACACACACACACACACACACACACACACACACACACACACACACACACGCGCGCGCGCATGTGCATATACATGTACATATAACATACTTCACGGCCATGTACACATGCACTTATGTGCATGTCAAACATATATGCACATGCATGCATACACACACGAAAAGTTCTCATATTATCCTTGAATACCAGAGTTTTCCTTAGCACCTGTGTTTTGATTCTGTTCACGTCAAGCTGTCTCAGGATCTTGTTTAGTTTTTGGATTCCCAAAAGTCAATTGGCTTAGCCAGTGTCTTCATTTACTTTCTAGAGCTGTGATAGACACCATGGACACAAGCAGCTTGGGAAGAAAGGGTCTGTTTACAGTGTATCATGAAAGGAACTCACCGTAGGAACCTGTAGACAGGAATTGAAGCAGAACCGTGGAGGAATGCTGTTCCCTGCCTTGCTCCCCATGGCTTGCTCAGCCTGCTTTCTTCTATAGGATCCCCTGCACAGGGCTGGCAGCATCCACATATTGGGCCCTCCCATAGCAATCACTGATCAAGAAATGCCTCACAGCCTTTCCCACAGGCCAGCGTGGTTCCCAGGACGAAGCTGGTTCTGGATGGACTTCTTGTGTCATTTTGGTTATGTACTTCTAAACTAAAATTATAAAACTCAAAATGCTATAAAATATGGATCTTTTTGGGTTATGACATCATGCTGGAAAGTGGGAGGTTTTATTTCTGACCTTATAAGACAGATAACAGTCAAACTGTAGGCATGCTAAGATCCCTGGATACTTATTTATACTTATGACCGGTCCTTAATTCATACCATCCTGCCAAAATATAGAATGCAAACATTTCCAATGTTTTGTTTGACAAATATTGAAGGTGTATCAGATTCTGTAGTGTTTTAAATTTATTGAGGAGACATATTACCTTTTAAGGATAAGTTTTTTTCTGTTAAATGTAATACAAATTAGTAATACATTTACTTTCATATATGTAATTCCTCTAGAAGATCCAGGTATGCTACCACGCCTCCAGTTTTATTTTTAAATATTTCCTCAGAAGTAACTGATCTCTTCTTAGAAAATTTCTTCTAGCATTAGCTTTAAAAACCTTTCTTTTTCAGTGCAGGCAGATGAACCCAGTGCTTCATGCAGACTAGCCAAATATTTGAAAACTGAGTTACATCTCTATTCCTTGAGGAACTGTGATCTGGAAGTGTCAGCCAGATAAATACTTCTTCATTCCACATGTTGTTTCTCAGAGTGTTTTATCACAAAAATAGAACGACTAATTTCTTGTGATTTCCAGCCCGCATATTGTAGAAATCTTAATTATTTTACATGTATTACCTAGATACATATTTTCTTAAACTAATTATTTAGTTAGCCATAAGCTACACACAACTAGCAACCAAACTGCCAAAGAACTTAGGTGTTAAGAGAGTATTATTAAGAGATTATGTGGGTCTGTGCGTTCCTTCCAGACTACAGCTTCATTAGAACACTTAGCTGTGCTCTTAAGTCATAATGCTCTAAGTAGACATTCCTCTGAAGTTTTGAAATTTTCGGCATGGGAATTGCATACCAAATAATTGAGCATTAGTTACTTGTGGAAGATTACCTCTGTTGAAGAGACTGCTTTCTAAATTTATGTCATTTTATTGTGAGCATAATATATAAATAATTTTCTTAGATATTTTGTTTTACTAAATACAAATTTACTAAAACATAAGCTTTTCTTTCCCTTTTACTGTTATAGGGTTTTCTCTATATAAAATGAGGGATTCTATGTACTGAGAACTGCTGTGCTCCAGGAGCCATGCGAAAGGCTTGCCAACACTAAATGATGTGATTTCTACGTGCTTGAGAAAAGAACTAAAGAACTCATAAGAACTAAAGAGCTAGGATATGTGGTATTTTTTATTTTCCAATTAATAACTTTCTTTGACTTGGCATTTCTGAGCAGCTATTTATGTTGGAAAGAGCAGTCAGGAGCTCAGCTTTAAGACCTAATAAGTCTGTACAATCAAGGTGTGAGATCAATAAGCAGTCAGACCCAGGTGCCTGAGCCAGCGGAGGCACTGGAGCAGCCCCTGTGAGTGGGAGCAGAGTGAGGAGGAGGCTGAGGGAAAGGGGAGTGTGCTGTTAGGTGGCTCACACCTGGCTCTCACACAAGGACCAGAGCAGGCTGCGAGAGCTGGCCTTTGCATTTTGCTGCTGCTGTGTATAGTTATGCCCACCACGTGTGATTTCAGGCTATCGGTGATTTAAAAACTAACTCATACATTTTCATAAAACTTTAAAACTCAGCTTTTGTAAGATGTTCTAGCTGAGTCCAGCACAACCCTGATTGCAGCCTCTCATAAAGGTCGTGAGGTGGCCGGTTTAGAACTCAAACCAGGGTGTACAAGGGAAAGAATCTGACTTAATCCTAAGGGTTGCTGAGATGACACTGTAAAAATCGTCTCTGAGCCGAGACCTGAGGAGATGGCAGAAGGAAAAAGGCCTAGAACACGTGCACACACTGCAGGGGTTGGGTGAGCATCCAGAACTGAAGCTGTTGGGAGCAAGGCCCTCCTTTCCCCCAGAGTACAAGCTTCTGTGGTGTGGGGGAGTGGCTGCTGGGAGTTGATGGAGAGGGGCAGAGACTGTGCTAGAAGCATCACTTAAGTTCTCCTCATTATTTCAGGATTTACTGTGAATTGTGACATATTCGTCCGTATTCCTGTGATGTTTGGAGAGAAGGGAGAAGAGTCAACCAGGGTTCCCCAAAAGATGTGTTCTCATTTTATACAGATTTGTTCACACAGTACTTTTTGTTAAAAGTATCTCTGGCAAAAATACTTTGATGATAATTCAGAGTTTCATGAGAAACTTGTAAAGATAACTCATGTTTACCCGTGATTTAGAGCTGGTAGCTTGACTGTGTGGGACCCGATGGGCTGGCTACATCCAGCTGTTTACTGATGTTTCCTTGGCCTTAGTCAGCTGTTTCAACTTCCTAATCTATCCTACGGAGTGCTATTATAACAATAGCCGAAAGTGCCTTTATTTGTTTTTTCAACATCGAGGCACATTCTCTAGATTGAACTATTTATGTACTTACACCTGCAAGGAGCACCAGCATGGGGTGCATTTGAAGCCTGGCCCTGGCTGGAGAGGAGCCCGACTGTGTCGATTGCTGTCGATCACATTGTTTATCAGAATGCTCATGATTTACTAATTCATAACAATGACATGCTTTATAACTTCCTAACAATAGAGTTTTACTTCTTAAGCAAGTTTTGGACATTAAAATTTTAATAAATTTGTTCATCTTAAGCTTGGTGTTTAGTTTAATATGTATTGTACCTTTGATAGAATTTAATGAGCCTAAGAAAGCAATGTATATTTTTGAATAATTAATGAAGGCCTTATTAGATTAAAAGAAATGGTAATTTATGTGTAATCACTTTTCTGGATTTAGTGTCTTTATTTAGCATAAATGAGTATCAGTTTGGAGATTTTGGAACACACAGTACTTTTCCCTTTGAAAGCAGTAAAGGTGATGTTTTTAGTTAGACATGAGATGGCTGTGTGTTTTTCTCCTTGGAGTACTCTCCCTTGCTTGTTCTACATTTCTTTTTTTGTTTGTTTGTTTTTTTCAAGACAGGGTTTCTCTGTATAGCCCTGGCTGACCTGGAACTCACTCTGTAGACCAGGCTGGCCTCGAACTCAGAAATCCACCTGCCTCTGCCTCCCGAGTGCTGGGATTAAAGGCGTGCGCCACCATGCCCAGCTCTTGTTCTACATTTCTTATTCTTTGGGGCTCAACTAAAATACAAAGCAGAAATTCTGAGCAGAAGTCTTAGCATAATAATCTATTCCCCTCGAGACTTTGGTTAATTTAGGCTACGTTAGTTTCTGCATGAGTGTATTGTTGTTCGCCACTTCCAATTATAAACAGCTACCACAGGATAGAGAGGATTGTAGTTCTGTCCTGTGCCTTGTGTGTAGTGACGAGCAGTGTTGACACCATCTGCTTCAGTGTTCACTAACTTCCATGAGTATCTGAAAGAAGTTAAGAGCTAAGCACCCCTGTGCTAGTTTTCCCATCAGAACTCTGCTCAGGGATAGGGCTACGGTTACCCCCAATGATAGTTGTAATTCCACGTGCCTGTATGCATTTTGAAGTTAAGTTTTCCTAATTCTGTGATGAGGGTTACTTCTTAGATGAAGAAACTGAGGTGCTTGTGAGTTTGGGGGACAAAGACTAGTAAGCGGGAGAAGCTCTTTATTTGGTTTGCAGCTCAGCTCTTTCTATGCACAGGAGAGAGCGGTGTTAAGACACTTACTTTGTATGTGTGCTATACTAGTCTTTCCTATAATCATTTATGCACAGTCTGAGTGTGCTCCAGTGTGCTCTAGTGCACTCTTCACTGTCAGAAAGCAGAACACAGGTGACACTTTCTCTTTTACCCTTAGCTTAGCAGAGGTGAAAGCATTAAACGGGTAATTTAAACTTGGGTTTGTCTCACTTTTGAAGTTTTCAGTAATTCTTTGAGCAAGTATTTACTGAATGTCTCCAGTTTGCTTGAATCTATGGTTGTGAAACACTGGAGGAAATAACTGAGTACGACCTGGACAGACCCGGTATAAAAATATTTTCTATAATCTCTGTAAAAAAAAATATACACACACACACATACACACACAAACATACACACATACATCTTTATATCCAAGTGTATGTAATGTGTGTTCTAATATGTTCAAATTGATAGTCATTTATATTAAATAAAACCACTACATATATATTCCTAAATATAAAATCAATCTTCTCAGTCTGTGTATGTATGTGTGTGTATATATATTATATATGTTACAACAATTTAAGAGACCATGATTTTGAGATTGGAGTGAGGGTACATAAGTGTGGTTGGAAGGAGGAAAGGAAAAAGAGAAAAATTATGTAATTATATTTTAATTTTGAAAAATTATGTAATTATATTTTAATTTTGAAAAATTATGTAATTATATTTTAATTTTGAAAAATAAAGAGTTGTATTCCAAAGTTTGAGGGGTATTAAAAGCTTTTATAATTAAAAAACACACCAGAATAAAAGAATAAAAAAGCTTGTGGCACTGAACTGAATGAGCCAGCTGTGTTCACTGACTTGAAAGATGTTGGGAAATACTGCTAATCTCAAAGTCGGCTACAGCTCCTGAGTGTAGAGACTGTTGTTGTGAATGGAAAGTTTCAGTTTCTGTGCATTCTATTAAAAAGTAATGTCTGAGACTTCAGCAGTTGCTGTGTGTGCAGGTAGCATTACTCTACATTGTCATATCTCTAGTGATAGGATAATGAGTGTTTTCAGTCTCTAAAAAGGAAGGATAATGGATTTTTATATAAATTCTTTATATTTTAAGTGAAAACAGTATGAGAGTTTAAATTTTATTTTCTAATGCATCTGAATACTCTTTTATAACATTGTAATAAAGTTTTTAATAAAGCATTCTTTCTACCCTACTTATAAGAACAGAGCAAGCAGAAAACTAAAGTTAATATTCTAAGTAATAGTGGGCATTTATGGCAATGAGGATGAATATATCAGCAGTTCTCAACCTGTGGGTCATGAACCCTGAAAGACTATAGTAAAACATACCTGTGTATACTATGATTCATAATTGTAGCAAAATTACAGTTACGAACTAGCAATGAAAATATTTTATGGTTGGGGGTCATCACAACATGAGGAACTGTATTAAAGGATCACTGCATTAGGAAAGTTGAGTACCACTGGTGTAGCTGGGCAGTGGTGGCGCACGCCTTTAATTTCAGCACTCGGGAGGCAGAGACAGGTGGATTTCTGAGTTTGAGGCCAGCCTGGTCTATAGAGTGATTTCCAGGACAGCAGGGGCTACAGAGAAAAACTCGGTCTCAAAAAAAAAAAAAAAAAAAACGAAGAGGGGGAAAAGAAAGAAGAAGAAGCAGTGGTGTAAATAGACACAGGCGTCTCATTGAAGTATAGGGCTTTCCTGGATATTGATGCATAAACTTATTAACATAGTTATAGATAATGGTCAAAATAATATTTACTGAGAGTTTATTCAAGCCATACTACTCTGAATATTTTACAGATATTTGAAGTACATATTTATTTATTTGTGTATTTGTTGATTTTTAAGATTGGACTACGAAAAGTTAAATATCTTGCCTGACATTACAGAAGCACTGGACGGCCGACCTATGATATACAACCTCCGTACTATGCCTTCTCTAGGTGCTGACTTTTATAGCTTTTAAACGTTAGCCCAGTTTTCCCCAGTGGCTTCAGTTTTTCTGCTTGACTGTAAAATGTTGATGGTCTTAGGGCAGCATTTAGCAGTCCTGACATCCAAATGTATCTTTCAGGCATCCAAGAGGCTTTGGCACTTTGTGAACCTTGCTAGAGTGAGCAGTAACTATCTCATTGGCTGCTTTCTGTTTAGTGTTTCTGGGCATGCACACTGGCATACTGAGAAGCCATGGGCTTTAGATTCAGTAAGGGTTTAGTGTAGCTTTAAGGCCCCACGCTCTCTGGGTGGGATTTAGTTGAAGCATATTACTTTGAATCTTCATTTATAAATAATATCGTGTGTTCAAGATATAGGTGTAAGTAGTGGGTACACAGATTCAGTTTTTAAAAAAATTCCTTTTATTAAAAATATTTCTATTTCTCATACAATATGTCATGATTATGGTTTTCACTCCCTTATATATAAGGTAAGATAAGATAAAGCAAAGCTAACACATGAGAGTTGGACAAACAGACAGAGGGAAAGAGCACAGGAAAGAGACCCACTCCATGCACACACTGACTCCCCTAAGAACACTGACCTGAAGGCCATAGTATATACGCAAAGGACCCAAAGAGCTAAAGGAGCAACCCTCCCCACCCCCCCCCCCCAAAAAAAAGAGAATAGAATAAAGTAAAAGATCATTTTCTTTAGATGACAGAGATACCTGACATGTCACCATGAGACAAGGAACCACTGAGCTCATTGTTTCAGTTGCCATCTACTGCTGGGCACGGAGCCTGCCCTTGAGAGTGAGTCTCCTGAGAGGAAACTACGTGTTCATGCGCAGGTGGTTGTCAGTTGGAGTTTTCTTCAGAATTAGGAATGGGTCAATGTGTCCACTTCTTACATTCTAGGACCCAAACTGATGAAGAGCCCTTTAGTCCCCGTGCATGCTGCCTCAGTCTCAGTGAGTTCCTGTGGGCCTCGTTCAGGTTGAGGTAGAGGGTCGTTCTCTGGGGTTCTCTATTCCCTATGGCTCTTACACTCTTTCAGCATCCACACTGACTGGTTCCCTGGGACCTGGGGGGATTTGACAGAAACCTCCCATTTAAGGCTAAGTGTTGGAAGGTATTTTACTTTCTTCAAAATGTCTGGATGTGGGTCTCTATATTTGTTCCTGTCTGCTACAGGAGGAAGCTTCTCCCACGGCTGAGTGAGACACTCATGATGAGTATGGCAGAATGTCTTTAGAAGTCATGTAGTGGTTTTTTTTTTTTTTTTTTTTTTTTTTTAGACCTGTATATTTGGTTTTACACTACTTCTCTAGCCTATCAAGTCTCAGGTTCTTGGACACCCAAGCAGTATTGGGTATTATGGGTGTCATTTTGTAGCGTGTCCCTTAAGTCAAATTAGAAATTGGTTAGTTATTCTCACAAATGTGAGCTACCATGGCATTGGCAGATCTTGCAGACAGGACATGTTTTAGATCAGAGGATTTGTGGCTGGGTTGGTGTTTACACTTCTCTTTTGGTAGCCTACAGAGTACATTCCTATACCAAAGACACTAGAAACATGATGAAGGCTCTATGTAGTCACCAGTTCAACATGGCCATGTTCAGTGACTTATGTAGGTGTTGTCTTCAGCACTGGAGTCTTCCTGATGGTTTATGGAGGACAACCGATAGTCTTGAGAACAGTCCAGCTTTTGTTCTTTGTTTTTTGTTTTGGGGGGGTGGTTGGGGAAGGGGGTTCACATGGTTCACATGGGACCCTTTTGGGTGATAACTCAATTAGATGTAATTAATTGTACTGTACATGTCTCTTGGTGATGAGCTGTCTGGTTGCCACACTGCCTTCCCCATCATTTGGTCGTTTGATTTGAATCACCTTCATGTGTATATATGTATTTTAGGAGGCTTCTACTGTGATATGTTTGCATATTACCCCACACATAGCTTGTAATCATACCTCTCCTCTTTGGAGTCCCTCCCTAGTCACCTTCAATTCATTTATATGGTTTATTATTTACATTTATTGATATATATATATATATATATATATATATATATATATATATACATCCATACATACATATATATAGGACCATTCTGGCATTTCTGTGATGAAGCCCCGTTGATCACGGTAGATGGTATTTTTGATGTGTTTTTAAGTTCAGTTTGCAAATACTTTATTTAGATTTTTTTCATCTATGTTCATAGAGAAATTGGTCTGTACCCTATTTCTTTGTTGGGTCTGATGAATTGGACAGTGTTTCTTCTGTTTGTATTTTGTGGAATAGTTTGAGGAGCTTTGGCATTAACTCTAGAATTCTGCACTGAAACTGTTGGCCTGGGGTTTTTGTTGTTGTTGATTTTTGCTTGTTCAGAGAGTTTTAATGAATAGTTCTATTTTACTAGAGGCTATATGTCTGTTTAACCGTATCTGATTTGGATTTAACTTTGATAAATGGTTTTATTGAGAAAATTATCCATTTCTTTTAGAAATTTTGAATTTGATGGAGGTGTATGAGTTTTTAAAGTCTCTGGATTTCCTCAGAGTCTGCTGTTCCCTTTTCATCTTGAATTTTGCTAGTGTAGATCATCTCTCTCTGCCCTTTAGTTAATTTGCTAAGGATTTGACATGCTTTCTGATTTTCTTTTCTTTCTTTTTTTTTTTCTTTTTTTTTTTTTGGTTTTTGGAGACAGGGTTTCTCTGTGTAGCCCTGGCTGTCCTGGAACTCACTCTGTAGACCAGGCTGGCCTCGAACTCAGAAATCCACCTGCCTCTGCCTCCCGAGTGCTGGGATTAAAGGCGTGTGCCACCACGTCCGGCTTTCTGATTTTCTTAAAACACCAATTTTTTGGTTCATTAAGTCTTTGTATTTTTTTTTTAATTTTTATTTCTTGTTTATAGATTTTAGCCCTAAGTTTGATTGTTTTTGCTATCTACTCCTTTTGGGTGTAGTGTCCTTTTGCTCTGAGCTTTCGGATACACTGTTTAGTTGGTAGTATAAGGTCACTCAGTTTTGTTTTGATTTTTTTATGTAGGTTCTTAGTGCTATGGACTTGTCACTTAGAACAGCCCTTTTTGTGTCCCATAAGTTTGGGTATGTTCCGTATTCATTTCATTTGATACAAGAAATTTCTAAAATTTCTTTCTTAGTTTCAGTCCAGACTCCTTTTCATTCAGCAGTGAGTTGTTGGATTTCTGTGGGCTCCTAACCTTTCTGTTGTTTCTAGTACACAGATTTAAGTTTGGTGGTCAGAGAGGATGCAGACTGTTATTGCAGCTTTCTTGTTTTTGTAGGGATTTACTTCGTGTCTTAAGTCTCTTTTCATTTTTGGAGAAAGCTTCGTTCAGTTCTGAGAAGAAAGTATATTCTTTTGTGTTTGGGTAAAAAGTTCTGTATATATCTGTTAGGTCCCTTTGGCTTATTATATCATGTGGCTCTAGAATTATCAGTTTAGACGGCATTACCTCCCTGTTGCTGAAATTTGGGTAATTGAAGTCACCCACTCTTCCTGTGTCAAGGTCAGGATGTGACGTACACTGTAGTGGTGTTTCTTTAATTAACTTGAGTACTCTTGTGTTTGGCGAATGTGAAGGATTGCAGTGTCCTCTTGGTGGAGTTTTCTTTCTGCTGAGTATGCAGTGTTCTTCTCCAACATTTCTGATTAGGTTTGTTTTGAAGTCTTATTTTGTCTTATTAAAAAGGCTACATTAGCTTGCTTCTTAGGTCCATTTCCTTAAACTATTTTTTTACTTTTACTTTGAAGTGATGTCTATCCTTAATGTTAAAGTTCCTTGAATACAACCAAAGGATGGATCCTGGTTTTGTATCCATTCTATTAGTCTGTGTCTTGTCTTTGGTGAATTGAGACCATTGATGTTCAGAGTTAGCAGTGTAATCTGAAATTGCTGGTGTGGTTCCCCACCTCCTTTACTTTGCCGACCTGGGTTAGTTACTTCTTGGTTTTCCTTGGATATGATTGACCTTTTAAGGTTGAAATTTTTCTTCTAATGCTTTATGTAGAGCTGGATTTGTAGACAGATTTATTTTTATCGTGTATTGATTCCCCTTTCTCAATTTTTGTCATTGAAAGGTTTTTTGAATATAGCTGTCTGGCCTGGCAGCTGTGGTCTTGTAGCATTTTTAGACCATCTGCCCAGGATCTTCTGGGTTTTAGATTCCATCAAAAAATCAGGTGTTCCTCTTTATACCTTTATATGTCACTTTGTCTTTTCTTTCCCCTTTCACTTCTTAATATTCTTTCATGGTTTTCACATTTAATGTTCTAATTATTATCTGTTATGGTAAATTTCTTTTCTGGTCTAGTCTGTTTGATATTTTGTATTCTTAAGCTCTTTATTTGATAGGCTTGAAATTTTTCTTCTATCATATTGTTGAAAACATTTTCTGTGTGTATGAGCTAGGTGTCTTCTTGTATTTCTGTTATTCTTAGATTTGGTCTTACCATAGTGTTTCAGATATCCTGGATGTTTTTATGCTGGAGTCTTTTAAATTCATCATTTTCTTTAAATGGGGTATCCATTTCTTCATTATACTTTTGCTATCTAAGATTCTTTCATCCTGTGTATTCTGTGAGTGAGGTTTGCCTCTGTGGCTCTTGTTTGTGTTCCTAAATTTTCCATTTCCAGTTTTCTCCCAGATTGGGTTTTCTTTTGTTGGTTCTTTTTTCACTTTGAAGTCTTGAATTGTTTTACTAATTTCCTTCCATTTTTTGTTTGTTTCTTAGACTTCTTTAAGGATCTCTGTCATATTCATAAAGGGTATTTTGAGGTCATTTTCTCATGCCTCAGCTATATTGCAGGTTTCAGGGCCTAGTGTTATGGCTTTGCTGGCCTCCAGTTGAGACATACTAGCCTGGCCTTCATTAATTATGTTTTTATGCCAGTGTCTAGGCATCTGAGTATGGGGAGATTGTAATTCTAGGTGCTGATATCTGGTCTTGACTCTTTTGGTGGGTGTTCTGTTCTTTGGTTTCTTGCTCTCTCTGTTTCCTAGAGTGTGATGATTGTGTGTTGCCTGGTAGGAACAACTTCTGGGTTCCTGATAGGTGTGGACTCTGTGGGTTTGGGGTAAAATTGTTCCTGGTTAGTGAGAACTGACAGTCAAGCATGTGAATGGGGCCTGAGACCCCAAAGCAGGGTGTTCCAGTAGTATGTACGTAGTCCCCTGGGAATGGAGTCAGACAGTGTAGAGTGGCCCTAACAGGCAGTCACCTACAGAGGTGGTGGTGAGTCTGAAGGATTGGATGTAGAGAAGAGGGAGTAATCATGATCTTCAGTAAAGCTCCTTTACTTCTGTGGCCTGAGTGGCATGTGGGTTCCCAGGCAGTGCCTTCTAGAGTTGTGACCTGGGATAAAAGGATGAGTTGGGAGGAAGGCTAAAGCAGATCTGCTTGGATGCACTATAGTGGGAGCAGACAGTAGGGGAGGCTACAGTAGTCTGTTTCAGAGCTGGGGATAAGATTGCAAGGTTGGATTTAGAGGAATGGAGTGAGGGGTGAAATCTGTAATTAGCCTGCCTCCTGCCCTGGCCTGTTTGGCCTGAAAGTTCTCTGGGAATGCCCACTGAACTTGCGGGCTAGCCTAAAGCAACAGTGTGGGACAGGAAAGTATGGAGGGGAAGATCTATGTAATCCACTGAATATAAGGGAGGGGAGGGGGAAGATGCAGCAGTGGTCCACTGCAGAGCTGGAAATGAGACGGCGGGAAAGGGAAAGAACTATAGTTATCCTATCTGCTTAGCTGACTATAGATCACAGAGTCAGATGCTAATGGATATTCAAATATTACCTTAAAATGAAGGTGTAGCTGCCACTGTAGATTGAATAGTTTGCAAAGAAGTATTCATACTGTAAGGTGCCTATTTAATTCAGCATCCTTAACACTGATAGAAGTAGTTGATTCTTGACGATAGTCTCTTTCTGGATGATTCTTGAATTTAATATAGTGCTGTAACCATTTTAGTTGTTATAAATACGTGTTTTAAAATCCATGACCTGCATAACAGTATTCACTACAGTTCATGCTAGCTCACAGCAATGCTCCTGGATACCTTTTCTTCTTCTTCTTCTTCTTTTTTTTTTTTTTTTTTTTTTTTTTTTGAGCTGTTATTGTGTTCACGGTTTGTCTATTTTATAATAGTATTCATCATATTTTTCCTGTATTCTGCTATGTAATCTTCAATGTTCCATGTATTTCCAGGAAGATTCCATTTTAAATCAGAAGCATTAAGATAAAAAAAAAATCCTCAAATGCTTCTGCTACTTTTTTAATACTGTTTTCTTTTGGCTAAGGTTTAACAGCTCATGAATTTATTTTTTCATATACATTTGTATTACTGGATGTGTTATAGATTAGCGTCTGGTGCTGTTTGGAGTGTTACAGTTTGTATTCCTGCTTCTCTCTATGAGTGGCAGAAAGTACCTGGATTCTGACTATAAACCTGAAGCCACTTACAGGACGGAATGACTTGGTTCCCTCCCCTGATTTTTACTGTGGGTGTAAGGGTTGTTTAGATAATAATGTAAATATTTTCAAGGAATGTCTTCTCTGCCAAGGTTAATGCTCCCTGGTAATCAGAGACAGCTGGAGTCTGGGAGGTGAGGGTGTGTCTAAGTATCAGTGAAATGGTAGAATGCTGTGACCTTCAGGACAGCCCTTAAGGCTGTGGGAATCCTAAAACCATGAGATTAAAAAACCTAAAAACATGAGATTAAAAATATATACTTTCTCAACTATGCAAAATGTAAGGATGCAATATGAATTGTGTACACTGAGAGCCAGCTTGGCAGAAAGTTATTAAGGAAGGACATTTAGATTGATCCCAAGGCAAGAATCCCACCCAGCTAAGTTTTTTTGTTTATGCTTATAAAGCCAGGTAGATTCCCAAATTCAAGGTCAACCTAAGACAGCAAATTTCGGTTGGAATGGTAATCTCAGGACAGGATCCAACCCAGCCAAGTTTACAAAGACAGGCACATCTCCAGATTCTTTTGCAATGTTAGAAGAAAAATGTACTTTTGGTGCTTTCCCTAATAGTCAATGAACTAAGGTCATGAAATGCTGATCCACGAAAAGGTCCAGAAGGAACCTGAAATGAATTGATATGTAAATTAAAAGTTGGGGTTTTGATCAGCATGAGATGAGCTAGCAGAGCATGAGAGCAACTGAGTTTTAGAATTTTTCCTAGCAAGAGCTGAGCTGTCTGGAAATCTCTGGAGAGCAAAAACAGCTCTTCAAGTATTTTTTTCTAAAAGGATTTCTGATTTTGGTCAGAAAATTTATGGAAAGCAAATATAGCTTTTTTAGAATTTTCCATTGCTCTTTTAGAATTTTTTTCTGGCAAGATTTCTAACCCTCAGTCATCAGGGAAATGCAAATCAAACAACCCTGAGATTCCACCTCACACCAGTCAGAATGGCTAAGATCAAAAATTCAGGTGACAGCAGATGCTGGCGAGGATGTGGAGAAAGAGGAACACTCCTCCATTGTTGGTGGGATTGCAAGCTTTTACAACCACTCTGAAAAACAGTTTGGCGGTTCTTCAGAAAATTGGACCTGAAGACTATACCTAAAAGATGCTCCAACATATAACAAGGACACATGCTCCACTATTTCATAACAGCTTTATTTATAAGAGCCAGAAGCTGGAAAGAACCCAGATGTAGAGGAATGGATACAGAAAATGAGGTACATTTACACAGTAGAATACTACTCAGCTATTAAAACCAATGACTTCATGAAATTCTTAGGCAAATGGATGGAACTAGAAAATACCATCCTGAGTGAGGTAACCCAGTCACAAAAGAACACGCATGGTATGCACTCACTGATAAGTGGATATTAACCCAAAAGCTTGGAATAACCAAGATACAATTCACAGATTACATGAAGCTTAAGAAGAAGGAAGACCAAAGTTTGGATGTTTCAGCCCCTCTTAGGAGAGGGAACAAAATATTCATGGGAGGAAATACGGAAACAAAGTATGGAGTAGAGACTGAAGGTATGACCATCCAGAGACTGTCCCACCAGGGGATCTATCCCACATACAGTCACCAAAAGCAGACACTGCTGTGGATGCCAAGAAGTGCTTGCTGACAGGAATCTGATATAGCTGTCTCCTGAGAGGCTCTGCCAAATCCTAACATATACAGAGGTGGATACTTGCAGTCAGCCATTAAACAGATCACCTGATCCCCAGTGGAGGAGTTAGAGAAAGCTGATTTACAACCCCATAGGAAGAACAACAATATCAACCAACCGAGCTCCCAGGATCTAAACCAAGGAGTACACTTGAAGGGACCCATGGCTTTAGCCACATATGTAGCAGAGGACGGCCTTGTAGGGCATCAATAGGAGGAGAGGCCTTTGGTCCAGGGAAGGCTTGATGCAGGGAATACGAGGGCGGGGAGGTGGGAGTGGGCGAGTGGGTGGGAGCACACCCTCCTAGAAGCAGGAGGAGGGGGATGGGATAGGGGTTTCTGGGGGGGAATCGGGAAAGGGGATAATTTTTGAAATGTAAATAAAGAAAATATCTAATAAAAATATAGAAATGCCAAGAATGAGAGAGCTAATACAGCTCTTGTAGAATGTTTGTAGCAGCTTTATAGAGAGATCTGCTTGGAGAGCTCTAACACAGTTCTTTTAGAATTTTTTCTGGCTTTCTAATTTTGATTGTAAAGCCCAAGAATTACTTTTAGAATTTTTCTAACAGGATTTCTTACTTGGTTGAAATCCAAGAATTTTTTATAGCAGCTTTTCTGATTGTGGTCAGAAAACCCATGAGCTATCCAGAGAGCTTTTAGAGTTTTTCCTAGCATGAGAGAGCTGTTTCGAGCAGAAAGCTGTCTCGAGCAGACTATGGAGCCAAGAGCTGGCTACAGAGAGCTGTCCAGGGAGCCATCTTGAGCACAGCCCAGGCTTCAGCTTGGACCAATGATTTGAGCCATTTGTTTCGAAACTCACAGACACCCCTTCTCTCAGGAACCCCTCTCCAACTGGAGGCTGGATCTTGGCATATCTCAGCATAATAATGAAAATAAAGGGTATGTTCTTTATTAGTAAAATTACTTGCTTTACTTTATCATTTATAGGCAATACTTAGAAATGCTATTTTGACAGTTAAAATGAATGACATTTCCTCTTTACCCTTGTGCAGTTTTCTAAGCTTTGTTTTTTTTTTTTTTTTTTTTTTCCTTTTTTTAAGATAAGCTAGCTGAATTTCTTGTGGATATTTGTTTTGGAGTAAACAAATTAAATTGTTACATAAGAGGCATGTAAAAACACTCCTCTTAACCCCAACTGTAGGCTAGAAAATGCTGTGTTTCTCAGTTTTCCTTTCAAAACTGAGGTCAACTAATCTCACAGCTATCAAGTCCAGTTGGACCTTCTTTCTACGTATTTTTCTAGTAGTTATTCTCACGGTTACCTGCTTCTTTTCTAATGTCTTGGCTATCTTGGATATCAGTGACACTTGTTTAAGGGAAAACAAGTCCTAATCATAGCAAGCCCAAAAGCTTATTCCCCAAATACATTTCCACATCTATCTTGTGGCAAGTCAAATTTGATTTATTTTGGCAACAAAAATTTTCTGAGTACACTCTATAAGGAAGGAACCTTAGCCTGTTTTGTTAATTAGGCATCCATGTTTCTGTATTCTGATACTGTGTGAAGGGTGCTTATGTGGTATACCCTGATTAGCCATCAAAGAACACTGCTGCTTGGGTCTCTGATATGCCCTTCTGTTGAGCATATTCATTGTGTGTCACCAGTTTTCTCTGTTCCCTGTTTATTCCTAGACAAATCATAGTGTTGGCAAGAGTCTCCAAAACAGACTAAGGGATAGAGAGATGATGCAGCAGTTGAGTGCTTGCAGGGTTTTCAGAGGACCCCAGTTGAGTTCCCAGTACTTAGCACGTGGATTTCATCTGCTTGTAATTCCAGCTCTGGGGATCTGGCCTGTGCACACACCATACCATATCATATACTACACACACACACACACACACACACACACACATAATGTATGTATGTATGTATGTATGTATGTATGTGTTAAAAATAAGCCATTTGAATATGTTGATAAGCTAGATACTCTTAGGGAAAGTCTCTCATAAATCTAGTGGGCAGGCATTTGAAGCCCTGGGTATTTCTTTTTGTCATAATTAATAGATGGTTAGCCTGCATATAGAAACTTACCTAGAAAATAATTCATTTTACTTTGAATTTCAAGTATAGTATATGTGCTATGATGAGTTTTCTTTTATTCTCTTGCTCATCTTGCCATTTTGAATTTCAATTTATTTATTTATTTATTTATTATTATTATTTTTTTTTTTTGGTTTTTCGAGACAGGGTTTCTCTGTATAGCCCTGGCTGTCCTGGAACTCATTCTGTAGACCAGGCTGGCCTCGAACTCAGAAATCCGCCTGCCTCTGCCTCCCAAGTGCTGGGATTAAAGGCATGCGCCACCACCGCCCGGCGAATTTCAATTTATTATCTGTGACTTAGAACAAAACATCTTTTTTATTCTTGTTGACCTAAGCAATTTATCTGACAATTCTTTTGCCAAGGACTGGAAACATAAAAGCTACATAATGAATTGGCATTTAACACCTGGAGAGCAATGAAGGTAGTTTTCTTGCAATGCAGGAAATAGGTCAACCAAATGTCATTAGTGCCCATCTTTGGAAATCTGGTGATCCCAGGCAGTGTACAAGGACCTGTATCTTCACACTGATTTATGTCAAAACCAACAACAACAACAACAACAAAAACCCAAACATGTTCATCAAAGATAAATCATATATTTGGTAATACTGTAGGCATTTTATGTGTGTGTGTGTGTGTGTGTGTGTGTGTGTGTGTGTAATAGCCTCACTTGACATAGAATAAATTTGCAGCTGTTAAACTACTTTTATCTTGATTCACACCATTGCTTAACTTTTTAATGTGCTAACTAGGAAGACATCATGATAAATAACTAGAACTCAGAAGATGCTGAGAGGTAAGATAACAAAGTATGAAGATAGGAGGTGTTAGCACAGTAACCATCTACCTATGTAAGTTTAGGCATTTAAAAAATAAGTAACTATCAGTGCTGTCTTAATTCTAATGTGCATCATGTACATCTGCCTTTTAGAACCTAAGTCACAGCCACAGCACCTTCATCAAGGACAGCACAGAGTACGGAATACCGAGCAAAATGGGATGAAGGACGGCAGTCAGTCAAGACATCTTCCTCGAAACGATACCAGGCAGCCAAGAAATGAGAGGCCACCTCGCTTTCAAAAAGACACCCCAACTTGCAAGTCAACTGTAGAAAACAGCATATTATCTAGAAATAGAGGCTCCGAAAGACCGAGTAGTTCTTCAGGTTCTGATGTGTGGGCAGAAGAGAGGATCAAGTGTGATAGGCCATATTCTAGGTATGACAGAACTAAAGACGCTTCATACCCTCTAGGTTTTCAGCACAACGATGGTGCTTTTAAAAAGAGAGATAACTCTATGCAAAACAGATCAGGAAGAGGCCCTTTGTATGCAGAGGCAAAAGAAAACCCACTTCCTCCAGAATTCGTAGATTACAATAATCAAAAACGTGGGAAAAGAGAAAACCAAACAGGTCATCCTGATCACTGTTATGACAGGAAATCACGGACAATGAATAGTGAAGCTTTTAGTGGTCTAAAAATTGAAAAACATTGTAGTGTAAATACTGATTGCCAGACTCCTGTCCAAAGCAATAGTTTTGTTGGTGTTCCAAACGGAGAGACAGCCCTGCCTCTGAAGGGAAGACGCATAGGACCGATTAAGCCAGCAGGACCTGTCACAGCTGTGCCCTATGATGATAAAATATTTTATAATAGTGGGCCCAAAAGAAGATCTGGGCCAATTAAGCCTGAAAAGGTGATAGAATCATCTATTCCTGTGGAGTATGCAAAAGTGTGGAAACCTGGCGATGAATGTTTTGCACTTTATTGGGAAGACAACAAGGTATGAATGTCGCAAACACGCTGCTACATGTTATGCAATATTCTTGTGGGACTCTTGGAATTATCTGTATGTTTTGTTCTGTAAACATATCTGTTTTGAGCCCTTAAGGAAGGTAGGTAATTCATGAACTACTTAACTTTTTTTTGTGTGTGTGAATGCTTAGGCAGAATTTGTTCTGGCTTACATTTGAGAACCACATGAAGAGTGCTTAAACTTAGCTCAGCCATGGTTCACGTAGTAGTCGCTAAGTTAGAGGGGCTTACTTTCTTTCAAATTTTACTCATTTCCAAGGAGGAAAATTATTTCAGTGGTGCGAAATTATGTGCGTTTTCATTGAAAGAGAATATATTCAGCCTGTAAATTAGAAAAGTGTATATAAGCTAGTCTTCACCTTGTAGTACATGAATTAATACTTATTAGCCGGCTAAAAGGGACTGAAAGAAGCCATGGTAGGAAATGAGCAGATGGGGAAAAGGCAAAAGAATAGAGTGATACGAATCTTTTCAGAGCTGGGAGACTAGGTGGGTCCCGCAAAGGAAGAGAACCCAGAATGTTGATTTTAATTTTATGAGTTGAATGAGGATTTTGTGCAGTGTGCATTAGTTGTGTTTGTTACCTTTCCTAACTCCACTCAGATCCACTCCTTGCTCCCTACCTACCCAAATTTGTATCCTGTTTTTAAATTTTTTACACACGGGGGCTGAAGAGATAGCTCAGCAGATAAGAGCACTGGCTGCTGTTCCCGAGGACCAGGATTCAATTCCCAGCACACATGTGGCATCAGTGGAGACTATAACTCCAGCCCCAGGGGATCTCCACCCTCATGCAGATATATACACACAGGCAAGACACCAGGGCACATAAAAAATAAATCAATAAATCTTTAAAAAAATATTATACCCATCCAGGTCTTTATTGTCATTTATCCATGTTCCTTCCTGTTATTCCATTATTCTTATTTTATATTTCCTTCCAATTACCTCCCTTTCTACCTGTTGGCTTTTCCTAACTTCCAGATTTCTGCTGCCCACATAGTGTTAGATGTAGAGTCTTTGACTGTAGCCTAGTCAACTATTCAGAACATTTACTCTTAAAGAAAATCGACTCTTGCTCTTGCAGCAACTGTCAGTGGCCAGTAGTTCCTCAGCTAAGGCTGGACTTTGTGCACCCCTCTCCTCTCCACTCTGTGATTTAGTCTGACTTCGGCTTGTACTGGTCTTATGCACACTGTCACAACAACTGTGAGTTCATATATAGAGCTCCCTGCTATGTCCAGACAGCATCCACGGCCTCTGCCTCTTTTCTGATCCTTCCATGGTCTTTGATCCATAGGGGTAGGAGTATGACTTATATGCTGCACTTAGGACTGAACATTCCGCACTCTTTTACACTGCACCGTGACCAATTGCCTGTCTCTTTGTTAATCACCGTCCACTGTAAATAGAAGCTTTTCTGATGTGAGTTGATAGCTGCATTAATCTATGCGTATAACAGTCTAATACTGTGTCCATTTAGCTGAATAATAATAGTAGGTTCTATCATAGGGACTAGGACCTCTTCAGCCATAGATTCTCAGCCCTGATAGTGCCAGGTATGGGTTTCAACTTGTGAAGTGGACCTTAGATCTAACGAAACAGTGGCTGGTTATGCTCATTCTGTTCATGCCTCTGTTGTACTATTGGGCGTGTCTTGCTGGGGCAGTCATTATTGTTTTTGGCAGGGTTTATAGCTGGATATGATTGATGCTTGCTTTTCTCCTCTCAGAACTATGAACGTTAGCTAGCTAGTAGAAATGGAGCTTCCAGCTTTCTATCTCTATGTCCTATGACTTAAGCATGTACTCTCTTCAGCAGTAGGGTCTTACCATCAAGTTCTGGAGGGTAGCCAACCTGTAATGTTTGGAGTATGTGAGAACTCACTGGCCAACAATTTGAAAAGCTCTAATCCATTCTTGGCATAGGGCTTTTGTTTGTTAGCATGTGAATGGCTTATAAAGGTATTGTCGTCTTGCTATAGGGCGCTCTCTCTCTCTCTCTCTCTCTCTCTCTCTCTCTCTCTCTCTCTCTCTCTGTGTGTGAGATGAAGCAAGTTTCTGTATGATTTTTTTCTAAAGGTCTTTATTGTCATTTATCCATGTTCCTTCCTATTATTCCATTATTTTTATTTTATATTTCCTTCCAATTACCCCCCTTTCTACCTGTTGGCTTTTCCTACCTTCCAGACCTCTTTGGGTATTCCAAATGAAGCATGCATACCTGATGATTGAAGCTAATATCTACAAATGAGAGAAAAACCTGACATTGGTCTTTATTAGTCTAGTTTACCTCCATTTACCTGTGAATTTCTTAATTTTGTTTCCCTTAATAACTGAATAATATTGAATAACAACTTTCCATTCTCCATTCCTAAGCTGATAGACATCTAGGCTGTTTCCTCTTCCTAGCTGTTACAGTGAGTAGAGCGTTGGTGAATACGGATGAACAGGTATCTCTCGCAGGATGTAGAGTCCTCTCATTGCCCTTGCAGTCTCAAGTCATATGGCTGGGTCCCGTGCAAGATCTGCCATCCTGGCATTTAAATGTCATTTGCTTTTTTGGACCTTAGCCTTTCTGACTGGGATAAAATGAAAGTAGTTTTAATTTTCATATCCCTGATGGTTAAGGATATTGAACATTTAAAAAAAATGTTTCTTGGCCATTTTTTTCATCTTTCAAGAATTCTGTTTAGTTTCATGCCCCATTTTAAAATAGAATTTCAAACTTTAAAAGGCTGTACCATTAGCTTCAAGGCTTGGAGTTGGAGTGGGACTGTGTGCCCAACTTACCTTTCCTTGCTGGGATTTGGTGTGGCTCTGGCTTGCACAGGTTTTGTACATGCTGTCACAACTGCTGTGAGTTCAGACATAGCCCTGCTGTGTCCAGAAGGAAATGTTTTCCTGCAGTCATCCACCACCCTGGGCTTCCTCCCCTCGCTGTGGCCTTGGAGGCCAGGTGCAGTGTTTGTGTTACAGCTAGGGATTAGTATTTTATGGTCTCTTGTTCTCTGACGTTTAACTAGTTGTGGATAACTGTGTAAGTCTCTATCTACTAAAATAGCTTCTCAGATTGATCTAGGAATTCAACAAGTTAGAAGTTGGTTTAATATTGTTTATTTAGCAGTGTAATATTACTTTTGGCAGAATAGTCATTTTCACAGTATTAGTCTTTCAATGAGCATGGGAAGTTCTTTCCGTTTTCTGGTTGGTTGATTGGTTTCTGTCTGCCCTTCCTTCCTTCCTTCCTTCCTTCCTTCCTTCCTTCCTTCCTTCCTTCCTTCCTTCCTTCCTTCCTTTCCTATCAGCATTTTCACTGTGTAAGTCTTTTACTTCATTGGTAGATTTACTGCAGGAAACTTTATTTGAAAATATTTTTTGTCATTTTATTTTATGTGTATGAGTGTTTTTGCCTGCATGTATATATGTATACCACATATATGATTGGTGCCCACAGAGGTCAGGAGAGGGGGTCAGAATCTCCTGAAACTAAAGTTACAGATGGTTTTAAACATGTTCATGCCTGTTGCCCATGGAGATCAAAAGAAAATGCTTGATTTGAATATTGAAAAATTCTTTATATTTAGCTACTTCATCATCATTCAGAGGCAAGGAAAAGGTTGTAAATGATTATAAAGCTTACATTGTAGACCTTAGAAAATGCTACCAGGTCAGACTTTTGTGTGAGGTTAGGCACTGTTTTCTATATTGGATGGTCTGTGCTGTTATGGGTTGATCTGTACTAAAGCCAGAGAATGAAGAGATTCGGGTTAAAGTTTAACCATGGTGGAAAGACCTGGTAAATAAGGCAGTCTTTCATTGACATCCTATAAAAATTATGCCTCTATTAGTGATAGCAGCCCTCTATTAGCCAACCACTGGCAAGCCTAAAACCACTTTCTTTGAAAAAGGATATCTCCTTGGTATTCTTGTCCACTGCCAAACACAGAAAAGATTTGGATATAAATGATCAATCAGAGATAAATGGAGCAACAGTGAAAAACCGATCTGTCTGTATTCCAATTGAAATTGGCAGACAAGTTCCTTCTGCAAAAATTGAGTGTTAGACAAACCATAACTCAGTAGTTGCTGAGCGCTAGGCTGGGGATATGTAGGTTGGTTAGTTCTGACTCTGTATGCCAAATGCCTCCCAGAACTTGGCACACTTTTTAATAAAACTTTAATCTTAATTATAATTGTCTAAGAATGAATCTGTGTGTGTATGTGTGTGTGTGTGTGTGTGTAGGATCAAAGACAACATTTCTTTTCAATGAAACATTCTAGTTATTTATCATTATGGTAGCCAATACTTAATAGGTACTTTATCGAAATAAAGAAGGATTAAGAATTTAGGAAAAAAAAAAACCCAATGTGCTAAATTCATTTGTTGCCTAGGTTGAATAGGTTTATAATGATAGTCCAGACTATCATGACATTCAAAATATTTTGAGCTATTATAGTGTGCTAGAACAACTGGGAGATGTTTTAAGGAGATCACTTCATTTACACTGGGATGTATACTTTCTGTTAGATGGATGTCTTTGGATTCTAGATTATACTCAAGTATTAAAAATTGACACTATTCATAGTTATCCCCAAAGCTACCCTGTCTTGAAAACAAACAAACAAACAAAATCAAAAAATAAAAAAGAGAGGCATATTTAAATGTTTGGTCAAAAAGAGACAACTTTCACAATTTTTTTTTTTAGATAAAAGCAAAGATAGAAATATAAGAAAAAAATGTGCTATAACTACCATTAGGAAGCCATAGCTTAAGTTTTACTATGATTATGTTTTGGAGATGTTCAACAGGTATATTCTAATGTTTACATAATTCCTTACAATACTTGTTGTATTTCCATAGAAGAACTGAGAATATGAGGCAGTTTTCCATCTCTCATTACACTAAAATTAACTCAATTAATTTCTCCCTCTGGACTTGAATATTATAATAATAGCCTTCTAATTGTTTTTCTTGCCTGCAATCTCAGGTCTGCAAAGCTTTTCATTGATACTGCAGTACTGTGTGTGATCCATTCCACTTAAAATCTTTTACCTATGCATGAAATACAAACTGTTACTAGACCCTTCATTATATGCCATTATACTAGTCCTAATTTGTTATTTGTTGAGCAGTCATGTCATATCATAATTACTTTAAAACTTGTATTAGTTTGCTGTGTGCATGTTTATGGCTCCATAACTTCCCCTGGATATACTTGAGTTGGCTGAATATTCTTTGTTTTTAAATGTGTTCCATCGTCACAGGAAACTCTTCCTGAGTTCTCAGCTTTTTTTTAAATACCAGGCTATTACAACTGTATCACACTGATTTCCACATTATAGAGAAGTTTTGTTGCTGTTGTTGTTTTAGCATGGATAACCTTTATAAAACTGTAGCTACTTTTTAAAAAAGAAATTAAATATATGGCTTTATTTGGTGCTATGTTTCTTATAAGGCTTTTTAAAAACTCACCTCTGTGTCAGGGTTGTATTTTAGAGAGTTGGAAGATAGAAGCCAGACGAATTGAATCCTGCACCCTTCCAGTTACTCTATGGGATCACAGGAACTAAAGATGAAACAGTTGAGTTGCTAAGCAGGCATTTGTTTTCTTAGGACACAGGATGACTGCTGAACTTATGTGAACTTAGGTAATTTGAAAAGTTTAAAGACTGAAACATATAATCAAACAACTCCCAACATAATAGTGAGTGTAAAACAGTAGAGGAAGGGAGGGAAGAATGTAACACCGCAGCGAGTGGCTCTAAAGTTATTAGCACCCGGACAGGAGAAGGAAACCTCAGGAACTAACTTAATACTTACACGAGATTTACTAGTTATAACTATAATACAAAAGGAACCAACTCTTTCCTGGTACATGCTTAGATAACCCAGCTTTTAGAAGGATGTGAACTTGTTACCTAGACACTGTCTTTGTAGGCAGCACTGATGTCCTGTTTCAAATTTCTTTTGCGCCTTCAGTTTTACCGAGCAGAAGTTGAAGCCTTGCATTCTTCGGGTATGACAGCGGTCGTTAAGTTCACGGACTACGGCAACTACGAAGAGGTGCTACTAAGCAATATCAAGCCTGTTCAGACAGAGGCATGGGTACGTGATCCAAATTCTGTACAAAGGCTACTTTGAAGAAAATAAATAGCTCTAAAAGATTAGACATAGTCATACAAAATTTGCAAGTGAAAAATATTGAGTTTGTTTGAAACTGGCTACTCCAACTAAAGATTGCAACTTTATTGGAACTTAAAACAAATGCATTGCAATTAATTCCATGTATAATGTGTTGTTATATCATGCTTTGGAAATAGATACCCTTGCTTCCATGTTTGACAAATATTTGTATGTGTAAAATTGGGATTTATGCATATTTTCTTTTTCAAATTGTTACTTTAAATTTGTCTAAATTATGCCCAAAAGTTGTCAAATTTCACTCTCTATAGGATACATGCTTTGTTTATTACTTTAGGTACTGATACAACTAAGAAAAGCATTTTAAATTATATACAGCTTTGTACATTGTTTACAACATGCATATCTTTACACATGTGTATATATACAGAGCACTAAATATTTCAACATAGTAATTACTTGATTAATTTTATTACCAGTTTGTCCAAGCTGTGTAGTAACTTTGACCATGTTAGGTTCGGGTTTCTCTGGCCTCACAGAGCATGTGTTTTATAGGACTCTGCTGACTTTATATAGGGATTTACATCCACATCTAAGTACAGAGAGAGATTAGACAAGTGCTGTCCTGCAGTCTTTATTTTCATTCATTTGTTGCAATTTCCCTAAAGTGTCAAATATAACAGAGAATCACATCCCTCTGCCAGGGCCCTCATCCCTCATCTTGGATCCCTGCATTATCCTTTTGTGAGCTGCGTTCAGACTTGGTGGCTTAAGGCTTTTCTGAAATGTTCTTATTGGTGTCCTCATCCTCCAATATAAATAAAGCAAGAACAAAAACTCAGTTGAAGCATTCACATTCAGAGGCATGAATATTTTTCCCTTTTTTATGCAAGAAAAGCTGTCATTTTGTAAGGTAATTTATCATTTTACCTTATAGTATGATATTGTTGGTTCATTGGGTTAAGAGGGAATCCCCTTCAGCTTCCTTATTTTAAAGTTTCAAAGTTCTTCTTAAAAGACTGATATACCATCATTATTTAAATTATATTTTTCCTCTCTTGAGGAAATTTGGTCTCACATAGCTCACATAGCTTACTTGGTCTCATGTGGCAGCTATCTTCATTCCCCCATTTTCTGTTAATACTTTCTAACCCAATTTTAATGGTAAAATTTATTATTTACTCACTCTGTACTTCTAGAAATTGAATTACAGCTGGCTATTTTTACATGCTCCCAGTTGTTTTTAGTCATAGCATTCAGTGTCAAAGTGGAAGTTATATTTTTAATGTGTAAATTATACTTGCTTTATCTAGAGCCTTACATGATATATGGTGGTCTCATAGAGCCCAGGCTGTACTCATCATGTAGCCAAGGATGACCTTAAACCAATCCTTCTGCCTCTACCTGTCAGACCAGGTGTGCATTCTTATGCCAGCTTCAAAGTAGCGTTTTTATGTAATTTAGTTTTTATTTTATAGAAATCTTAGTGAGGGATTGATTTTACTCTGTTCTCCTAAAGGAAGTATTTGGTTTTCTTCCTGTCTTCTTGCTCTTCTAGGGCAGTCAGTCAGACCTGATGCCATTTGTTGTTCCACAGACATTCCCTCATTTAGAGGGCTGTGGTCCGGAAGGGCTACAGTTAGTACTGTCACTTTTCTGCCTTAACTGTTTTCATAACCCTTACTTTGATTTTTATTTGTTTAAATGTGGCTGTATGATGGCTTTATCAGATGTCAGAGCTGGTTTGCTGATTGTATTTGGAGCCACAATCCTCTGTTGAGTACTCATTTATGATTTACTTTCACATATTTTAAAGCTGAAATGAGACACCTAAACTGTTTTTCAGAAGTAGGATAATAAAATCAGTGCATCTTCTGAAGGTTTTGCCATTCTTTCCCTCCTGTGTGTAGAGTTTGCATAGATTTATATATACTAGTTTGCATGCAGTTTGGACTGTGGGCCTCACTGTTGAGGAAAAGGCAGCCACTCTTCTGTCTGTAAGAATAGTTACTTGAGAGAAACATCTCCTTGAAATATAGATGCCACCAGCTTAACATTTCTCTTCTCTCTCCATTTAAGCAATATCTATGTGTGCATAGGTACATACATAAAAATTCACTGCAGCAATACAATCTATGCAGATGTCAGTACATGTGATGTAGAGTCAAGGTAGAATTCTCTTAGCTCTGAGAGTAGTTGTGTTGCAGTCTAAGAGCACATTTCTTTCTGTACCTTGGGATCATCTCAAGGTTAAGTTAATCAAAGCTCTACAAAATTATAAGCAAAACATCTACTGTACCAACAAGAAGGCAGCCTTAGTGGACCGACTCACTGTACAGATTTAAAGGGCTGCAGAGATGCAGAGAACTGCTAAGAGGTCTTAGCATGGTTGTTCATTTACACTGTGGAATCTCGAACTTTCAGCTTTTGCCTTCTTGCACTACATATGTGTGTATTTTTATGTAAAATACTATGTTTATTTGATTACGATTTATGTTTGTTATTGGCGCAAGATGTTGGAAAATCACCTCTTAAGATTTTCAGAAATACCAGTGATGATTTAGCAAAGGTATGTTTTTCCAGTAAAGCGCAGAACAATCAAAAATAGTTTGCATATAAACCAAAAAAGCCTTTATAAAAACCAGTTGCTTGTACTGCTTCTCAGTGATGTAAGGATGAATCAGCAAGCAAACAGCATGAAGCATTAAGAGACAGAAAGACTGAGTTAATAGTTTGGTTGTATGGAAAATTAAAATAAAAACTAATGCTTTAAATCTAAGTGTTAATGTTTTTCTCATGAGGTTTAGGGGTTATCTTACTTAAGTTGGTGGCCAAATATTTATTTCCATTTCCAATCTGATTGTGCCCACCTTTTTATTTCTAGAACATATTCAGGGATGATATTTTAGACACTCAAAATACATGTTCTGATTTTGAATGGATACTTCATTTCTTTGAAAATGATTTATTAAACATCTTGTTGCTTTAACCTTGAACTTTTGTTTTTATTACAACTAGATTTTATATGGATCTTTTTACTCTGTAAGATGTTGTTGGGTATTTTTTATTTTCTATTTTTTATTAGAAATAGATTTTTTTCATGCAATCTATTCTGTTTTCAATTTCCCCTCCCCCAACTCCCTTCAGATCTTTCCCAATTCCCTTTCTATTCAAATCCATTCCCTTCTTCTTTCCCTTTGTCTCATTAGAAAAATGGGCATCTAAAAATAATAATAAGATAAAATAAGTTTTATTTTAATATCTATCTTGTAATGAACTTCCTATTTATTTCTTGTAATATATATGCTATTTATAGTTCATTTTTAACTATATAAATGCTCCAGTTATTTTCCCCTATTCTTCTTTCTTTAGGACTCTTATAGTGTCCCAAAACAAAACAGTAAACATTCTAAAATAAAATAGATAGAAAATAAGTTTCTTTTTATTTTGTGTTTGTATTTTGTATGATATGCACATGTGTGTGTTATTGAAACATTATAGCGCTCTCCTTATTTTAGCAAGATAGTTGATGCACTATGGAAAATACTTGGAAAACCCCATTATATTCATTAATCCTCTCTATTGTATGAGAAAACATTAGCAAGAAAATCTGCTAATGGTCCTCACCTCAGGACCCTTCCTAATTGGTTCCTTTGAACTCCAAAACTAATAAGAGGAAACCAGTATAAAGATGCCACAGGCAGTTTGGAAAACCTGTGAAAGAGTTGGCTGTGTTACACAGATTCACCCTTCTTTTTCCCGGACTTGTTTCTGAACTTTACACTTGAGCACTGCTGTCTCCTGCGTTTTGAAGTGCCTTCAAGACTTAGAGCCTGTGAGGCTGTTAATATCCTAAGAGGTGTTTCGGAGCATGCTGGTACCCAAGGCTTCTCTTAAAAGTGTTCACAACAGGTACTTCTGTCAGGAACTGTTGTTATTCCAACCAGACAATCAGTGGTGTGGTGGTAATGGTTAATTCTTCGACCTTACCATGCACATGGGAAAGTAGCAGATGGATTGTTGGAAATCATCCTATCCTGTGTCTTTCTATGGGGTCATTTAATAACTCAGCAAATACTCTTTACATACCTCCCAGGTTAAAGGTAGTATTCCTGTAATGCATATATATATATATATATATATATATGTGTGTGTGTGTATATATGTATATATACCCACAAAAATCCCCACCCTGTACACAAAAGTAAGAAGCATATTTCTGGTATGTGAAGTTATTTTCATTATAATTCTTTTTTTTACCTCTTAAACTAAGATACCAGTAGATGATTCTTTATTCCACTCTAGTTTAAAGACAAAATTGTTGTTGAAGAAAATATAATAATGAACTTATGTATTAAAAATCATTCTTTTCCTGCAGCTGACGGGATGACTCAGTGGATAAAATATTTGTTGTAAAAGCTTGAGGGCCTGACGTTTGTTCCCTAACACCCATGTAAAAAACCAGACATAATCCACGGGATAGGAATTGAAGACCGGAGAGTCCTGGGCTCACTGGACAGCCAGTGAAGTTCAGCAAGAGTCTATCCCCCAAGCTAAAGTATGAAGTGATAGAAGACTGCAGCATCTACCTCCAGGCTCCCTATATACATGCACACATATGTACATATATACAGGTGCGGATGTGCACAGAGCATACACACACGTGTATTCACATCTGTACACACACACACACACACACACACACACACACACACACACACACACAGAGGCATACAAAATACTAATGGAAAATAAAAATACACTTCTCTGTTTTTCTATTTATTTCATGAATATATCTATTTTCTTGTTTGATTTCGGATTTTTTTATATATATATAATTTTTTATTAGGTATTTTCTTCATTTACATTTCAAATGCTATCCCAAAAGTCCCCCATACATCCCCCCCACTCCCCTATCCACCCGCTCCCACTTCTTGGCCCTGGCGTTCCCCTGTACTGGGGCATATAAAGTTTGTAATACCAAGGGGCCTCTCTTTCCACTGATGGCCGACTAGGCCAGCTTCTGCTACATATACAGCTAGAGACACGAGCTCCAGGGGGTACTGGTTAGTTCATATTGTTGTTCCACCTAGAGGGTTGCAGACCCCGTTAGCTCCTTGGGTACTTTCTCTAGCTCCTCCATTGGGGACCCTGTGTTCCATCCAATAGCTAACTGTGAACATCTACTTCTGTGTTTGCCAGGCACTGGCATCGCCTCACAAGAGACGATATCAGGGTCCTTTCAGCAAATTGGTTTCGGATTTTTAATGCAAAATATTGTCATGCTGTCCAAGCTGGCCTTGAACTCTCCTGGGCTTAAACAATCTTGAGTAGGTAGAAGTATAGGTATATTGTATTATGATTGGCCTTGCTTCCTATTTAAACAATAAAACTTAGCCTGGCTGGGTGTCATATGCTAGAAATCCCAGCATTCAGGAGGCTGAGACAAGAAGTTCACACGTTCAAGATCACAGGGGACTACTTATTCTGCATAACTATCCTCAGTTATGGAATTAGACTCTAGTTTTGAATGGAAAACACATTTAAAAGTTACTCTTTCAAATTCAAATAGCATTCATAAAAAGTCATTATTTCCACTAAAGATACTTTCCTAAAAAAAAGCATAGAGGAACAAGGAAATCCCCAACTTAGATACTGATAGGGGAGATGAGGCGTTAGGACAGACGGAACAGTGAGCTAAAGAATAAAGAAGCCTTGAGTGAGTAAGGACAAGGCATGTGAGTCATTTAATTAGGCGATGTGCAACTTGTACAGCAAATCAAAGTCATAGGAGACATTAAAAGGACGACAATTGTTATACACATTATTAACTTCAAAGGCACTTAAAATTATGTAACAGTGAGGCTTTGACAACTAGTATTTAGCCCAAATGCCTGTTTGATCATAGACTTACCATTCTTGCTTATACATTCTTTGATAAGTTAGTGTCTGTATTAGTCCTAAAAACAAAATTTGCCTTGGCCTTTGAAGGCACTAAAGTATGTTTTGTTTTGTCTTGTTTTGTTTTTTCACCATATTTTGGGAAACTTGCAAGGTTTACCGTGTAGACAGTGTTCATTTTCTTTTTTGGTATAAAGTCAGAAGCAACTGTATGTCTAGTTTAAACCTAACACATCCTTTTAAATTATGGACCCAGAACTTCATCCGTGTGTCTTCCTTTTAATGTTTTTAATTAATTTTCATGATGCTGGTGATTGGACCCTTATCCATGCATGCTGTAACACATTACTCCACAGATGAACTGCAAATGGTGTTTAAGCTTCCTTTTAATATGTTTATTACATTTGATGTGATTTATTTATTTTTAATCTGTTATCTAGCATCATAATGATTCCTACTAGATGTTGTGGGCTGTAATTCAGCCCTTTCCTGTAGATATGAAAGCTGCCAACATGGGGGAGGGACTTTATTTACCCATAAGTATACTCCATACTCACAAATACACAGTCCTAAAACTGTTCATAACCCTTGAAACTCAGAATCATTGGTAGAAGATAAAGTAAATAGAATATTATGAAGACTTTGAGGCTTAGCCACAACCCCCTCAGAGTGTACTACAGAGGTATTTTATGCCATCATTGAGATTATATAATTTTCAGGATCTATGAAAAAGTATGTCAAAACTTTGATTAAAAAAAATGTTGTGATCTCTTTAAATCTTATTTAAAGACCTTTTCAAACAGTTTTAGACTAATTTGAGATGCCTCTTATTGATCAGTAAAAGTGTAGATTGTATTATTGTATTCTTTTGGTTTTTTTCTGAAGGATGAGATTCCTCCCAAAGTGAAGTAACATGGCAGGTACAACCCTGCCCTGATGCCTTAGTTTAAAGCTATTTTAATAATATTCCTCAGGTTTGTTCCTAATCTTAATTAGAGTTTATAAAGTAACTTATGGTAGAAATTAAATATTAATATCACATATCAGGTTAGCATAAAATTGCCTTTTTGCATATTGGAATAATTCTAGGAGACATTGCATTAATCTATTATGCCTTAAGTTTCTCCTTTACTGATGCCAACCAAAAGTATAGGCTTATGAATATATCATGTTGGTTAATTAAGGAATTAATTTATGACTCTATCATTTAGTGAATATAAGTTTTTAACATTTTCCATAAAAGCGGTTTTTATGCGTATAGTGGGTGAGGGCCACAGCTGAGGTCCCTGGGATTGTCACGTACACTTCCTTTCCCTCTGACTCCTGAATCAGCAGGAGAGCCTGTGTGTAAATATTGCCTTTCTGTTTGCCTTGAAGCCATGATTTCACTCTTGTGAGTGCTACCATTCCTTTTCAAATATATACAGAGTATATTTGCTGATCTCCTTATTGCTGAGGAAATCAAGTAGCAAAATAAATAAATATGAATGATATTTTTGTTAAGTTTATTTCCTGAAATTTCAGCCTTATGTTAGGAATGCGCCTTAAAAATATTAAATGATAGTTCATTTTATAGATTCTGTTGGATTGGAAGGTCTGATTTTCTTGAATTAAGTTTCTGGTGAATTTTTGGACGATTTCACCTGAATCTATAATGGCAGACAATATAGTCCCTCACTGTATGCCATAGGCTTAGTTTCTTTTCAGTTGAATTCTGTCAGTGCAGCTTTCGGTCTGTCTTTAGCGATGTTGGTAAATCCTGATAATATTGAGCAGTGAATATACTGTACATATTTGATTTTATAGTAGAGTGAATTATGAATAATCCATTTCTTTTAAATGTTTATGTTATTTGTATTTCCTTATTTAATGTTATTATATTTTCAGCAATCTTTGATTTCATTCTGTTTCCAAAACATTCTTTCTTTGATTTTTGTTTCAATTTTTTTAATCAGTCTGGTAGGCTGATTGTTTGTAACTTAAGTCACAGTCTGGGTATACTTTTCTGGACCTACTCTATCTATTATAGAATCCTATACATTAGGTTTTATCATCATATCTCTAGTGAAGAGCAGACTTGTCCTATTTTCCTGTGAGAAACACTTTGGTGCTGCAGCTTCCATTAAACTTGGAAACTCCTGGCAAGTGTTCCTTGCACTCTAGCTTGGACTGACTCCTTCATGGCCTGTCCTTGGCTCAGAGCTCCACTCAGAAGGCAGAGGGGCTGCTGCACCAGTGAGAGGCCTTTCGGTTGCCTTGACAATGGAGGGAGAGGTTCTAGTCAAGCTGCTCAGAGCAGCAGCCTAAGAAAGCGTCACTGTGCTTGAGCTACCTCTCGCCTGAACAGTCTAGTTTTCACAACTCTGTTCTGGGAACATGAGTACTTAAACAAATTTGGGAAATGTGAGTTAAGTCTGTTTTTTATTACAGAGCTTCCTTGATTTGATATCAAATGAATAAGAACATTACGTCTACCAAGAAACAGTTAAACTACAGAGCTTCACCAACTCACTTGCTCATGGAATTCTGCAGTTCCCCTTTCCCGAGAACCTGTGCAGCACATCTGCTTCTCTCTCCAGCTTTCCTATTTCCATCTATAAGATGGCCCCTAAATATATAAAACCAGTGTTCTCCAACATCCCAAGGCTTTTACCTTCTCTAAACAAAGGACAAAATATATTTTCTAAAAAGCTCTTAAGACACTTTCTGTCCTCATGTTTTTAGCAATTGGATTTTATTGCATAAAGAGGATGATTTTATTTTAATTTTTATCTAATTCTGCAAGTTTTTATATATTAATTTTAAGAAATTGTTCCTTGGGAAGATTTCTATTGTAACATTCCTTTTTTTTTTTTTAATTGTAACATTCCTAATACGGCTTTTTCTGGAAACTGACCATAATATTTCTATATTCCTACAATCAATGAGGTATCTTCATACGTGTTTTTCTCCAACAATCTAGCTCCTATTATTTTGTTTTGGTTTTGGTTTTTTTTCGAGACAGGGTTTCTCTGTGTAGCCCTGGCTGTCCTGGAACTCACTCTTTAGAACAGACTGGCCTTGAACTCAGAAATCCACCTGCCTCTGCCTCCCAAGTGCTGGGATTAAAGGCGTGCACCACCACGCCCGGCTTCCTATTATTTTGTTAAGCTACCATTGGTTACTAAATAAACTGTTCAGATCAGTTAATTCACCTGGGTGTTTCTAAGTGGAGAGGTGGCTGATGGGACGGCAAAGCCATCAGCATGGCTCTCTTTCTAGCGCTTAGTGTATTCTCCCAGGTCTTCAGACGCTGTCATTTTGACTCATTAGAAGCTGTTGCTTTGAGCCGCTTAGGAAAGAGACTCTTGTCTTCTTCCCAGCGTCTCTGTCCTTGTGTTCCTTGCGCCATTCCTTAAATCAGATGCATGCTTGATCCAGAGCTTCACTTCATAGTTTGTTTCTTAGATCTGTTGGAGGAGGAAGGGTTTTCTTACTTTAAAAAATACCCTCCTTGCCAGTACTTAAAAAGCAAGTCAGAACCGACTGTTGGATACAGCTGGTAGCATATATAAAAGGAATCGTATGAATAATACGTCATCATATACTGTAGGTACAATCTTTCCTAAAGTTGATAGCATCAGAGTTTTAAATTCATATAAAAACTGAGTTGGGACTCACACAGTGAACGTCAGTAATTACTGAGTAATTAATATAATTGCAGTATCAAAAACTCCTTCAACATCACAGCTCCATATGGTAATTTTTCCCAAGGACTGTGTTATTTTTGTGTAAAATACTGTAATCATTTTGGAAAATAGGTTGCTTGTTTATGTGACTGGGAGGTTTTCTCTCTAGTACTGGTAAGATCATCATCCGACTGAAATGACAGTCTGGCAGCATGGCTTGGGGTTACAGCTGTTGGAGCGGATGTCACATGAAGGGATAGTGTAGAGAAATTAACCTTGGAAGGCAATATTGGTTTTCTGAGACTCTTGATTTTTTTTTTTATTTTTGATAATCAATCTCTGGTATTTTAAAAATTATGAATAAATACATTTTATTTTCTCAGATGGTATAACTAGGATATTAGGGTCACTCCTTTGAATTATGACATACAAAGATCTTATTTTGCAAAGTATGGGATTAGAATTTAGCTTAATTTAGCTCTGTATGGTTCAAACTCTAAAAATTGTGATCATATAATCTTTTTAAATGTTGATAATTATTTTTAGTACCACTTAATGAATGTCTTAGGACTACATAATAAGCACTTATCTTAGAAGACTTAGGTTAAAAAAAGTTTGCACTAATATGTAAAAAGTATAGAAACATATGTTTTCTGATAAGATGTCCAAAAGACATCAGTATTTTAAATATGAAACAAGTCTTAAACATATCAAGAGCTCAGGATATTGATCCTTTAAACTTTTTGTATCTTTTAGGTGACTTCCCCTCATGCTTACCTCCCTTCTCTGCCTCTCTTCTTCTTCCTTATTCAAGCCTTCACCCCCTTCTTCTGTCCTCCCTTTATCCTTCTCATTTTGAAGGTATCCAGTGATTGACTCTTCGAGTGGATATTTTACAGCTTAGATTGTGCTTCTGCTGTCTGATTAAAGTAGTGTTGGAAGCTTAGAAAACAGCTCATGGCTTTGGGCGCAAAGACCTTCCTATACTTCCTGCTGTGATCTATATAAATGCATGCTTTGCACGTGACCCCACCTGTTCTCATAATGACAGACAGTTAGGGTCTGAAATGTGTGCACACTTAGCTGCAAAATGGTCCAGAAATGATGAAAAGGTAGCACAGGCACACGCAATTTGATTTGTATCCTATTATTCTTAGTACATTAAAAAAGGAAATACAATTTCTCATTGAATTTGTTTATATTTTGTTAGAAATGCAAGTAAGGAATTAAGATATATTTTCTTAGAAGATGTTAAAGTATTATTCTCCAAGCTAGATAGTAGAAAGTCTTAAGAAATGTAATTCTAAAACACAACACTAAAAGTATTTTAGACATAATATAGAAAAGAATATAGGTTATATCAAAATAATAATACATGTTTCTGTTGAAAATGTGGGATATGAAAAGACAGTGCATGGATTTTCATTCTAATGATTATAATTTTTAAATATGGTGTTAACCACTGAGTTAAGATCATTATATGGGGGAAAAGTGCTTTCTCCCCATGGGACACTACTGGTAGGTTGGTGTTTTGGCTCTTCATCAGTTTTCAGAATGATTCTTACAGTGTAATTTCAATGTAATGAAACCTGATAGACAAAACAGTGAGCAAAACTGCCTTAAAAAGACTTAGTGGTCAAAACTAAGACTTTGTTTTCTGAAGTGAGAATTATGATGCTTTAAGATTTCAGTAGATTTTACCTAAGTGGCAACGTGTAGAGAGATGTAACTTTGGGCATTGGCATTTATTGTCATTCTTGAGTCCAAGATTGGCAAACACTTTGAGATTCTTTCTCTGTGCTCTAACCTGAAAGGATTTGGTGGAAAGGGTTGCAGAAAGAGAGTAAAATGTCTGCTCTGCTCAGCCTCTGAAAGAAGGGCCAGGGCAGGGCTGGTTGTGGGCAAATTACTTCCACCTCCCTTTTTGCCCCTGCTTCAGCTCCAGGGGAGCTGGGAGTGCACAGGAGGAATCAGAAGACCTGGGTTCCAGTCCCGGCTCTGCCACTTACTGCCTGTGTGACCTTGGGTAAGTTACCTGACATATCTGAGTCTTAATTTACTACAGGATGTTGTGAGGATTAAATAATATGGTCTACATAAATGTGATGTGTAGCCTCCCAACATCTGTAGAGACGATTTTTATCACCATGGGTTTGGCCTCCTCCTTGTTCCTCTCAAGTGTTCTGACATCTTGAAGCTGTCCAGATGACTCCACTACTTTGGCTTCTCCCTTGCCCTCTCCACATAGGAACCATTGGTCCTGCCCTCTGCATGTTTCTCACAGTGTAAAACTACATGGACTAATCTTCACACTGGACTGCGGGTAGTCTTATGCCTTCTCACCTTCCTTTCACCTCTCTTTAATCAGAATTTGCATGCTTATGAGCGTCAAAGAGTAAGTCTAGTGCATGAAGATTCAGGAAGTGTTGACGAGAAGGACGTAGCTAGAGGGAAGGCCTTCTAGTCTTGTTCCCACCTCCTTTGTTAACGGTTGACTGGGAAAACTGAGCTCAAATGTTCCTCCCTCTCATGTTCTATGTGGAAATAAGTTCCTCAGAGGTCTCACTGAAAACCTAGATCCTTAACCTGAGGAGAATTGTGGAGAAGAGATAAGAGATTTGATAGCTCTGGCTTTGGTCAGCTCTTTTAGGAGTCCATGGTAGAGCTTCTTGTGTTAGGAAATTGCTGCCTTACCGTCAGCCACCTTAGGTGATAGTGCTCGCCTCTCTGGGTGTTCAGTCGGGAAGGGTGCATGAGACTGCGGACTATGATATGCTTTCTGGATCACACTTCAGACCGAGTGATCCTTATAGTGCTTAAGGAAAGCATGGAGTTCTGCTTGGTCCAACTTCTCCTACAGTCCAGGAACGCTTGGTCTGGCACTGTAAATAACAGTAGCCATTTACTTGCCGTTTGCTTGCCATTAATGCCTGATTCCCATCCAGCATAGTCACACTCATACCATTACTAGATTGTTTTTATTAAGAATTCTGCTTTTTATTATTATTATTATTTTTTAGCCTTGAACCATTGAGTTATACTTCATATGGTTTCTTGCTGAAGTATCAGTGCCATCTTTTATCACGGAACTGTGGTGACAAGTGCAGGATGACACAATAAACACCACAGTTTAGACTTACCAGTCAGTGGAAACATTTAATGGTACATCCATGCTGTCAAGGACGCAGGGAAATCTGGACCTTGATACAGTGCTGAAGGCAGGGGGGATTGACAAGGTCTTTTTGACACCCCACCTCCCACCCCAAGATTTCAGAGTACTCAAATATACAGCCAGTCATTCTGTAATTGTTAATGTCTCCAAGGAGTCAATATCAGGATTACAGTACCATCCTTAAAGCAAGAAACTGAAAGCTTCGTGATCGTCTGAAAATAAAAATGTTGAAATATTACCTGACAGAAATATCACAATGAAATATTATGATATATGTTAGTGAATAAAAACAATTTCTAGGCCTGAATAAAAATATATCAGCATAGTTATTTTAAAGTAATAAAGTTACACATAGCTGTTTATATATAGATAGATAGATAGATATAGATATAGTCTGTCTTATAATTTTCCTATAACTTTCCATTGTGTATTCAGTTGGAAAAGTCAAAAGCAAGTAAACTGAACAAGAATTGCTTTGTGACAGTTCATCCTCTTTTTCTGGTCTTTTCATACCTGTCTGAAAAACATTTGATGTACAAGCGAGACAGCCTTTCTGTGTTTATTAAGCACAGGCTAGCAATCTGCCACGCATCCAGTTTTTAGTCGAGGTTCTTACTGGGAACTCATTTGAAAGTCTCTAGGGCATTGACCATATGTGGCCGGAGACACTTAGAAAATGCCTCTAGAAATAGAATTTTCAGAATTTGCCAGTAATATTAATATGGTCACGAGAATATGAACATCTTTCAGTCTCCTGTTTAAAATTTTATTTTAGGTGTTAGGGTACTTTGCACAATATGTATGACGTGCCTGTTGAAGCAGAAGAGGGCATCAACTCCCCTGGAACTGGAGTTAACAGATGACTTTGAGCCATCATGCTATGTGAGTGCTGGGAATCGAGCCCTGGAGCCTCTGGAAGAGCAGCCAGTTCTCTTCACCCTGTGCTATCTCTTCAGCCCCATACAGTATCTTTTTTTTTTAGCTTATCTTGATACCAGATATCAACCCATTCAATACCAAATGTTAGATGTGTGTGTTAGGGGGAGGTGATTTAAATTCTGCTGTTTGCTGTATTTATTGTTCCTTAGGCAGTGGTAGTGGGGGGGGGGTGTTGGGACGGGGTTATATCTCAGGTAAAAAGCAAGAAAGTGAGGTAGGAAATGACTTTTAAAGACGACTGTGTTGTTGGATGTGGTAATGGATGCCAAAGCCCATCACTAAGAAAGCTGGGGGGAAGAGAATGACCTGAGCTCCAGAATTTGAATCATGGATTTTATACTATGACAGGGGTTTGTAAAGTCAGTCTCTGGTTTCTTGTTGAGCGTCATTGTTATCATTTGCCTTGCAAATTGCCCTGTGATTTAGACACCATCACCAATAGCTGGCTATTCCCTCTAATCCAGTTGATCTATTTGCTATGTTTTTAATAATTCTATCTATCTATCTATCTATCTATCTATCTATCTATCTATCTATCTATCTATCTATCTTGAGGCAGAGTCGCACATTGCCCAGAGTAGCCTGAAACTTGCTTTGTAGCTTTGGATGGCCTTGAATCTTGACCCTCCTGACTTAATGATAGGATTGCAAACATGTATTACTTCATCTGCCTATTTACTGCCTATTTACTTTTTAATACACACAACTTATGTTCATTTGAGGGGATTTTATATTACACAGAGGAAAAAGACTTTTGTCGATGAAGTGAAAACAAACATTGGTTGTGGTCTGCTAGTAATGTTGATTAATAGCACTAACTGCTCTTGCAGAGGACCCACGTTCAACTCCCAGAACTCTCTCATAACCATCTGTAGCTTTGGTTCCAGGGGATCTGATTCTGTCTGTCCTCGGTGGACACTGCACATGTGTGGTGCACATATACAGACAGACAAAACACCCATACTAGGATCCCTATGAAGTAAATAGCAGTATCCCCACTTCACACACACAAAATCGCAGGCACAAATTCTGAGCCTTTAACTTACCTAAATTTCCTCACACTATTAAGGTGAAGGACTGATTTAGATTTGACATTTTCTGCAACAACAGAGCACAGTTCACCTCTGGATGTGAGTAAAGGACGCGCACTCTCCCAGCTGGACGCTAGGTTAACTCATTTTCATCAACGTGGTAAGCTTCTATTTTTATAAATTTGTCTGACAAAATGTCTTTCAACCAATGTTTTCACAAAGAGTCAACTGAGTTATCTTATTCCTCTAGAAGATCAAACACATGAGTAAATCTTTAGGTTATTTAAGTACAGAAATGAAGATGAGTGTTGGTTGAAGTATCAGCCGGTGTTTCTCAAGGGCAGGCAAGAGTTAGAACTGTGGGGTAGATAGACAGCCAACCTCTTCCTTTCTCACACTGCCCATTGCTGGAAGAGCAATCTTTGCTCTTCTTTTAATCTTTGCTGTGATGTCTTTTCAATTTCTGAAGGTATTGTGAGCTAGTGCAGCTACATCAAGGTTCAGTGGTACTGTACCTGCCTGCCTAGATGTTGGGTAGTAGTGCTCTGACTTCCACCATTCTGCAAAAATGGAGGCTGACACATCTCCCGAAGGCTATACAATATGTTGTGCACAGTTATTCACAATATACTAGTAAGAAGAGTATTGTGCATAAACCTCAGCTCTATTTAACCTAGAGCTTTGTGCTTAGGTCTGGGAAAGAGTCCTCAATGAGTATGCAAAAAATGATGAATTAGCCTTGGGAGTCCATTGTAAGGATTTCCTCAGTGTCAAGCACAATACAAATAAACTGGTTGAACAGCTGATAAAAGCTGTAAAGCAACTGCTTCATATATTTGTCAAGGAGAGAAGAGCACTTTCTTCATGAGAAATATTTAATAGTATATTCTAGACAAGTCATACTTGAAGTGATATCCCAAAGAGCAAGTTATGTAGAATAGTCAGTACTAAAAATATTCAATGATGGAGATTCTGGAAATAATGACATTGGACAAGTGACTCTTACTGGAAGAATGAGGAAAGGTAAAATCATTCATCTAGTCTGATACATGGAGGGGGAAGTAGTCCTGGCCGGAAAACCCAGTCAGCAGTTGTAAAAGTGCTGCCTTCCTTTGTAGGAAAGGCAGGGTTGCCAGTGCCTAGGCCCAGACCTCAGGGAGATACCAGCTCAATTCCTGTGCCATGGGGAAAGCTGTGCCTCTGTCCACCTCTCATTCCTCAGACTGCAGCCGAAGTGACTGAGCCAGCCTACATGAGTGGTTTTAAATGTATGTTTCCTTGTTTCACTTAGGAGAAATGACCATGGTTTGTCACGCACAAGTTTTTGTTGTGTATATTTCACCAAGAATTTGGCTTGATACTTGAGGTTGTACATGCTTTAAGATTACACTTTTATTCATCTAAGTTCCTTAATTCTTAATAAAGGAGAGAAAACATCAGACTCTTATATCACTTCTCTGTGATATATAATTATGATACTGATAATTTTATGAAGCATTTTCCATTAAATATCCCTTTCCTCCCTCAGACTACAGTACATTTTAAGAAGCAGAGATGTGTCCTATAATTTATCAACTAGGCATAAAATGTTATTCTTGTGTTTTTCTAATTCAGTTTTTAAAATCTGTATTCATGTCCCTGTAGCATACCATATGTATCTTGTTTCAGTTGGTCCCTTAAAGGAATTTTTACAATAAAAGCCAGTTTGGTGTTTAAGCAGTAAAAGCAGTCTGGCAATTTCTGCTTCCACAGAATTAGTTTTATTATCTTAAATTATGTTATATTAGCCTATTATTGTAAAGTGTAAGAATAATATAAATTAGGAGAGTACAACCGGAGCTCGTCACCTGTAATTAGTGCTCATTATAAAGTATATAACTTATTTACTATGGTATATAGAGAATGTAATGCATATTCTATTTACTTTTCAGCAGAGTATCTCAATCTATGTAGTTCAGTTGAAGGAAGCATGTATTTGATTAGCAGTTACTCAGTTTGGTTTAATGTCAAATGCATCGCCTATTTGTTGGCATCTTTATTTTCTCATATAATTCTCTTATACTCACACCATTATCATTTCCTACTCAAAAACCTGATGGGCATGGATAGTGAAGTAGTGAGCCTTGGACATGCTGGACTCTGTGCCAAGATTTAGACCTGGTTAAAGAGATAGAGCTCTTGAGAATCCTGCTGCAGTACAGAATCTCTTATAGAAAGCTTTCCGCATGCTGATGTCTTTAGAGTAGGTATACACTTCCTGTTCAGACTCCTGGAAAGTCTGTAACCTATTAAGCCTGTTGGTTTCAAGAGAGATGGTTTTCTTTCTTTTTCTAAGGGATAATCCTTTAGATTTAGCTGTAGTATTGCATCAAAAATAGTGGCCATTAAATGATGATTGTGCTGAAGCTATCATACAATCATACAGCTTGGGACTCTTGATGTTATGCTCAGAACTAGAGAAATGTTTGGGCGGTAAGAGTGCCTACTGCTCTTGCTCTGCACACAAACACCGTGGTTGATTACAGGCTCAGTAGTTAAGATCCATCATCCATGTGGCAGCTCAGCTTCCTGTACCTCCAGCTCCAGGGGGACGCAGGATGCATTTCTGGATTCTGTGGGGATCTGCAATTCACAGGTTTATAATCCACACACAGGCACTCATGTTTTAAAAAAATCTTCTAAAAGTATGTTACATAAAGTGGGAGTTTATGTTTTCATCCACACAGAGGATCTAATGCAGTCCAAGTTAATTAAAAGAACCTGTGAATAGGACAGTGATTCCAGGATCAAGGGTCAGGTTAAATAAGGAGGTGTTCAAAGAGATCAATGTATCGCTGTGCAGAACGAACGACAGGGCCCTGTGGCTGTGCGACCTGGTGGTGATGGTTAGCACGCGTGTGCTGTGCACTTGCGCAGTGCTCACTGAATGGCTTCTCACTGTTTTTACAAGAAAAGACAGGACAGAGCGACCCAGCAGGAGCATGGCAACCATGAGGTGATGGGATGTTCATTGGCTTGTGACCATTTCTCAGGGTACATGTACATGTTTCATTTTGTTGTACACTTTAAATATGTATAACTCAGTTTTCAAATATTCTCAGTAAGGCTGAAAAATGTTGATGTTTAAAAAATGAACCTAGAAAAATTAAACTACTAGCAAATTAAAGGAGGATATAACACAGTCAAAGTTAAAGCTATCCAAAGCAAGAAACATTAATAAAATGCCGTGTTGTTCAAAATAAAGACTTATAGTTTGTATAGGTGAGCAGTCTTGCTGAAAGATGGCCACTAAATACTGGGGAACAAATTATTCGGAGCATCACATTCTTCTAGAAAATGGTGAGATGAAATAATTCAAATAACTAGTGTAAATACTAAGTAACATGAACAATGCCCGGCTACAGTAATATAAACATCCAACCACATTTTTTTCTTTCTTTTTTTTTTTTTTTTTTTTTTGGTTTTTTGAGACAGGGTTTTTCTGTATAGCCCTGGCTGTCCTGGAGCTCACTTTGTAGACCAGGCTGGCCTCGAACTCAGAAATCCGCCTGCCTCTGCCTCCCGAGTGCTGGGATTAAAGGTGTGTGCCACCATGCCCGTCTACATTTTTTATTTCTTAATTTTAGAGACTTTATTATAAAAACCTTACAAATAAATACATGCCACACACCAAAGGTAACATACCCCAAATCTATTTCAAATTGTAGATATGCATAAAGGTAGTGTTGTATTGAAGAGGGCCCATGACTTTTATTATTTAAGTTTCCTACTCTTTCTTTTCAAAAGCTCCTTTTTCTGGCTTAAGACACAGTACAATCTTTTGATATTGAGGTGAATTTTCCTGGGTGCTTAGACTGCTCAAAGCAGCTGGTTTACTTTGCATTAAAGGGAAGAAAACCTTGCCGGTGTCAGTCCACACAGTGATGATGGTGCTACTGTATTGGCTTTGGCTGTCACTCCGTGTTACAATATTGCTGTCCTTACCTTGTGCTTTATTTGGCAGATTGTGGAGTAGAAACCTTTAGCTGCATATATATTCAGATGACTTTGTGTTGCCCTATAGAGTCCTCAATTTCGATATAATTTAAATATCATTTAATATGATTTTAAGAAATTTAAATTTGTTTGGCACTTATTTATTCATATCTATCCATGCACTTACATGCTTTGGTTAGTTAGGAAGAGCTTTCGTGCTCCAGCTGGCCTCCTCCTTGCTCCGTAGCTGAGACTGGCCCAGGTGTCCTCCACCACACCTTTCATGGGGATAAAGTCTTTACAAAGAAAAAGTCAGAAGTGATTTTTTTTTGGTTCAGTGAAACGGTCCGCAGTCCTTTTGAAATTCCATATTTTGTCAGAGTGAAAACAGTGTTATTATGTATGTGTCGTACATTTAGAAATAGTTGTTTGGTAATTAGGTTTTGAATTTGTTTTTTCTTTCTTCAGTTAATGTTCTCTCCTTCTCTTTAGCCATAAAATGTTTTACTTTAAATAAAATATTACTAGATTTGGTGCATAAAAATGGAAGAAGGGAGATGAATGTCCTACCTCATTTTATTTTAAAATGGTGTTTATTTCCTGAGAAAGTCCTTAATCCTAAGCTAAATCATTCTCAGGATAACATTTGCTATACTTGTTTTGTATTGTAACAGCTATCTCATATTTTTGAACCTAAAAATTTCTCTACTTAGCTACACAAGGTGAGTTCTTTTTAACAAATGAGGCAATTTATAGGGCCTAAATTTCCTGCATGTGAACACTTGGAGACAGTGCTGCCGTTCCTGTTCTTCCTAGCCACGTCACCTTGTAGTCTGTAGCATATGGCCAAAGGGAAGCTGAGTCAAGTTTGTAATGTTTGTGTCTCCCAGGTTCCAAAGCGTGGTAGCCCTGAGAAAGGGAAGGGCAAGGGCACTGCTCACCCATATGCACAGCAGCCCTGCTTACCCTGGGCCCATCTGTTTTACTCTGGTAGTAATACAAGATTTCATTTGGAAGAAAAGGAGCACCACATTTATTCTCTAAATTAGCAACAATACAAAAACGACAAAACTCTGTCCATACATTCTCCAGTGCCCTTTAGGGTCCTGAAGTGTGTGATGTCTGTGTCACTGCTGGGAAGCATATCAGAGGGGAAGCCAGGAACGTGAAGGGGGCCTGGGCCTTCGTTCAGGTTGTGGAATTAATTACATAAATAATAACGCCTTAGTTTGTTATTCTTCACAACAACTTTGCCCTCTCGTTTGTAGTTCTAAGATATCATGGGCCTCGCTGTTCAGTGTTAGAACTATCAGTGCTAGAGTAGAACATGTCTCAAAAAAGGCAAATGCTAAAGACTAGTGTTGGTAGGATGTAAGTGTTTAGGCTGACTGTGTACAAACCTCACGGAAATAAAGCTGAGTCATCCTTCATTTCAGTTTCCACCTGTTCTAATACAGTAACATATTAATTGATCAATTTATGAACAGATCACTTACAGCATTTCTAATTGTAACTTTGCAGTCTATTGTGTAATGTTTTGTAAAAGCATGTTTGTCCTTACAAGGGCTGCTTGCTTAGGTTTCATCTTAAATTTGGTTATATTCCTATAACTATAATCTGATCAGGCAGGCAAAGTATAGCCTAGTGATTTGTAAAGTAGATTTTTGCATATGAATCACTATAAGAGACATATACGCATTAGTCTTATGTAAAATAGCTTACATTTCAAAGATCACTAAATATATTGAACTTCATTTGTATACTATTAAATCCACTGTAAAGCCTCCAGTCAGCACTTCCTTGCTTTCCCCATGTTTTGTGATTCAAGTATGTAGTGTCCTCAGCAGTGCAGGCTTACTGTCAAGCCCCTGTGGGGTGGGCTGGGGGGCAGTAACCAAGATCACTGGCAGCAGCCCACAGTGTTTGGTGGCCTTTGGAACGGCTCTGGCCAAGGATTCCCGAGAAGTAATTTGTTCTTGCCACTGAGTGTTTCGTTTGCTAGCTGGTCTCTTCTGGGACCATTATTTCCCTATTCCAGGACAACCTCATTTCAATTTTTACAAAAATGTATGTAGATAGATACATTTTAGGAAGCTTCTATAGTAGTAGGTTTCCATATTGTGACTTCTGAAAACAGAAGTCATTAGTTTTATTTATCCCTACCAATTTCCTTCTTCTACCCTTCCTGCCCTCCTCCACCACAGTTTACCCCTTTCTGTGCCATAATTTCCTTTTAACCTTTTATACTGCTACATTTTTTTTTCTGCCCTCTCCATGGACCCTTATTTATTTCCTTTGACCTCTGTGGATATTCCTAATGAAATGCTTAGGTAAAGATTCAAACCTAGCATCCATAAATGAGAGAAAACATGAAATGTTTGTCTTTCTGGATCTGGATTACCTCCCTCAAGATGATTGCTTTAAGCTCCATCCATTTACTTTTGAATTTCGTAATTTCATTTTTCGTAATAGCTGGGTAATATTTGACTCTTTGAATTTGTGATATCTTGAGTATCCATTCCCCAGTTGATGGACATGTAGACTGTTTCCTAGCTGTTGTGAACACAGCAGCAGTGCATATGAATGAGCAGGTGTCTCTATAGTAAGGGATAGTCTTTTTGGTGTATTGGCAAAAGTGGTGCATCTGGATCATGTGGTAGATAATTTTTCAGCTCTTTTTTGGAGATGCCTCATACTGATTTTGCTAGTGGCTGCACCAGGTTGTACTTCTCCTAGCAGTGAGTGAGTGTGCGTCCCTACGCCCATGCCAGCATTTGCTATTATTTGTTTTTCTGGGTCTTAGCCATTCTGACTAGGATAAGAGAAACATAATTTTAATATGCAAGTCCCTGATGGTTGAGGATGTTGAGCACTTTAAAGATGTTTCTCAGCTATTTGTATTTTATCTCTTGAGAGTTCTCTTTAGGTCGATGCATGCCTCATTTAAAAATTTTTTTTTGCTGTGATATTTAAGTTGAAAAATCTTTTCTAGATCCAAACTCTCTATATAGCTAGAAAACCCTTTCTCATTCTGTGGACTGACTGTCCACTCAAGTGCTGGTGTCCTTTGCTGTACAGAAAGACCAAGCAGCTCCTAGAAAACCTCCATATCCATCAGCTTCTCTCTTATGCAGCTTCTCTCTTATGTCATATAAGAATGTTTAAAACTTCTACTTGTGGGTTTCCAAGTGACCAATTTATAGTGAAGTTTCATAGAACAGTTCACTTACAGGTGGAACATATGTAATTGGATGTGTGTTCTCCAAACACAGTATGCAGTGAGAGGCCAAAGACACAGTATACAGAGGAGAAGTACTTATAAATTGTCAGGTTTTTTTGTTAAAATTATTAATGTCATCTTTGTTGGTTATTTTGCTTTGCTTCAAAATACATTTAATATGTGCTTGCCGGATTGGTTCCTGCAGGTTTGTGAGTATGTGTGTGTTTGTGTGTGTGTGTGTGTGGTTTGTGTGTGTGTGTGTGCTTATAAAAGGTTTCAGTGAGCTAGTTAATATAAGTATGAAAAGGGGCTCATTTTGAATTTTTGTTCTTTGAAAGCAGACTTTATTTGATAACATAGCTGAAGTAAGCAAAAGTTAAGAGTCCTAATAACTAATATGAAGTCTGAAAAGCTTAGGTGAAGATCACATTGGATGTTTCTATCACATGAAGTTATTCTAAGCCTTATAAAGAAATTTGCTGAGAGTCAGAAACAAAATATTCCCACCAGTACTTCTTGTATTGAGTTCTGTAACTTTATCTCTCAAGGTTGACAGATATGTCCATCCAATCTAAAATCTGGGATGGTACTGGCTCTAATTCAGTGTCAGGTTTTGTTGTTGTTGTGAATATGCTCATAAACTATGAAATAATTTTTGGAATCTGTAATAGAGTTTTGAAGCTTAAAGGAAGAAGTTAGGATATGGCAATGGGTAGATTTCATTAGAGACGGGTCAAACGCCTCATTTATAACTAGAACTATGCTGTCTGAAGTAAGGCCAGGATGCAGGCAACACTCTCTGTTCCTCCTGTACTGTACTGGGTATTGCATGTAAACAATGCTTGCCCTCAGCTGCACTGCAGGAGAATCTTAAAAGTTAATGAAAGCAAAGACTGCCTTTGACAGTAATTGAAAAGTAAGCTATGAGAATCTCAGTTTTTGACTGCTACTTTGTATAAAAAGCTTGTGAAGACATCAAATTATGTGAAAGAAATTTCATGGTTGGTCATCTCTATAACACTAATTGGCTCTAGTGAGTACAGTCTGAATCTTTTAAGGCCAGAAGAGACAGCTTTTCAATAGCAATATCATTTTTATTAGGCACTTGCTCAGCACGTGCAGTGTCTAACATCTAACGATGTGGTTCATTGTAAAGCAAGGACTTTTCAGATGTTCTCAGCCAGTTCTGCAGCTGAGTGTAGAGAAAATTAACATTCTATTCTGATTCCTGCAATAATTACTTCCTTTCCTAAAGTACCAGATATATCTTCATCCTTTTCAGTTAATATGCATAGCTTTAAGTGTTGTCATTTGTCATAAAATTAAGTATATCTCCTTTTCAAATTTGCAGTAATATTTGATAATTATCATTCAGAACAGTGACCAGAATAATAAAACGATAGCTCTCTCCTTTCCCAAGAACGTTTCACTTTTCTTCCTGCATTTTAATTGCTGTGCTGAGTTCCAAATCCAAACTGTTTGAGATTGACCTTTGAAAGGGGTTTAGGGAAAGGAGAGCCTATCCGACACTTTTCTCTAAAAAGTGGCTATTGAATTAACATCAGATGAATTGTTAGATTTCACTATTCTTTGTGGCATGACAGGTCCTTGAAGATGATCATTAATTTTTTGGCGTATAGCTCATTTCTTCTACATGCAGATGGAGACAAATTTAAACAGCAGTGTTTGAATTCAAGTTAAGTCTTAGCTGTCTTATACAGTTCTTGGACTTCAGTGTCCTTCCTAAAAGTAATGAATTTGTTGCTTTCTTTTGAATGCTGTGGAGGATGCTTCATAAGGAGAAAGATGTTCATGTGTTTAATCTGTGTACCACTAAGTGTCACTGTGAGGAAGTAGAATTTCTTCAGTCAGAATGTCTATCATCTCCCTGTTCTGGCCGGTTGCAGTACAGTGGTAGGATACATGAAACTTCAAGAAACGTAACTCCAACTTTCTTATAACTTCCTATGTTATTATTAGAGTTAAAGGAAAGCTGTGAGGAAAAAAAAAGACTTCAAAACATGAGGAGGAGGCAGAAAGAATCAATTTCCAAAATCATGCAAATTATTGTACTCTGACAATTTAGTAGGAATTTAAATTCTACTCAGTAAAAATAGATGCTATTTCTTGCATAAATAAAGCTGAGAGCCTGTCTCCCCCCCCCCCCCCGTTTCTGATAGGGTACCTAATTCATAGCTGAATTAATTTTTAGAAAGCACACACAGAGAGAAACAGAAGCCAGGGCGGCAGCACTCAGTAAGAAACCAGTGTGCTTTTTGACGATATTTTGTTGCCTGTAAGACCTTTTCCAGTGTTATAATGAACTCTCTACTTCCTCTGCTCGCTCTTTAATCAGAGTCTCCTAATGTACCTGTGTTCTTTCTGGAGCTCGTAGGTCCCCCTCCCAGTAAGGAAGAGAGCGGGATAAATGCTTTCCTATGCTTTCTCTTGCATGAAGCTTTTTGTATATTTAAATTGCATAACCCCACCTCCATTCCAATTTATTATTTTCTCTGTCCCTAGATGTAAGTTTCCTAACGTTGGAGATTTCATCAAATGAAGATAGAGAGTTGGTGAATGTCCTCTGGCTCTTCCATGACCCTTTTGGTATCTTAGGAAAACTCCCTTCTTTAATAAACACCTGAAATGTATTCAGAAGAAATACTCAAGAACATTATATCTGATCGTCTCTGTTTTCCTCACTTTTCCTCACTTAATGTGATATTTGGAAATGATTTCCTTTAAGATCTCTGCCTTTACCCCTTAGCCTTGCCTCTCTCTGTTGACAGCTTATGAAGGTATATTAACATGAAGATTATAAGCCACATTTAACTTAGGAAAGGCAGAGCTACTTTGAACATACTAAATCATTCTTCTTGCAAATAGGAAGAAGAAGGCACCTATGATCACACCATTGAGTTCCGCAGAGGAGGTGATGGACAGCCACGAAGGTCTACTCGGCCAACGCAGCAGTTTTACCAACCTCCTCGAGCTCGGAACTAACGTGAAAGGTAAAACTGACATTTGCCAGATAGTTTTCATGTAAAGAAATACGTACTTTGTGTTCAATACAAGTTCAGCTACTGATGTTTCATGATGCAGATAGAAAAGGCTGATCATGTATGTGATGCAGCTTCCAGTTGACAGTATGATATGCCATTTTCCCACCAGCTTTTGCCCATAAATCCTTCTAGAAATACATTGCTCCACTCCTACTATATTAGTTACTGTTCTGTTGTTGTAAAGAGATAGAATGATCAAGGCATGGTATAAAAGAAACATTTATTGGGACCTTGCTTACAGTTCTTGAGGCTTAGTGTGTGATCATTATGGCAGGGAGTGTGGCAGTGTGCAGTCATGGCGATGGAGCAATAGCTGGCAGTCCATATCTGATGCATAAGATAGTCAGAGAAAGAAACTGGACCTGGACCTCAAAGCCCATCTCAAAGGACACACCTCCTTCAACAAGGACATGCTCATTCCAGCAAGGCCACAACCTCACAATCCTTTCCAAACATATGAGCCTACTAGAGACATTCTGGTTCAAACCGCCACACTTTCTCTATTCTCTACCCCCCTCTGTCTCCCTATGTCTCCCTATGTCTCTCTCCCATTTATACTATTATTACATTTATTTTTATTGTTTTTGGGGAATTTCATACATGACTACTGCATTTCTATCCTCTTTCTATCGCTTCCTCTCCTGACTCCGACTCCCCCTGTGTACTTCTTCCCTCTCCCATCCCCCGTGCTCCCGCTGTCCCCTCTCTCTCTTCTGGGTTTTCCAGTTAATCCATTTGAATACTCGAATCTGAGGATACAGAGCTAGAATCCATAAATACACGAGCATATGCCTCATTTCTCAGTACGCCTATACTGTTTGACCCACTTGAGTGTATTTAAGGAAGAGGGGATATTTCAGTGTACCATCAGGGGTCAGAAAGACAACATGACTCTTACTCTAATTTGACTTGGAGGCTGTTTGCTTATCTAGATGCATTTGTACCCGTTTCAGAAGGAAGAGCTGTCTGAAAATCGTCTTCACTAGGGAGAGAGAGCGGAAAGTCAGGAGATTAGCAAAGTCTTGGACATCACACACTTGACAAAGACCTTTTTTTCTTAATATATTTTTGGAGGGAAATACTTTCACCTTTGGGAACCAGCCTGCCTTGTTACTGTTTTCAGCCCAATATGCTAGAACTTTGGGAGAATTTAAAGCGAATTTCCCATTGGGTTTTTATTGTCCTGCAGACTCTTCTGGACTTAACTATATTTTCTTCCCAGTGTCTTCAGTAGCAAGAATGACAATTTTCTAGGAACTCTTCTCAGTTCCTCCTTTTGCAATTAGTTCTGCTAAGGTTTTTGTCAGGATCTATTTTTCTCCTGATCAGTGACCAGCAATGGCTGTGGAGTCTCTCAAGTGCAGAGAGCATGAATTGGGGTATGGTTTGAGTGGAAGGAAAAAACATTCAGGGAGCGGGGGAAAGGAAATTATCTCAATAATTTTATGTTGATGTAAGTTAAATAATGCTTTAAATGTATTGAAATATCCTTAAACATATAAGTTATTCACATTTCCTGGTACCGAATGAGTTCAGTGTTCCTGAGCTATGTGTCCTTCAGCTTCCCCAAACTTATGTTTGAACCTACTTATAATATTCTAATATAAACACAGAACTTTTCTAACATTTAACTTCATATCTCAGTCTGCCTTAAGCCAGAGCCCAGTGTTAATTGACTTCTGACCCGTCAGAGCCAGCCAGCGTAGCGTTTTCCCTTTTATCACCGCCTCTTCTTGGAGCTCAGAACAAGGCTATCAAGCAAACAGTCCTGACCCACACACAGATCAAAGAGGAGTTGCTGCATAACTCTAGGCGTTTTTCTGTAGCACACAGGAACCAGTTCTCAGGATTTTTTTTTCAAAGCAAAATCAAAGTATATACAAGGATTTAAGGCGCTTAAACACTATAGAAGATTGAATATATACCCTTAAAATAAGTTCCCTGTGTTTACAATTAAATGACACTTTAAAGTGAATGGAAATAGAGATCCTTTTCCTCCTTTCTGGGGATTTTTAAATCACTTAAAACAGTTTTTAATGAAGCTAAAGGTGCTCAGTGGGGTGTCAGATTTCTGGAGCTGCTGTTTGTGTTGATGGGAATGGGTTGGATGGAGCCGGCTGGAAGTAGAGAAGGCAGGGAAAGGTACCATGCACCCAGTGGGGAGGGCTCAGCCCTCCTAGCCTTCTAGAAGTTTCTTTCATGTATTTTGTATGTTTAGGTTCCTTCCATGGAAATTTTTCTTTGAAAAAGAGTATACTGCTTAAAAATACATTATACACCATAGCCCTGAGGTAATTGTGGCTTAACCATATCAAATCATACAATGCAAACATTTCCTAATCAACTTAAGTATCCCAGTCTTACTTTTTATGCCCCCTAAGTTAAAACTTCATCTCGAATGCTGGGGTACAGCTCTGGTAGGGCTTGCATACTTAGCATGTGGTAGGCCCTGGATTCTGTACTCAGCAACAAAAGAAAATTAATAAGTCAGTCTTTCTCATGGCCCAGAAGCCTGCGTGGCTTGGATTGTTTTCAGGGAAGAAAGTTTTGCCATAAAGTTTATGTAAACGTAAAGAGAACAAGACATGAAATGTTGGCTAGGAAAAATTTTGTATTATAACTCAAAAATACATTATTAAAGCCTATATAATATAATAAAATATTTCTGAGAAATGATCTTAAATGGGAAGTTCAGCAGTAACATATTGTTCTTGTTACAAAATTGAAGACTTATTTTTTCTTTTCACTTCCCTTAAGTTTCTGTTAATTTATACATCCAATAAGAAGATGCATATTGGTAGTCAGCTATTTAACTTTCCATAAATATAAATATGAAGTTATGTGTACTCAAGTACTATTTTTTTCTCAACAATTACTTAGGATGGTGAGAAATAATGTAGGCATTTCTGTTATCACTTCCAAAAATATAGTTTTAAAATCCACTCATTTATATTTTGAGTATTTTCCTGAAGTATGAATGACATAGAATTTTAGTTATGTACTTGCATGTTATTTCCCAGGAACATTTTTTAAAACTCTTTATATAACCCTTTTGCCTGCTTCTCCAGGATGGAGACACACCTGAGCCACCTGGGTTTCATTGTAAGGCCAGCACTAGAGACTCACGAGACACACAGCTCTGAGACAGGGCCCAGTGAGAGAAGGGAGTCACTGGAGTAACAGAACAGCTCCAGGTGTGAGGAAAGGTGCTGATAAATCAGACCTGAGATTGGAGGGTATTCAGCCCCGAAAGTCCCCAAATTCTAGTTCCTGGACACTGTCTGTAATTGCTCTTTTTTTTTTTTAAATATTCTTTTTTTTTTTTTTAAGATTGATTGATTGATTTATATGTGTGTACACTGTAGCTGTCTTCAGACACTCCACAAGAGGGCATCAGGTTTTTGTTACGGATGGTTGTCAGCCACCATGTGGTTGCTGCGATTTGAACTCAGGACCTTTGGAAGAGCAGTCGGTGCTCTTAACTGCTGAGCCATCTCACCAGCCCCGACTGTAATTATTCTATGCAGTTTAGAAATGGGAGTGGCTATAGAAAGTTGAGTTTATACATAGCTCTTTAGGCAGTAGAACGGGCTGATCTTTGGACAATAGGAGGAGTTTATACTATGACTTGAATGCAGGGGCTATCCAATCCACAGCACCAGTCTCTGAGCCTATTGTACGGTGGAGTCTGAGAATGCCTTGGAGGACGGGTGGAGAGGACTGGCTGCACAGTAGGCCCCAGCAAGTGGCTCCAGTAGGCTGTGAACCCAAAGTCTGCGTTAGGGATACTTACTGATTCTTGTGTTACAAACTGGAGTTACAAATTGTATTACAAATGTGATGTGCTTGGTATGGTGAACTTCCGAGTAAGAATAAGATCACTACTGAATTTAAGAAATACTGCTGTTGGCTTTCAGCAGGACTAGAGAACCTGGTTCATCCACTGCCTACGTTCAAGTTGCATGTTGGGCTATGGAGAGAAACTGAGGCAGATGAGCTGGACCTCCTTGGTGTTATGAAGACTAGCAATGTGTACTGTGAGCCCATTCTGAACTTTGGTCCTAGTTTCTTATTTAATGGAAGAACAGTCTTCACCGTTTATTAACCAGAGACCTTGAAATGAATAGTTCTCTGTAGCTCCTGTGACTGTTTCGTCTTGAAGGTCCAACTTTTAACACCATTTTTAGCTAGTAAAAGGTATATGTTAAAATATAGATTATTTTTGGACAACTTTGTGCAGCATTGCCTTTGCAGAATTTTTTATATCAAGAATTAGGAAAATAATCTTCACAAACAGAGCTGTTAGCCTGGGATGCCAATAGGACTGGCATTAAATAAGAGTATCAGTGTCCAAAGCTCAAGCAGGCAGAATGGTGCAGTGGGTAAAGCGCTTTTCTGACCACGTGGGTCTCTGTTTCTGTGTTTCTGGAACATAAACAAACACATAAAGAAAAGAAAAACATACTCTGCAAACTTGTCTCCTGAAATCCACATGTGTGCCATGGTGCACACATGCTACCCCACCCCTCCATCATGCACATACATAATTATGTAATTAAAGAAAGCAAGACCTGGAGGAATCTATTTTCTGGTCAGGAGTCTGCTTACTTTGAAAGACTTGGGAGCTAAATGTTTCCAGTGGTAGATTACCTATTCCTGCCCAAGCACTGTTTCATTTATGATGCTAACCCAACAAATCTGTCATTATTTATCTCAGCTCTTATATTCTCATCACTGATTTTTGTGGTTTCAAATACTGTGGTACCCGGGGCTGGAGAGATGGCTCAGCAGTTAGGAACACTTGCTACTTGCTCTTACAGGGGATTGAGTTCAGTTCCATCATCACTATTGGGAGGATCACAGCTCCTGTGTGTGTAGCTTTAGAGGAGCTAACACCCTATTGTATCCCCTGAGGACACCTGCATGTGCATGCACACACACACACACTCATTCAAAGAAATGAAAATGAACTTTTAAAAAATACAGTAATGTAACAAGGCAGGGAACAGGTAGAGGGAGGGTACAAATGACAGACCAAAGTAAATGATAAATGACCTAGGTGGACTGCCTCATGTCAGACGTCTCAGACCTGAGAAAGTATTGAAGAAGGTAGGATAGGGTGCAGAGCCCAACTGGCCGACTGCTTCTCATTTATGTCTTCCTTTGTGAAGGAGCTGTTCATTTAATTCATAAGTTCCTGCAGTCAGTACCTAATAAGAAAGGATCTAGCAACACCACAGATAAACACTTCCAAAAGAAAAAGAATTCTGAATGTTTTTAAATTTGGGGTTTTTGTTTTGGGTTTTCAAAACAGGACTTTTCTGAGTAGTCATGGCTGTCTTAGAACTCACTCTGTAGACCAGGCTGGCTTTGAATTCAAAGATCTGCCTGCCTTCAGAGTGCTGGAACTAAAGGGATATGCTACCACAGCCCAGCCTAAATTTTGATGTTACAATGTTGCTTTTTATAGAGATTTAAGTTTATGAATGGGATTGTTTTTTCTAACTCACTCTGTTTGAGATTACAGATATTTATATGAACATCTGATATTTTTAAAAAGGTTTCAGCAGAGTTCTGCTTTTTATAAAGTATAGAAGAGATCATCTGAGGTTCAATTTTGTTTTCTTCCTTTTGAAACAGGGCTTTTGTGAAGGAAGAGCCACTGACTGAAACATCTTGGAAGCCCACTGATAGATTTTCCACTTCTTCAGAGAGAGACTCAACATGCTGGATATGATTTTTGGAGAAAGAAAAAAAAAAGGCAGATATTAGGGAAACGATTCAATTTACACAAGGCAATGGGGGGAAATACTGAGTTCAATAGAGCAAAATCTTTACAAGTGGAAAACTTCTTCTGCCATCAATAAAAGCATTGCATTGTTATATATGTTGCTCTGGTTCACTTGCCTGTTATTTTCTTGACCTGACATTAGTCCCATACTAGTCCCCTTTTATAAAACATCTTATGGAAGCCTTCCCCCTATAATGACATAGTATATTGACTGTATAGCTTACCATATTTTGTATTGATAGAATTAGCAGTTATTCATATGGTAACAGCTATCAAATACAGCAGAAGAGTTGAGCAGGGAAGTCTGTTGTTTATGGCACCCTCACGGCTTTTACAGGTGTATTTTGAAAGAAGGTATACCCTTTCTTTTACATTTGAATTGTGTTCTTAGGATGTATTTGGTTGCAAGTAACAAGAGAAGCCATCCTATAGCCCCAGATCACAGAAGGGTATTGACTGACCCACCACATGGCTACATCAGCAGAGTTTCAGGATTGGTTTAATTTAGTGATGCATCTTTCTGAAATGCTAGGAATGACTGATGTTTGTAGTTATCATTTCTGATTTCCCTGTGGTCAGCTTCATTCTAGAACAGACTTAGCACATGTGACCCCACATGGTACCTGGAAGTTCCCATCGGGTAGGTGAGGGCTACCCAATGAAGTGTGTTCTGAAAATGAAGCCTAGGTCACACGTACATGCATTGGACAATTTGTCCTCCTGTAAGCAGAAATTCCACCAGTGTTTTAGGTTTGAGTCCCTTAGCTTTAGAAGGAGGAGCCCGGGGGTGGGTTGGAGGCTGAGCATAGGCATCTGAGCTGCAGCCTCCTGACAGAAGAGGAGGGGTGGGTGTTCTGGAGGAGCTGGTAACAGTTACCTGAGCTACAAACTCTTCATTCAGTGGGCAGATTTCTTATACCAGCTTGAAGCCAGAAGTGATCAATTAAGTTAATGAGAAGGGAGGGAGACAAGGATGGGGAGAGGAAGAGAAGGTAGGAGGAGGGGATGAAAGTGAAGGACTTACATTCTCTCAGGGCCTACTAAGTCTTTGTTTTCAACCCACCTTTGCTAGTAGATGTGACTGGCAGTACCTTTTGGCTTTTATTTCTGAATATCACAGTGGGCGTAGGTCTGAGTTCTTATTTTCTTTTTAAAGATTTCCAAATGACTCTAATGTGTGTCTACAGGTTGCCTATAGTAGTTCTGAAGAGTTTGAAAATCTAATAAGAGAAGAGGCAGAAGGACTTAAGAAACGAGTCTGAGAGCATTTAGAGCACGCAAGGGTTCTTGGGCTTACTCTGTTTTGACCCCTTTCTCCTCAGGACTTAAACACAGGTATATAATCCAGATATTCACTGACAAATATTTTCTAACAGTTCTTTGGGATACATATTCATTTTACCATTTATTAAAAATAAAAGTGAGATGAATTGACAATTAAAGATATGATCTTTGCTGAGTATGTGATTCTGAAGGATATAGAGGAGCTTTGGTATTTACCAACTTGATCAATATTTTGATTTATAAGTGTCAATGCTGCAACCACCACTTTGCATAAATGTATAATAGAGAATGGCAGTCTGTTTAGGACCATTTCAGAAATCAGTGGAAATACTGCCACAATCCCACACCAAAACTGATGTCATGATTTTAAAAATAAGTCTAAGAATTAAAGTATTTTATATGTAATAATATGTTATACACTATGTCAATACAACATGGGTAAGTGCTGCCTAGCCTGCCTCAGATTCATTGAGCGTGTTTGATTTTGACTTAATGATTGGCCATTGAGCATGCCGAAACCTACTAGTGCCAGATTTGTTACAACCCCCTCTCATTCATTGCTACAACAGTGTGTGGGGTTGGGAACCACAGTTGGAGATCCTGTGGTTTAGAACACTGCATCTTTGCCCTTACCTGGGCACAGCAGTACTAATACAGAGCTCATCTATCATAGATTCTCCATAGAAGGCAGTCATGTAGACTAGTAATTACCATCTCCAACATTTAGCACTTGAGTTGACCCAGAGACACAAAGAAAAGTTTAAATTATCATAAGAAGTTAGTCTAACTTTGTACTGACTGCTGGAGGCTGCTTGTAGGCACTGAAGGACAGGTGTCTATTTCTGACACAGAAAGACGTATTTGGATGAATATATCTAAACTTCATTTCCAATGTGACTATTTGCTCGTTAGGGCAGCTATAGGCTTAGATGTGTAGTTGGTGTGTATATTAATAATCACTGGTATTGCCAAAGTTTTTCTGTGTCCAGACCAATGCAAAAGATTTTTGATTTAAATTTTCTTCTAATCCTTACCAGAGCTATGGGAAGCATGGATTACTATTTCTGTTCCACAGAATAGTAGGGGAGGATGGCCTCCAGGAAGGTTAAGTCAACTTTACCAAGACCACAGAGTAGAAGTATTGGATAGAACAAGCAGACACGCCACAGGAAACACCTCCACTGTCAGGGTCTGCCAATGCTTTTACATGCATGCCCATCTTTTCCCTAGTTTTTGTTTTGTTTTGTTTTTGTTTGTTTGTTTGTTTTTAAGTTTGGTTTGGTTATAGATGTCTCCTGCCACATTGATAGTTGTGATGGCTACCAACTTGACTACATCTGAAATTAAAATTCAAAAGTAGAGGGCACACCAGTAAGGAATATTTTGCTTAATTTGAAGTAGGAAGATCCAGATCTCGTGGTGGGAAGATCCAGGCCTATTTCTTTGGGATTCCAGCATTTACTGAAGACCAACAAAGAAATGCAGCCTTGTGCGCTGAGCAACTTCTGTATTCTTGGACTTTCCGTTCATAGCCAGTCATTGTTGGATTAGTGGGGTCACAGCCTGTTAAGTCATTATAATAAACTATATACGTTCTATAAGCTTTGCTTCTCTAGAGAACCCTGACTAATATAGTTGCACCTTAAATTTGTTTTAGATTTGACTTGTATACAGGATGGTAGTTTTCACTGCATATTCCTCCTGACTTCACAGCAGATGCGGGTTTTCTTATGGCCTCTTTCTCCTCACCTCTGCATTGTGTCTCCTCATCTCCTCTCTTTCATTTTCCCTGTTGTTTCCAACTGCTTTTCCTTTGGCTTTTCACATTTGTATTCTCAGCTCAGGTTGTTCTTTCCTTACTACAGTTAATAATATTACGCAGTAAATATGTATGAAGTACTGTGTTTTGGGCTTTAGAATCAACCCTATCTCGGCTGTCTGAGAGTTCCTGATTAAGATCCCTTAGTCAGTTTGTTTTCTACAGTATCTGTGTTACCCTTTTCATGTTCCTTTGATGTTTTAGAAACTTCATTTCTTTAATGCTGTTTCTTTTCACCTCTATTTCTTCTAAACTGTTCAGATTAAAGTATTACTTTTTTAGTGTTTTCTACTTTAGGAAAAAAAAAAACATTCTTTCGATTTTAGGATGTTTTTCACCTACAGGCAGGAATTCTATTTTTCTAAAGAAAATTATGGTCAAGGTATGAGGAAACAGGTTGAATCTTCAAACTTTTGTCATTTTCCCAAATAGAATCATCCTAAAGCATGGTTAGATTGTGGAGGAACGACATTGAGCTAATAAGGAAAACTAAGGCAAGAGGTGCCAAGAGCGGCCCAATGTGTTCTCTTTCTAAGCCATGTACCAAGTGTGGTCAGTGGTTTTGACCACAGAACTGACTCTACTTTCCATTTCCTCCCTGCTTAAAACTTTCACGTCTGTTTACATGAGATAGACTGTGGGCAGGCTGCCCTTGTCCTGGATTGGAGGAGTTTGTAGTGTACTCCATCTTCCAGCCTTAGGTCACAGTGACAACACCCAAGGCTCATTGCATCAGTAGATAAAGTATTTCCTATATAGTTCCTTACTGCTCTTAGGAGTCTGACTTTGTGACTTAACCAGCTCATTGTAACTAGTCCCATACCATTTCACCTGCCTACAAGAAAGAAGCACGGAAGGACGAACAGAAAAACATGGCAGATGTAGCCAAGCAGCCAGAAGCTTTCCAGCACTAGCCCTTGGTACACACTGCACCATGAGACCTTATCCTGTGTAAGCAAGGTAAGGGTTTGCTGGCTAGGTGGTTTTATATGACAGCTACCATCTAGTGGTCTTGATTAGGTTCTTGGCAATACATTAGACGGGAACAGACAGAATCAGGTAGTAGTTGAAGAAAGAACTACTTTCATGTGAGAAACACATACATATAGCAAACACAAAGAAAAAGACACCCCACATGCACAAACACAAAACTGCTGTTGCTGCTGCTGCTGGTGGTGATGGTAGATGTCTTGAGAAGCTGAAAAATCCAGTCTCTTCTTGAGGGCTGGATTTTCTTAAAGTCCCTGAAGATTTTTCTTCTTTAAATTTTGGGTTGATTAGAAAGACAGGATGGCCTACAACTGCTGTATAAAAGATGTCCTTGAACTTACTAAACTAGACCACCTTCAGCAGGAGCCCTACTGGCAGGAGAAAAAGACTCCAAGGCCTTTGTTTTAAGCTGTGAGACTTTTGTCTTAGGTCAGGGGGGTTAGGAGGAAGCCAACCATCTTGGAATTTCACCATCTTTTTTTTTAACCTAGCTATGGCCCTCCCTATCAATCTGCCTACCAGGGAATATATCTGACTCTTAGACACTCAAGTATAAATATATCTTTAATTTCTTTACTTTTTTTCAAAGTAAAAATTGTATGAGATACTTATTCTTAAATCTACCATGCTAGGAATATCTTGAAGTAAAACACTGAAGATGAAAGTATTCATTACCGTGTTTGTAGAAATAAAAAGACAAGGTTGCCAGTGCTAAATATAGTTTTGTATATGCAGGAAAAACACAGAGCCATCTCAGTTTCATTATTGACAACAGAGGAAATTGTTCAATTATGTGTCATAGCTTACAATTTGAAGGTGAAGATCGGTTAATGGAGGTGGTGACTCAGAGAGAGGTCTGTTCTGCATCCATACCCCACTGGAAACCTCTGAGAAATGGAGGGTGCTTCCGCTCAGTCCTGCTTCCTCACCTGTCACCTGGCTTGCTGACCAGCATGAAGAGAGAACCTGGAACTTAAAATGTGGTCACTCTCAACTGCTTTTGTCAAGGTGACAAATAAAGGGGCTCTTGCATCTCCTTTTTCAAAGCAAAACTAATTTATGCCTGTTTCTAACCTGAGGAACCCCAAGGTTGACAGAGATTCATTGGCCCAGGGTCTGAACTTAAGATAGCTCTCACTCCTGTCAGCAGTCTCTGGACACAGCATGATCTTTTCTGACATCAGATGAGGGGGTTTTCTTGCTATATTTTTCACCTGTCCTCTTTGCAAATAACAGCTCATTTTATTAATTACAAGGTACATTAGTCAGTTATTTAATGGAACGGAAGAGCTAGTGTGTGTGTGTGTGTATGTATGTGTGTGTGTATATACATTAAAATAATACATGTATCCAAAGGGGATTTATTAGACTGGCTTACAGGATATGATCCAGGTAGTCCAAAAGTGGCATCTCACACTATAGAATCAGAGAATCCAGTATTTGGTCTGTCCACGGGGCTGGATGTCTCACCAGTCCAAATGTGGCACTGAGGGCATGGGGAATTCTTGGAGAGCTGTTGGTCACTAATCTACTTTGGACTCCTAAAGACGTTGGTTACAAGTTCAGAGAAGAGTTGTTATAGCAGCTGGATAGATGGAAGTCGGAAAGAAGCAAAGGTTCTTTTTACCATGCCCTGTTGTACATTTTTTATCAACCATAATTTTAATATGGGTTCTTTAGAAATTGTCCTTTGGGGCAAACCCTATCTGCCTTGTCAGAAATTCAGCAGTTCACAGGCATCAGTAGTGGCAGCTCAATCCACTCACACGCATTTCACGAACCATCAGTTCAATTCAGTAGTGTTGGGTAGCAAGCATGAATCAGCAGTGGTGGCACAACAATTCAGAAACAGCCAGGCCTCTGCTAAGTTAGTATGAGTCAGAGGGGGCAGCCAGGACCAATAGGGAGGCTAGGAGAAGTTCTCTGCCTGTGCCTCTCTCAATGAAGTAAAGATCATCGAGGACAAAAGACCAATAATGTATTGCAAAGCTAGCTATGCAAGCCTCCTGCCACTGTCCATTGGGTGTTCTTTATACTCCCTCCAAACACAATGTGTCCTCCTCCATGTGTCTTGCCTCATCACATGAGTCTCTTAGCAAAATTCCACGTGAGTCTGTTGATACATCACTCTACCAAACAGCCCCAATCTGCAGAAGCAGAAAAAAGCCACCAGAACAGCACCACAAGGTTTTGGTGCATTTCTTTCTATGGAGTCATGACAAATGGAGCTCAGCTATGCAATGTAAGGTGAACCAATTCATGAGTGTCGAATTAATGAAGAATCCTTTATCACACATCCTTTCACGTGTTTGCTTTAGCAACACATCCCTTCACCTGTGTCCACTTCAGGAAAACACTCCTGAAAAGCACCATCTGACACAACTGACTTTCCAGATACCGTAAGTTTCCACTTTACCCTATTATCTGGACGACATTTATAAAACTGTGAGAGGCCGACTGCCAGGCTTTGGGAATTTGTATGTTTTAATAATTTTATTTTTTATAAATAATTACCTTAGATATTCCGCCATAAAATACCCTCACGAGGGGATGGAGAGAGTGCTCTTGTTGCTCTCCCCGTGTGGGGAGGCTCATAACGTCCTGTAATTCTAGCTTCAGAAGACCTGATGCTCTCTCCTAGCCTCTGCAGGCAACTACTCATGTGACATACACCACATAACACACACAGACACACACACAGACACACACACACACACACACACAGACACACAGACACACACACACACACACACACTCTAAACCTTTTAAAATGTACCCTGTGAAAGAATAGGAACTATACCCCATTTTACATATTTTATATTCTTGGAGAATTTCATACATGTATACACTGTTTCCCTCATAACTACCCCCTCTTCCCACTAACTCCTTCCAGACATACTACCGTGATTCCTTCCTCCAATTTCATGGCCATGGTTTTTTTTTTTTTTTTTTAATTATTAAATTCAGTTAGTGCTGCCAGTATCTGCTTGAGTATAGGGCCACCTATTGGAGCATAGGCTACCTGTTATCGGTAGAATTGTTTTTAAAATAAATAACTGTTTATGTCAGTTGGCTTGAAAGGAAATGTCCATCATTAGCACAGGTTGTTAAATGCCTTGGGTTTTGTAAGCAAAGAACAGAATTTAAAGGACTGGAATGATGCATTCTAACTTCAGGGGGCTCATTCACCACAAAAGAAATGCAGTTTGTGCAAGTCTAAATGTTTGTAGGAATTGCCCTTATGCTTCGAAGAGAGCCATGGGGGCAGGAGCTAACTTCTTCATCTGAAATAGTTAAAATGTATGAAATGTTGCACTCAAGATCATAGGCACCAGGCAAAGACACAGTAGTCTTTTAGAAGATAGAAACCAGATGGGCCCCAAATTGGTCCAGATTGCTGCCTGGAGAAAGTCCAAGACAGTGGAGTACTGAGAGGTAACCCAGGAAGTATTGCTATCTTGGAGATGGGAATGGCAGTGAGTGTTTAGGGAAGATAGGTTAGTATGACAGAATAGCATAAAAGGCTCTCCAACTTAAAGGTAACGCTGGAAACTGGAATGTCCGAAGCTGCATCCATGGAGTCTCACTAACATGACTGCCTAAATGTGAGCTGAACAGGGCCAGTCTGCTTCACATTCCCACTAAGTTCATTCAAGGTCCAATGTCATCGTCCCCTGTGAGGACAGATGTTTTCAAATGTGATCATATTAAGAGGTGTGTGGTAGTAATCACCTTATGCTGTCAGTTTGCATTTTCTTAATGACTAATGATAATCATAATCATTTCATTGCCTAGTTGTTATTTCTATTGACTTTTGGTCATTTTCAGTATGTTGCGAATTCTCTACATATTCTCCATATAAGTCCTTTATCAGATATGTAAATATTTTTAGTTCTTACCCATATACAGATTTTAGGTCTCAAAAAATGATCATAAGGCTGTGAATATTTCTCTTATGTTAAGTATTACATAACTTACATCACGCTTATTTATCTTCTCACTTCCTTAATAGTATTTTCTAAGACAAGTTCTTAATTTGGAATAAGTACAATTTAACTGTTTGTTCTTTTGTGGATTGTGTTGTTGGTGATACATCTGAGAATTCTGTAGAAATCAGCATCACACACACACACACACACACACACACACACACACACGAGTTAAATATGTTCTGTGATCCCAGTGTTCAGGAGGCAGAAGCAAAGGCAGATGGAACTCTGCGTTTGAGGACAGTATTTTCTATATAGTAAGTTCTATCACTAAATATATATATTTACATTATATGTAAACAACATTTACATTATATATAAAGTTCTAGGCCATCTGGCCACCAGGGCTGTATAGTGAGACCTAAGAGGATAGACAGCTAAATCTTTGCTATCACTTAGTCTACCCTTATTTCTTTGCCCATACTTGGGTTTGCATAAGAGAGTTCCTCATATTTTAATTTGTGATAGGTCCCAAATGAAGACAAGCCAGTGTTCATTAACATGCAGAATGCATAAACAAATTGAGTCTATCTATAAATGAAATGTAAAATAAAAAGGAATTAAAAAGAACCAAAACAATGAAAAGGAATGAATCACAGAGGACCACACCACCTTGGATGAATCTCAAAATCACTATGCCGAGTAAAAGAGGTCTGAACTTAGAGGTGACAGGAGGCATGCTATATGACTACATTCACAGAAAACTTTAGAGAATGCAAAATAACCCACAGTGACAAGTGACACGCCAATAAGTAGCTGCCGGAGGGAAGAATAAAATAACCAAAGCACATGAAGAAACTTTTTGAACTGTAGGCACGTCGGCTATCTTGTTTTTCTCTGTGTATATACATATTCATGTCCAGATCATCAAATAGAGTCTTCTAAATATTTTCAATGTGTGCTTTTTAAAAATATGTCAGTTAAACCTTTATAAAACTGCTTTAAAAAAGCAATTGTGATTTTAATGTGGGTTGTTTTCATACCCTTTATGTAACTTATTAAGATAATGTCAAACTGCACTCATTTGAAAAATTAGGTTATAATGTTTCTATCTTCAGTGGGTTATGGTAAAAACACAATGACAACAGTTAGTGTTCTTGGTAGGTAATATTTTACATAAATATTTATGGTCGTGTTTTTGGAGTCCTGGGTTTTTAAATTGTTACATTTATATTTAAGACCTGATTTGGGGAGAATATATGTAAACTGTTATAATTATTGTCATTTTCATCCAGTTAGATAACTTTAGAGTTTTACATTATTTTCCCTATCCTCTCTCTCTCTCTCTCTCTCTCTCTCTCTCTCTCTCTCTCTCTCTGTATATGTTTGTATCTATGATTAATCTTAAATTCTCCAGTAGTTCTAGGCACTTTTCTTTTTAACAGACCCTCTTTTCTTTTATAAACAGGAAGTCATCATCTACTTGAGGCCTTTCTAGTTTTCTAGTTGTTTCTCTGTGTTTATTTTTAGATTCAAATGTTAACAGACATAGTTCTGGTATCTAATTTTTCCCTAATATGCTAATGGTTTTTAATCTCGTGGAAGTTTTATAATTCTTGGGAAAATATAGTTCATATGCCAATAGCTATGATATTTGTGCCATATTCTGAATTTTTCAAAATTTTACATGGTATGGCTTTAAATACGATGTAATTTCCTCCTATTTTCATATTATTTATACATTACAGAAAAATACCACATTGAACACTCATATAGAAACACAGACATTCCATCCAAAATCTTTTGGAACTATTCTTCAGGATTTATTCATATACAGAATAAATGTCTACTTGGTCTTAACATGTTGTTCCAGCTTCTAATGTAAAAAAAAAAAGTATGAACTCAAAAGACAATTGTGATAAATACAGGTTGAAATGTTTTATAGTCTTTTTATATGAAGCATTCAATTTTCACATGAGCCTCGCTAATGTTTCCTGAAATCAGTGTATCATAAGAAATAACTGTTGCATACAGTAGTCCCTATTCTTTGTATCCCTTTAAAACTTTTCAAAAGTCATTTCTTTATCTTTCTGGTAATAAGCTGAGGGGATCTGAGGATACATGGGTAGAAATAGATCTTGGGCTGGCTAGGTTAAAGATTAAGTCATCTAAAGAGCTTTCTTCCATGAATTAATTTAATTAATGCAGCATATACAGACATTAAAAAATGAACCATATGTTACAAATAAGCTCTGTGTATGAAACCAAATATATTTAGCAGAAATTGTTCCCTTTCGTACAATTTATACCACTTCTTGAGACTTAATCCTACGAGTCCTCACAGGCACAGTTCTTGGGGTATCTTGGGGTGTCAGAGTCGCGTCCTCTTTCTCAGTTGGGATTTTCTGGGTTCAAGTGCTGATACTTTCACTTTTGGATTAGAGTCTGTGCTACACTCTGGACACACATAAAAGAAAATTATATTGTCAGAACAACATCCCAGTGCTGCAGTGGGATTGCTTGTGGATCTTCTTAAATGCACTTGTAGAATCCCCAGAGCTCGTGTCTCTAGCTGCATATGTAGCAGAAGATGGCCTAGTCGGGCCATCACTGGGAAGAGAGGCCCCTTGGTATTGCAAACTTTATATGCCCCAGTACAGGGGAATGCCAGGGCCAAGAAGTGGGAGTGGGTGGGTGTCCTGAGCTAGTTTCTCACCAGCAAGAATACACTCGGACAACCGGATTCTTCTGCAGCAAGCTTTATTGCCTCATCAGGAGGAAGACCCCAAACCCCGGAAAATGGTGCTGCTTATATACACCTTGGAGTGGCGTGTCAGCACCTGATTTGTTGCTTGCCCATCGCCTCATTGCTACACCCCGGGATGGGCAGTGACTTGGCACAAATTCACTCTTGCACCTGTGCACATTACTTGTTTATCAGTTAGGCACAGCAGAAGCCGGCGCCATCTTGTAATGGCGATTGCTCACGGCTCTCCACATCACCCCCTTTTTGTTTTATTAAAATGAGGCTGGACTAGGTCTGTGCAATTATGTCCATCCACCATGGCTCCTGTTTTAGGTCGTTCCTCTAATGTCACAGCCTTTCCCGTCATAGGGTAACCCTATCACCACCGGGCCCCGTGTCTTAGGTTGATCTGTGCAGGAGGAAAGTTGCCCGTCCCTGGATACCGCAGTGCTATGTGACAGTAACTACTAAATGACCTAGGGTGAACTCTACAAAAGAGGCCAGCCGAGTTTTAAAGAAATGAATTAGCAGAGAAATCATGATCACGCGGTAGCGTGCAATGAGGAAACCTCAGTGATGTGCAAGGGCTGATCAATGATTGTTGAGTCTCTCTCATCCCAGTGCAATGGATCCATAAATCCGTGGGGTGCAAGAGCAGAGAACTCAAATGCTGACTAATTCTTGAGCATAGATAACCAGATTTCAGGGGAGGCCCCTTGTTCAATGGCCGCAAGTGCTTGAGCAATGACGACCTTGTCACGTGTTTGTTGGGCTCTGAGCTTGCAAACCAACCAGAGCATGAACACAAGCCCACAGCAGATGGCAGCACCAAATAAAACTACCCACACCCATTCCTTAAAATAAGAAAATGCAGATGAAATCCAGGAGGAGAGGCCCTCTGTCAATGACAGGTCCACTCCCGTCCAGTTGATCCTTAAAACTGCCACCCTCAGGGCCTCAAGAGTCTCATTGAACCCTTCGGACCAATTTCCTGCAAGATACAAGGAAAGCTGTCTAGACAGATTAGCTGCACTAGTAAAATTTTCATATTGAACACTGGTAATACACAGAGCGTCCAATTTTCTTTCACAACCCAACTGGGCCAACTGGTATAGGATACCTATCTGTTCCTCAACCAGATCAAGGCGCTGATTCAAAATCATCAGCCCTCCCTTCAACTGGGCACTAGCAGAAGTTTGGACATTGATGGCATCAGTCAGGTCGACTGAAAGCTGATTTAATTTTGTGCCTGTTTGGACCATACTAGCCATAGCGAACCCTGCAGCTGTAGCAGCAGCTGCACTGGCTGAAATTGCTATGATCATGGCAGCAGTAATGCCAAAATCTCTTTTTTGTCAAATCAGGGATAGGGTGGAGGGTGTTTCCACGGGAACAGGGATCCAACATGGGATCCGGGCCACCATGGCGCCGGTGTCCTTTGTTGCATCCCAACATTGAGAAATCCAACAGGAATCATTTACACAGTTTTCAAATGAATCATTAGACAAAATAAACAAAAAGGGAGGATAGACACATACTGGAGTTGATATATAGCTGGTTTGATTAATCTGTGTCTTATTTAAACCAGAGATCTCTTCAGTATGAATTATATATTTTTTTGTTGGTCCATATGCCCCAATCAGGGTATAATTGGAGAGACCAGTGTAAATGGCCTTTCCTACGGCACCTCCTTTTAAGAAAACAAGGGGATTAAGATCTGTACAGCTTCCATTAATCCCACAAAGTAGCCATTTGCTGTAAGGGCTCATTCTGCAGTCCTGCAAGAAGAGGCCCGTTCTCATTAAAAACTCTTCTTCAGGCCCAAACAACATATTGGGGGAGAAGGTAAAATATTTGTGCTCATCAATCCATCTGGCTACAGACGACTGGCAGTCTGACCATGGCGGCAACTCCCCTACATCCTCTCCACCACAATGAGGAGCAATCCTGGGTTGATGAGGACGCTCCGTCTCATTCCAATTGGGAGACGGGAATGTACCGTTTAGCCAGACTGTCGATTGCCACCAAAACCATGTAACATGAATAATACTATTATTTCCTTTTCCTCGGGTTTGGGTGAGATTTACAGTCCCACTATCCTTAAATGATCCTAACATACGGATACTGAGCTGAATACAGTCCCCCTTTTGCGATAATTGAAAACATAGGGAACCCTGTTCTTAGAGGGAGCGATTTTCTCCTAACAGGACCCGTAAAGGGTCAAATGGCAAATATGGTAAATCCAGTTTTTTATTAGTAGTAAAGAATTTTGGAAAAACTATAGCATCATGGTGAACTGGCATTGGTTTAGGGAAAGCCAAAAGAATGGCCCATCTCTGTTCGCCCATTATACTAGGAACCTGAGACAAGTTCAGCATTGTCAGAATCAGAAGCAGTCCTCGGGAGGTCAGCATCTTCCACACCATCCTTTATTAATATCTTGCGGGTGAGTTGTTCCGGCAGCCAAAATGGGTTGTCTTCACTCTGTGGAAAAACACAGACAGCTCCCCTGGATCTTATTAAAATAAGATCCGGGCCTTTCCACAGACCAGATAAGACATCTTTCCATTTCACAATTTCTTTTGGTCTATCAGGGTCTGAGCTATGAGCTATGTCGATCAGCTGCAGAGCGACCTTGCTCGTCAAGATTCAAAAAATTAAGTGTGAAGAGTGCCATGGAGACAGCTACTCTTGGCACTGAGGGCAGAGTCTCATAAACTCCCCCTTTTTGTTTTATAAAATAAGACTCGAGTGTACGGTGGGCACATTCCACAATGCCTTGTCCTTGAGGATTATAAGGAAGGCCAGTCAGGTGAGTGACATCCATTTGATGACAAAATTGCTGAAATTTAGTAGAGGCATATGCTGGCCCATTATCAGTTTTAAGAATTGTGGGCTTGCCCCAAGCACTCCAAGCTTCTAAACAGTGCTGTATAACATGAGAGGCTTTCTCACCTTAAAGGTGTTAAAGGTGTAGCAAACTTAACACCAGAGCAGGTGTCAATGGAAACATGTAAATATTGATTTCTTCCAAAGGAGGAAATATGAGTGACATCCATTTGCCAGACCTGTAATGGCCTGATGCCTCGGGGGCTTACCCCGACATGAGGAGTAGGCAAAAATTGACAGCAATTTTGACATTGGGTGGCAATGTCACGAGCTTCTTTCGTGGTTAAAGTGAAATGGTGGCGTAAGTTTTCAGCCGTCACGTGGAAGCGTTTATGAAACTCCCTTGTAGCCTCTGCCTGCGAGGATAGAGCAGCAGCCACAATTCTAGTGGCTTTGTCTGCCACTAGAATTTCCATGAGACATGGGGCCTGGAAGGCCAGAATGAGCCCTGACATGAGTAATATAAACAAGATATCTTCTATGTAACAGGGCAGACTGAATTTGCTGAAAAATGTTAACAAGCTTGCTAGAGGGTCTAATTAAACCAGCAACTTCAAGCATATTAACTGCATTAACCACATATAAGGAATCAGATACAATATTGAGCGGTCCCAGGAAAGTTTTAAGGACCTCAAGTACCACCAAACACTCTACAATCTGCGGTGATGTCTCATTATATTGTTTGGATGTTACTTGGCTGTTTACTACATATGCACCTATGCCAGATTTGGATCCATCTGTATGCACCCCATCCGCAAGCGGGTGTCTGGCTGTCATTACTGGAAACACTATGGCTTGGCTTAAGGCAAACTGTAAAATTGGATGTTTTGGATAATGATTGTCAATTTGTCCTGAATAGGAAGCAACCAAGACTGACCAATCATTAGTTGTTGCTGCCAGGGTTTGAACTTGAGCAGAGCTATAAGGCACAATTAGCATATGAGGTTCTTTCCCAAAATGAGTAATAGCTGCTTTTATCCCCTGAAGTGCAAGTTGAGCAACTTCATTAGGATACCATTCAATGATTTTTGCAAGGAAAGCATTAGGGTGGACCCACAATAAGGGTCCATTTTGCCACAAGACTGCTGTTGGTAACTGTGCAGTTTTTAATACGCAGCGCACAATTCAAATGACTTCGACTCGGCAATGCGTTGTAATTGAGCATCTTGTAAGGCCTTTTCTACAGTTTGTTAAGCTTGACATGCAGCTGGGGTAAGTGCTCTGTGGGAGGAGATGTGGGTATCTCCCTCTAATATATCAAATAAGGGCTTTAATTCCGCTGAGGGAATTTTCAAAAATGGTCTCAGCCAATTAATATCTCCCAGCAATTTTTGGAAATCATTCAAGGTATGTAGTTGATCTTTACGAATCTCTAATTTTTGAGAAACAATTTTGTCAGGATAAATGAGTGACCCTAGCAAGGTTCCCATTCGAGCAACTTGCACCTTTTTGGTGGCCACCTGCAATCCCCATTGCCCTAACGTTTTTATTAATATAGGGTATGCATCTTGCAATAACTGTGAATTTTTATGGCAAATCAAAATATCATCCCTATAAAGTATCAAAAGTAATGATGGAAAATGCTCTCTAACTGACTTAAGTGCCAATTGCACATACAGTTGACACATGGTGGGGCTATTCGCCATCCCCTGGGGTAGGACCTTCCATTGGTATCTTTGATCAGGCTCTAAATGATTAATGGCTGGGATGGTAAATGCAAATCTTTGCCTATCTTGAGGGCATAAAGGTATAGAGAAAAAACAATCTTTAATATCTATAATTATAATTTCCCATTTTTAGGTAGGGTGGAAAGCAATGGTAGCCCTCGCTGAACTGACCCAAACAGGCGCATTTGTGCATTAATTGCTCTAAGATCATGTAATAAGTGCCATTTGCCAGATTTTTTTCTTAATTACAAAAATAGGTGTATTCCAGGGTGAGGTAGAGGGCTCTAAATGACCCAAGCGTAGCTGTTCAGAGATCAGTTTTGTGGCTGCTTCTAATTTTTCAGAGGAGAGAGGCCATTGAAAAACCCATACAGCTTCCTCTGTAAGCCATGGTATGGGCATGGAGCCCTCAACGGCCCCTAGGAAAAACCCAAACCTTGTTTCCCATTATTACCTTCTTGAGGGATAGGTTCAAGTCTACCCTGCTCTCCTTTCCCTAATCCCCTTCCTTCCTTATAGCCCATTTTCTTCATCATTTGAACAGCTTGTGGCGAGTATTCATTAGTCAAGATCATTCCCATTGCCTGTAAAATGTCTCTCCCCCAGAGATTTACTGGGAGTGGTAAAACATAGGGAGTGAATCGTCCCATTTGACCTTCAGGCACTTGCCAGCTCAAAGAAAGGGAGCTAATAGTGGGGCAGGACTGATAGCCTAACCCTTGTAAAGAATGTGATGACTGAGTAACGGGCCAGGCTTTTGGCCACCAGTGGGAAGAGATAATATCTGCTCCTGTATCTAAAATCCCTTTAAATTGTTTCCCTTCTATAACTAATTCTAAGGATGGCCTGGAGTCAAGAGGCATTATTAAGTAAGCAGAATCATTTCCAGTAGAGCCAATCCCTCTGGCAGCTCGAGGGACACCATAGGAGGGAAAACAGCCATGTAGGCTTGGCAAAATTATTAGCTGAGCTATTCTATCCCCTTGTGAAATAGAAAAGACACCCTGAGGGCAGGAACAGAGAACTTGAAGTTCCCCTTCATAATCTTGATTTACGACTCCAGGGTGAACAATAAGGCCTTGTAAGGTAAGGGAGGCCCGGCCCAATATTAGGCCGACACTCCTGGATGGCAGAGGCCCTTTGTAGTCAGTAGGAATGGACTGCACCCCCCCCCCATTTGGGGCATTAGCATGAATTGGGTGGCGGCACCGAGGTTCAATCCAGCTGAGCCTTCTGTTACCCTGCGGACTGTGGGGTCCACCTGTTGCCTGCCGTGGTCCCATATGTTTTGGGGCCCTGAGACCTGGGGCCCTGATACCCATTTTTTTGGAATGCCCTCATTCTCTTCTGCTTGAGGGAGTCCTGGCTGCAGGGGCCTGCCTCGAATGTTCTTGACTGAGCAACAATCTCTGGCCCAATGATACCATTTCCCATACTTAGTACACAGTCCTGGCGCTCTCCTTTTGACAAGGGCTCTGCAGTCCTTTTTTAAGTGTCCTGGTTTGCCACAATTATAGCAGAGTTTGAGCTCAGCCGTGTCAGGGCGCTTCTGCCCTTGTAGAATGTCGGCTGCCAAACCAGCATTAGTGAGCAGTCCTCCAAGCTCACGGCAAACCTTTAACCAGTCCTGCAATCCCTTGCTCTTTCTGGGTGTAATAGCTGCCCTGCATGCCTGCGTAGCCTTTTCATAGACCAACTGTTCAATTAAAGGCATAGCTGCCTCTGGGTCTCCAAAGATTCTCCCTGCCGCTTCTGTCATTCTAGCCACAAAGTCTGAGAACGACTCCTGGATGCCCTGAATAATCTTTGTCAAATGTCTGCTTGCCTCTCCCTTCCTAGAGAGTGCCTTCCATGCCTTAACAGCAGCAGCTGAGATCTGGGCGTACGCTCCCCAGTGGTAATTTGTCTGGTTAGCAGCGTGTTGTCCCTGACCTGTAAGCAACTCAAAAGTCCATGTTCTTTGGTCCCCTTCAACGGCGGCATTGGCCCTTTACTGTACTTGGCAGAATCTTGCCACAAAGCTTTCCATTCTAGATACATTCCCATATTAGGGGCTGCAGCTTTCACAACAGTCATCCAATCCCCGGGAGTCATAGCCAGAGTAGCAAGCCTTTCAACTTGCGCTATAGTAAAATTGGTGTTGACTCCATAGTTACGGACTGACTCAGCAAGCTCTTTAATCTGTATATACTCCACTGGAGCGTGAACGCATCCGCCATTGGTGCTTTCAAAGACCGGAAACGCTTGCTGCACTTTCCTCTGTTCCTCTTTTGAAATGAATGAGTCTGAAAGGAACCTCTCCACATAGGGCAGAGGTGCACTAGGACTCAGAGGTTGAGGGCCCGGAGCTGATTTTTGTCTCTAGCTGCTTTTGTCTTATTCTGTGACTGATTAGCTAGTCTTTCATCTGGATGGTATCTTTCTTCCTCATACTGAGCCCCCTCTTCCTCTAAGTCTATTTCCTCAGAGGGGCCAAGCTCCTCATCCGATTCTGAGCTATCAAAACCTAGAGCCTTAAACTCATCTAACAGCGGATAGAGGCTCCCTCCCCTAGGGGCCTCCCCAGCTCGATCTCTCTTCATCTCTCCCTTCCCATCCCCTTTTCTAAACTCTCCCAGGGCATACTTTCCCTTGTTTCTCTTTTCCTCAGGCTCAAGGTCCGTGGAAAGGCTTTTTTTCTTAGGTGCACCTTGTTTCCTCTGAACTCCTAATCTCTCTCCCCACTCTGTCTCTGATAGACTGTCTTGGACCTCCTCCAGGACCCTCTGCCCCACCTCAACCATTTGCTGACAATCTTCGTCTTTTAAGCACGATCTTACCAGCTTCCACAATGGCATGGTCCCTGCTTTAAGTTTGCCGTTCTGCTGTTCTCTAACTAGATCTCCTTTCAGTTTCTCCCAGGAGGCAATAGTTAATGACCCTAAGCACGCATACCACGGCACTATGCGATCTATCTCTTTAACAAAGCCCTCTATAGTCTTAGTGGCGATCTTCAGCCACACTGCCTCAGAACCGACCGTTAGGTGGTCACCACGGAGTGGGAGGTTCCCATACTGCTCTTTTATCTAACTGTGCCTGACTTCGATTGAGAATCAGTCAGCAGTTCCACCGGTGAAAGCAGAACACAACCAAAAGAAAAATAACGAGCCCGGTGAAAACAAACAAAAAGACTCTAACGCTGGAGAAAGTTCAAGACCGAACATACCTTACAGGTCTCCTCTGCGCCTAGCAATGGTATGGCTTTCCCGGGTTCTCGGTGCCAATTGTCCCGAGTCTTGCCAGCAAGAACACACTCGGAAAACTGGATTCTTCTGCAGCAAGCTTTATTGCCTCATCAGGAGGAAGACCCAGAACACCGGAAAATGGTGCTGCTTATATACACCTTGGAGTGGCATGTCAGCATCTGATTTGTGTGCTTGCCCATCGCCTCATTGCTACACCCCGGGATGGGCAGTGACTTGGCACGAATTCACTCTTGCACCTGCGCACATTACTTGTTTACCAGTTAGGCACAGCAGAAGCCCGCACCATCTTGTAATGGCAATTGCTCACGGCTCTCCACAGGTGGGTAGGGAAGTAGGGCACGGCGAGGGTATAGGGAACTTTCAGGATAGCATTTGAAATTTGAAATGTATATTGTAACCTTCCTTCCCCAGCCTGAAACCTGTTTGCTCAGATTTCAGTGTTAGAGAGCATCTGGCCTAGCTTGCCGCCCTATCATCCTGCCACTCCCACTGCCTGCCTCCTAGCTGTTCCGGAGCCATCAGGTGTTCACCTGCAACCGTACTCCAAGATGATTTGGTGGGAATCAGGCCCTTTCCCCTGCTTCATAACTGAGTGTCGGAATTAGTAAAATCGAACCTTGATCAGAATGACTGCCTTGGTTTCATCATTCTTGCGTTTGCCTAGTCCCCTCTCCTCTTCCACATTCCAAGATGCCTTTCCGGACTAGAACACAGATATGTGAGCTGCTGGCCGAACACAACAGTATATAAAGAAAATATGTAATAAAAAATAAAAATAAAATAAAAAATAATAAAAAAATGAATTGTGATGCCTTTTGACTGTGTGTGTGTGTGTGTGTGTGTGATGTTTTTAATCTGGAATGGCTCCCATATGTTAAGTGTTTGCATACAAACCTTGGATATTGAGAGGCTGTAGAAGTGTGAGTCGCTGGAGGCTAGTTGGAGGAAGTAGGCCATTAGAGGCATGCATGGACAGAACCCTGGATCTTTGACCTCTGGCTCTTCTCTCTTATTTCCCAGCTTCTTTCTTCTTCATGATCCAGCCATGGTGTTCCGCCTTGCCACAGACCCATGGCAATGGATTCAAACAACACCTGGACTGAAGCCTTGAGCCCAAATAACCCTTCTATCTTTTTAAGTTCATTTATCTCAGGTTTTCACACAGAGGTGGGAAGCTGAATAACACAAACTGCTCATATCCGTTTTCTCAGTACTAGTTTCCACTCTTTCTAACCATGCAGTTTCAAAACAAACAAAAGTATAACAACAACAACAAACATTTTTATTTCTTTCAGAGAGACAGAAAAACAGTAACTCTTCTTAGCCTCCCTTCTTCACCTTGAGTAGTGACAATCTACAGGCAGTTGATATGAAGGGAGCTTGAGACCTGCTCTCCAGAGTTGCTCTGCCTAGCTTTTGGCTCCAGCATTAGAAGGGCCTAAGGGAGTTAGTTGTCTTGAGCTTGGGACACTTTTAGGTGAGGTTTCCTGTTGTTGCTGTGATAAAATACACAGCCAAGTTAAGGAAGGGAGGATTTATTTCAGTTTGGAGTTTCCGGGCCCCAGGCATATGCTGAGGTGTTGTCTCCTAACCATGCAGTGTTAAGAGGAATATAGCATTCACAGCAGTGAAGACTTGCTGGGAGTGAGGGCTCTGTTACTTCTTGGCTTTGTGAATTCAATCAAATAGCATCATCTTTCAAACTTTGTTCCCTTGATATCCAAAGCTGCCTGACTCCCGTTTTTACTGCTGATAAATAATTTCACAGAGGCCATCATCTGATATGGTCATTGATACCAAGACCAAACATAAAAACAAACTAACTCATAGTCATATCTACACACCATTAAGCAGTCAGTCAAGCCCAAGTGCACAGAATATTGTTCTAACCACACCAGTGACCAAGTATAGCTTGGTCTAACCATTGGCTCTTCATGGCTTTCTCTTTATTTACAGATTATTATTGTGGTACCCCATCTGGCCTTTTCACATCCTTTTAAGACATTCTTCTTCAAAATCTCCTTTGCTGGGTGAAGCCCACTTTTCTTAAGCCATTGGCAGTGTACAACATGCAGTCCGATTCTATTCTATTCTAGTCACGGTGCTTTTAGTTTCTGTGTGTGATATTTGGACAACTGAGGATTTACTGACAGGGAAAATTGCGGGGTTAATAACTGCTGTTAATAAGTGCTGTCCATTGCTGGGTTAATAGCAGATCATATTGAGTTTGCCTTTTACTTTTGAACTGGCCAGTCTAAAGCTCACTTAACCTTTAAGAAGTACTAACCCTCTATCCCAAATGCTCCAAAGGCCTGAACAGCCACAGCTGTAGGAACTCTCTGTTCTCGGCAGCTTGGCTCTGTGTCCAGCAGCCTGCTGAACTGAGACAAACTGGCTAATCCTAACCTATACATCCTGCTTACTCTGCTTCACCCATTCCTTCCTGGACAAGCCACAGTTGTGGCTCCCAGGCGTGTCTGCCTAGCTCTTCCCCTCCTCCCCATCTTGTGCTGGAGGCTAATCTCGTTATTACTACCTCAACGCTGTGCAGCCTGGCATGGGATATTCCTTCCTCTTGAGCACCGTGTGCAGTAAGTCATAGTCTTAATAGTTATCACCTCCTGATCCTTGTGCTCATCAAACCTGAAGAAACCCAAGTCCCAGATCTATTTCACTACCCATGTGAAGTCTCCCCTGGTGTCCTGTCAATAAGACATTCCGTGCTTTGCTTGCCATGTGATCTTGTTCCGTGAGTGAATGGAGCCTGTCAATCTAAGTTCACTCAAGGATTGTGGATTTCTGTTGGTCTTACCTTGGTGACAATATGACAAAAGAGAGCAGCGAATGTGAAGTCCGGCGACTAGAACACATTGAAATCCTCAAATATATTGTATGGAATATGATTTTTTTTTTAATCCACAGCTCACTGGCTCAAGAATTGGCCTGGTGGATTAACCCAGGTTTCTCTTCAGATAAGTAGGTATGTAACAAGTGACATTGAGAAGTTATGGAAGTATTTTGCCACGTGACCTTGGGAACAGGAAGTCCATCTATGATGAGAGAGAAGAAATAACCTAATGCACACACAGGACAGGAAAGGCAGAATTCCCTGGGTTCCTCCACTAGTGCCTGGTTGTGATGGTTTGTATATGCTCGGCCCAGGGAGTAGCACTGTTAGAAGGTGTGTCACTGTGGGTGTGTGCTTTAAGTCCCTCATCCTAGGTACCTGGAAGTCATTCTTCCACTAGCAGCCTTCAGATGAAGATGTAGAACTCTCAGCTCTGCCTGCACCAGGCCTGCCTAGAGGCTGCCACTTTCCCGCCTTGATGATTATGGACAGAACCTCTGAACCTGTAAGGCAGCCCCAATTACATGTTGTCCTTTCTAAGACTTGCCTTGGTCATGGTGTCTGTTCACAGCAGTCAAACCCTAAGACACTGGTCTCACCTGACAAAACAAGTAACCTTTAAAAGGTCTGACGAAGAGCGGATGTATTCATTCCCTTTCTTGTTGATATAAAAAATAACTGACAAAAGGCTATGTATAGATAAAAGGATTTATTCTGACTCAGGCTTTAGCATATAGAGTCAGGAAGCAAAGAGAGCTGAATGCTGGCACTTAGATAGCTTTCTCCCTTTTATTCAGTAAAGGACCCTGGCCATGGGATGGTTTTGCCCGCATTCAAGGTGGGACTTCCCACCTCCATTACATTCCATCTTTCTGTAAATACTCCAGAGATATTCCCATGGTGATGCTAGGTCCAATCAAGCTGGCAATGATGATTAATAATTACATCAGTTGCACTAGAAGTTTATAAGGTGTGAAGAAAATCATTTCTGCCATGTTAGAAATGTGCAAAGGATGAGTAGAAATACCTGTTAGAAACATGTATTTATATATTTCCTTCAAAGCCTGTGAGCTGTGGGTTTAACTCATTCAGATCTTGTACAGTGTTCACAATTCTCCAAAGATTGGTTAAAAAAAATAAAATAGTCCTTGTTGCAATAGTTAATCAAAAAGAAAAAAGTTACTAGATTCAAGAAACATTTAACTTTATTTTTTTCCCCAAATGAAACCAGCACAGCCATTTTACTTCCCAACTCTGAGACCGACAGGTTCATGTGGTTGATTCATGTGGTTGATGTCACAGTGAAAGAGATATCACCTGGACTCCTTCGTCAAACTCCATTGCTCCAGGACCGTCCCTTGGCAGTTATTTCTTCTAGGATGATCCGGACTGTCCACACCCAGGGGAGAAAGCAGCATCTTTAAGACTGAGTAGTGAAGAAATACGTGCTTCTATTTGGGAATGCAGAGAGTTTTAGTAAAAGCTTGTAGATCAGGTTAAGACATTGACTACCTGAAAACACAGACCTGCATGTTGTGTCTTCCCATTCATGCAGAAGGAGACTATGACCAGGAACACTTGGAAGAGAAAGAAGTAGTGGAGAAGACCATAGCCATTTTCTAACAGACCTTTAAAAAAAATGAGAAAAGAGATGTGAGAATCTAGAAAATAATTCCTTCAAACTATCCATATCTGTGCATCTTGTGCAGGGTTAATCTGTCTCACTGGGTAGACATCTGTCTGTTGGTGGAGTTGAATGTTGTAATTTAGACGGTGAGTTCTTCCCCTGAAGGAGCATCAGCAGCCTCCAGGGCCTTCTGTAAAGGCCACTGCCACTTCTTTCAGGAGATTTGGATTCTGAGAGCATCTTTTAATTAATCTCTAGGATAGGCCACAAAGTTCACACTTGGTTTCCATGTTCAAAAAAAAAAAATCACTATTTTGAGTAGCCTATTAGAATCTACCAGAGAATGACCGCCTCCCAACCCCAAAACAACAACAAATAACAATAAATACCTAGCAGTAGGATTACAAAGACAGTTGAAAATAAAAAAGATAGCATAAACTCTCCCTCCCCTCCCCTTTATCCTAGACCATTTATGTTAGAAGCCTATAATTATAAGTACTCTTTCCTTTACCTGAAATGTCTGAGCATCCTTTGAAACTAAATAGGTCTTTTGTGAGTCTGATGACTGGGGACTGTCTTTCTCAAGGGCCTGGGCTTCATTTCTTTGAAACGTAGGCACATCAAGGGAGATGGCACCCATTCTCACCCTTGCTGTCTCTGCAAGGCCATAGGAGCCTCACTTCAGCAGCACATTGCTCCAAACTCCAGAACTGTCACCTGCCAGATAAAGGTTGTCTTTTCTTCTGCTTGACCCAACAAAGCAACAGTTACCAGATGTCACCCGGTACAGTTTAGTCCTCTGACTTGAGGGCCAGTGGTTAATTTTGAGACCTGTGTAACAGGCAGCATGTGATTGGCTTACCTCTTCTTACTGAACTGCCTACCACCTGGTGTGTTCCACGGCCTGACTTCATGTTTATTCTCCAATTAAACTGATTTGTTTCTGTCTCTGCTGTCTTTGTGGAGAGGTTTTTCTGGGTCGAGGGAAGATTTTATTGCCCTAGCAACAGGCTTGCTTTTTTTTTTTTTTTTTTTAAATCACAGGTACCCCAGGAGAAGCAGCAAGTTAAGTACAGAAACTGTAGCTATTGGGGAAGCTTTACTCCATGGGCACCTGGGCCAGAAGCCAGCCCACGAGGATTGCCATAGAACCAGAAGGTCAGGTCCCTTGACCAGTACTTGGTGGCTGTGCTGGCCAGCTGTGTGTATGTGTCGGGAGGCGGGGAATGAGTGGCCAGGCCTGGCCATAGGCAGATTGCTCTTACCTGCTTCTTCAGGGTCGGCTCTGAAGTTCCTTTTCACTCAGCCTCCCTCTCAGTTCAGTACTCCCAGGAGGTACTGTCCTTGCTCACTGAGCGCCTGCCCTGCATGGGCTGTGGGATTACAAAACCTAGCCTTCCGAATGCTGTGGAGGCTGTCTCCCCACAAGACGAATCACTCCTTCCCCTGTGATATTTCTGTCTCCTCTTCGGATCTAGCCTTGCTGACATGATTTATCATCTCACCCCGTAGGCACCAAGGCTCACGCTGCTTTAAACTTCTCTTTCCAGGCTTGCCCTGACCCTGCCTACCTTCTCCCATCGCCCTGGGTCCTGGGCGCAGAGTTTCCCTGTTAAGCAACCTGGTGCATGGCCCATTATGGAGTGGGAAAATCGATGTGACCTGAGAGAGGGCAAGCCGGTCCTCTCAGTCTGGCACACCTACTCTTTTAGTTCAGTGATGAGTGGGAATTAGAAGCTGGGAAAGAAAGTGACAAAGCAGTTTCCCAACCTGTATCTAGGACGCATTTGTCAACTGTGACAAGGGCTCATGTAGACCAGGCTGGCTTTGACTACCAATCCTCCTGCCTCTCGCTCCCCCCAAGCACTGTCCTGTGGCACTATCTTCATTTTTCACTGTTTCTCCCCCTGCCCCCACCGCCCCATTCCCTTCTTTAAACCTCAGAAAAGCTACTCATCTGGCTCATTGAAAGCCCCTTAGAGTAAATAGAATTCTGCTCAGACCTCACGGAATTGCTTCTTTTTGGTGCTCACCAGACGCTGGGACTCTGTGAGAGCAAATACGCTGCTTGCATGGGGCCAGTATCAGCAAGAAGAGATCTGTCTCAAGGAGAAATGATGGGCAGGCCTTTTAGAAACAGATTTTCCCCAGGTTCATTCTCATCAGCTTCATATCACAAATGCATCTCCACGTCTAACTGGCTTGTTTTCTGTAGCTTGTGTCACACTGGTCGAATTAAGAGCAAACAAACGGATGAATGAATGTGTGCTATCTCCTCTATGTGGTTTGATATGTGCCTGTTTTCGTACAGTTTCCCAGGTTTAATGATGCATGCAAAAAAAAAAATCAAGAAATAGGACACCCACCTCTACCCCCACCCCCACCTTCATCCGCAATTCTGAAGACAAGAGGTTTGGATATTCAGTTGCTAATAAGTTTGAGACAAAGCCATTCAGCAGCCAAATCACACCTGAAATGATGCAAAACTGCATGGAATGTATTTACTTCATTTAGTGTGACTCTGCTCCTGTTTTCACGAGTGGAACATTAATATTAAAGATGAGTGCTGTTCGAGATGCTACCCATAGCATGTATTACCATTGTCCTGATATTTCTCAATTTAGAGCACACGTATTCCATAATGCTTCCGATATGAAATTATGGAGCTATATTGTGGTGATTGCGGAGGAATGTCATGTAATTTGTGAGACAAGTTACATGTGTGCATATGCCCATTTACAAATTAACGTAAATGTTTCTCCTAGCATTCTACAAAACATTCAGGACAATGCCTTTGGCACCCTCACCTGTCACGAGATTACAGATCGATTCTCCAGCCAGTGTTTCAAGCTCCTCATTCCTAGTTCATAATTGCTGCACTCAAGTGTCACAGAAAGGACAAAAAGGCAGAAAAAACATGCAGGGCACATTACGGGATATTTTGATGTATCTTCAATTTTCTCTCTCAATAAATTCTTTGGACAACCTACTGCATGAAAATTTTGGTTTTCATTATTAAACCCAATTGTCGTTCCATTTTAAGTGGCTAAATATGTACTTTAAATATCTTTAAAACTATTTAATTACATTTCAAGGCATATGAAGATGAAAATAAATTTAACTTCTATGCTTACTGTAAAACCAATTAAATTTGAAAACGCTATGCTTCGATTTGAGCAAATAGAGAGAATAACTTCCTTGCTGCACAAGAAAAAGTTTCATCTCTGCTCTTACCATTATCCTTGCTTTATTATCAAGATAAGAAAGATATTAATGAATCCACCTAACCATCAATTTATCCATCCAACTACCATCCGTGTAGGTATCAGCCAGCTACTAATTCATATTTTCTTCATTGTGCTAGTTAACTTTCCATGGCTATCACAAAAAGCTGAGATTGCCAGCCTAACAGGAGAACACGTTTACTTGGATTCAGGATTCCAGGGGTGTTATTGCACATTTAGTTGTCTTTGTTGCTTTGAGGTCTGTGAGGAGACGTGGCATCATAATAGGACCGTGTGGCATTAAGCTGCTCACCTGGACGCTGTATAAAGAGGAAGAGACTGCAATCCTCAATTTGCCCACCAGAGGACGCTGACAGCAGACTTTCTTTCACAGGTCTCACCCTGCTCAAGGTCTCACCATCTCCTAGTCGTGCCCCGGGTTGGCAGCAAAGCCTTTGAGGGACACTCAAGGGGGCAAGCCAGAGCAGCCACACACTTCAGAGACTCTGCTAGATTCTAATAGGATTAGCATTTCGAGGTTGTCTTTATGGAACTTCAGAGTGAAGGTATGCTACGACTCAGGAGGAGATTGCTTTGAACTTAGAGGAAGCATTTAACAAGACAGATGATCTTTAAAAGAGTCTGAAAGACAGATACTGAAAAAGCCTGGCCTTGGAAGCCAGAACACCTAGTTTCAGATTCCGTGCTATGCTTTAGTCTCCGTGTGATCCAAGCAATCTGCTTAACCCATCCCATTTTAATCCCCTTGTCTATAAATGAGAGGAAAATGTTACGGCATTACTTTACAAGTTTATTCTAAGGGTAAGCAGATCATGCTAAATAATTTCTGAACTAAATAAATCACACTTTGCACATGGTAAGTACTCAATAAATGCAGTCTTACTTCTTGCAGTTGATTCCGTTTAGTTCTTGGTTTTTTTTCCTGCTTTATACCCAATTCTCTGGTTCATTTTTTCCAATCATTTAAATATTCATTGAATACATATAGCATACATGGTACAGCCATCTGTGGTAGGGATGCAAAGACTCAAAAATCCCTGAAGAGTCTAACCACTTAACAGAGGAGAGAACAGTGAGAGAAATCAGTAAGGGATAATCAAGGGGAAGAAAAGAGCACACTGCCTTTGCCCTGGAAAGCAGAGCTGAGAATACAGAGTCCTGGTTGCCTTGGCAACCGATAATCCATAAACATGTCCCATGGAGAGGTTTTCAACAAATAGCTTAGAAACTTTTTAAAAAAATCTGCTCCTTAAACTGCAGCGAGAAGAGATGAGGAAGTGCACATAGTTGCCTGTAGGGGGCGACAAAACTGCAACATCCAGGTCTCTGGGTCCAAGCATCCTCTGCTGTGTGTCCTTGACCAGGTCATTCAACTCCTCTGTGCATGGTTTCTGCACTTGAAGATAACTGCTGTTATTTCATAGAAGAAAAAGAATAAGTAAGCCACTTACTGTGTCATTAGCAAGCACGGACTCACCATTTGATACACAGTGGCTGTTATTTTCACTCTACAGTAATTCTTGCCAACTGTTTCCCCTCAAAGTCCCGCCATGAGCACTCTGACATGCTGAACACAGTAATTCCTCCGGATTCTTTACAAGAAAAGCACTTTAAATACAAACTAATTTTCCGTGTGCGTATTACTTTAACCTTTGTCCCAAATTCTTCTTTTAAACCTTTATTTATTATTTGGTAATTTTATGACTAATAATTTGTTTTTTTTTTTAAATCTTCTCTTACCACCTGACACAGGACATGTACCCAACTGATGGTTGACTGGAAGGTCACATGTGAAAAACTCACAACAGGCACAGTGTATAACTGAATAACTAGCTTATTCTCAAACAACGAAAACGAGTTTTGAGTTGTAGCAAAATGAGAGCATCTCAGGTTCTGGTGACTGGGGTGGGGCGAAGCTGCTTTCATTCCTCATAACCTAGGCAGGAAGCCAGGCACCTATCCAGTCAGTATCTGTTCCCGGAACAGCCGTCGAGACTGGGGCCTGAGATCTGCTTTTGGTTTCTGGTGTACCATGGCTCTCTTCACAGGGGCACTCAGCGTGACTTTTAGCTCAGAGGCAGCAGGGATTCATGCCAGAACCCTGGAAACTTAATGATCTGCTTCCTCCTTTCACAACCAGGAGTAATTCTCAGATTTACAGAGCTCTGGCACCCCTTTGGGCCGTGTGTTTAGGTTCCATTTCATCTCCAGAGCCAAGGGATTCCATCCCAAAGGTTAAACCAGTCGGAAGCTGTTTTGACACTGACAGGATGAATCTTTCCCGGGGCGGCTCCCAAGCGCTGCAGGTGGCTGAGCAGCAGAGATCACTCTGCATCCCAGAGTGAATGCCTTGGCTTCCAGATTCTCAAAGAGCATCAAAGGCTGATGGGGCTTGCCCCGTTTTCAGAGGCGAGGAGGTACTGGAGGCAGCATTAATTGTTGGATCTTGATAAGCTCCCCACCCATCTTGTGACACCCTCTGGGCTCAGAAGCCCATAACCCCTGACTGCACAGGCTTTTCTTGGCAGAGACGGCAGCGCTTCGGGAACTTTCCATTTTTCACATGCCAAGACTATGCCTCCAGTGTGCTGTCAATGTGCCCGGCTTGAAAGCGTTCCTTGGTGGTGTGCTGGGGGCTGAAGTTTGTTCCCACTTGCTCTCTCCGTGTGTGGGAAGCTCCCCCGGGAAGAGGCTGTGGCTGGGCACGCCCAGATTATCACTGATCTTCTCCTCCCAGGGTTGGAGGCTCTCAAGCTGTGGAAGGCTGCCAGGCGCTTGGAGGAGGCTTACAATCCTCCAATTATTGTCAGTGCACCGTGTTACTTCCCTCCAGTCATGAAGTCAGCACGCCATAAACTGTTTTTTTTTTTTTTTTTTTTTTTTTTTTCCGTTTGCTCTGTGAATTTCAGACCACAACACTTTAAGTCCCAAATATCGCATCTTTGGAGGATAGTTCCTTTGTAAATTTTGTAACATAACCTTTGAGGGCTAGCAGTATAACCTGTTAGAAATCTCACCAGAAAACATTTCTTAGCTGACTCTGGTCCCCACTTCCCCCGCCCCCTCCAGGGTTTCATTTCTACTTAGCATGTAGCCTGTAATGTCTTTTTATTAAGATCAGAAATTTAATTATGTACATATTTGAAACCTGAACCCATTAAGTCTACAGATCCCTTGAAAATGCCATTTGCCAGGTGTGCAATCACAGTCAATGTGCAAAAATGTCGCACAACAATTAGGTTTTAAAGCTTAACTTACAACGGGCTGAGGGACTAGCTCTTTAGATGGAGAGAAATTGCTCTGGAGACGGTAAAGCAAATCAGGAAAACGGCTGAATAAGTGAGAAGAGAAATGAAGAGGATTATGTCCCTACAAAAGATATTGGCAGGGAGGGAGAGACTAAAGCAACGAGGAAATGCAGACTGGAAGACAAAACGGAGCAGAGTTCTCTAATATGGTGGCTCTCCACTGTGGGTCGGAACCCCCTAGGGGGTGGAAAGACCTTTCACAGGGGTTGCTTAAGACCATCTGGAAACAGATATTTCCATTATGATTCGTAACTGTAGCAAAATTACAGTTATGAAGTAGCAACGAAATAACTTTATGGTTGGGAGTCACCACAGCATGAGGAACTGTATTAAAGGGTAGCAGCATTAGGAAGGCTGAGAACCACTGTTCTAACAGGTAGCTCTGCGGCCACCTCCCTGTCTACAGAGACTTCCCTAAGCTGAGGCAGCCAGGTCTTCTGGGTGTTCCCAGGTCCCCACCACACCCCCACTGGGTATGTATGTCTGTCTCTCTCTCTCTTTTTAAATATATTTTCTATTAGGCATTTTCTTCATTTACATTTCAAATGCTATCCTAAAAGTCCCCCATACCCTCTCCACCCACCCAATACCCTACCCACCCACTCCCACTTCTTGGCCCTGGCGTTCCCCTGTACTGAGGCATATAAAGTTTGCAGGATCAATGGGCCTCTCTTTCCACTGATGGCTAACCAGGCCATCTTCTGCTACATATGCAGCTAGAGACACGAGCTCTGGGGGTACTGGTTAGTTCATATTGTTGTTCCACCTATAGGGCTGCAGACCCCTTCAGCTCCTTGGGTACTTTCTTTAGCTCCTCTATTGGGGGCCCTGTGTTCCATACAATAGCTGACTGTGAGCATCTACTTCTATGTTTGCCAGGCACCCGCCTAGCCTCACGAGAGACAGATGTATCAGGGTCCTTTCAGCCAAATCTTGCTAGCGCATGCAATGGTGTCAGCGTTTGGAGGCTGATTATGGGATGGATCCCTGAGTGTGGCAGTCTCTAGATGGCCCATCCTTTCATCTCAGCTCCAAACTTTGTGTCTCTTTTTTTATGTATTGTTTTGCTCTTCACATCATCATCATGATTTATGAGCTGACTTTCCTACTAGACTTTAAACTCCCCAAGGTCAGGGATTGGAAGAATTGTTTAAAACAGTATATCCCGTGAAATAAGGCTTCTCTGACCTTATTTTGTCCAAAGGGCAGGTAATAGGCTTCAGATAGGTGTACCTTCTACATAAACTTTTTCAAGTAGGGACTTGGTGTCTGGGGGTTGTCAGCAGACAGCCTTAGTGTTCAGCCAATCCCTAGGGTTGATGACCCAACTTGCCCAAGGCTGTCTCAGCTCAAAAGGAACTTTCTTTTTGGAAGATGGCCACATTCAGTACCTAGGATGGCCATCTGTAACTAGCTGGAGCAACTCTGACAGGGTATTTTAGACCAATAGAGATGTCTAATGCTATTGATGGCTTTTACAAGTTGACCTTTCTCTTTGTCCACTTAGGTTATTTATTCTCTCTCTCTCTCTCTCTCTCTCTCTCTCTCTCTCTCTCTCTCTCTCTCTCTCTCTCTCTCTCTCTCTCTCTCTGCATGTGTGTGTGTATGCGTGTGTATGTATCTGCTAGTGTTTGTTTGAAAGTCAAAGGTCAGTTTCCAGTTGTTTCTTGGGATCCACCCACCTTGTTTTATAACACAGGGTTTCTCATTAGAACCTGGGACTAATAGATTGGACTAGGCTGGCTACCCACTGACTCTGGGGTTTCCATCTGCCTCTGCCTTCCCAGGATTATAAGCTAGTACCTCCATACCTGGTTTTCTTGTATGGGTGGTAGGGCACTTTGGCTACTGGCTACCTCTCCAGCCTTCATTCCTGTTTTTATTCCTTGCTTCTTCAACTGTTTACCCAAGGTAATTCCTGATGATGTCTGGTTCAGCAAATCCCAGCTCAGAGTCTGTTGCAAGAAAACTATTTATACCATCTTTCAGTTGAGGTTAAAGAATAATAAAAGGTAATAGGTACCGAATTTAAGCAGACATATTTCATATTTTCAATCATATGGAACTCTAGAGGAGAATGAGCAAATAGAAATGAGGAGAAAGCAGTCTTAAGGGATGAATAACAGAGGAAATACTATGAGGTGTGTTCACATTGGCTTCTCAGCCCCTGACCTGGCTGGCTGTCCTTGTTCTGTCCCACAAAGAGAAAGAGTTGAATTCAAATTTCTTCACATTTTCTTTCTCTCTTTTTTTTCCTCACAGTTTCTTTCTATTCCTAACTCCTCTCAGGTTGAAGTGGAAACTTCAGGAGCATTTACTGAGAGCTCAGCTATAAACAGAAGGGTCCCAAAGATGACCTCCAAACTGTAAATCCAGGAGACAAACCTGAAGGAGAGGAAAATGTGCCATCCAGAGTCACAGTCAGTGATAGAGCAGCCCCGAGAGACTGTCATCCTGACAATCCAGGAGGATGTGTGTGAGAAGGATTCCTTTGATAGCTGTCTGCTGGAGAGACCTGCTGCCTTTCAAGGATGAGGAGGGCACAGGCTCAGCAGAGGAGAAATCAGGATGGGAACAGCACGAGCGAACAGCTAAATCAGACCTGAAAGCATAATCGCTGACATTTAAGATGAAGAGATTGGCAAAGAGGGTCATTTTGCTGCCTCCGAAGTAAAAACGTAGGGAATTCAAGGACGTGAGCCACAAGTGAGAGTCGGAATCTTACTTTAGTTTGGTTTTAGGCCCCTCAGCGTTGTATTTTATCATTCGTCAAAGCAACAGTCACTCAACGAATAATCCTTAAATATCTGCTCTCATTACTTAGGCTTCCTTGGTGCATTTGAGAAGGAAAAAAAATAGTAAAAAAGAATTTATAATAAGAGTATGAGTAAGAGAAGGGGAAAATGGCCTCAGAAGGCTCCCAGGAGAGCAGCTATGGAAACCCCAAGGATTTGGTGACAGGAAGAGGAGACTCTCCTGACATCTAACCATGTCATTTAACCTTTCACCTGGCATTTACAGTTTTACCTTTCGGAAACAAGGTAACAGATTCACTGGAGCTGCCTCCTGTGCCAGCTTGATAGAATAGGGACCAGGCAAGGTAACATACTCACTCCAAATGGGAGCAAGGCCTGTTATCAACAGAAGGCAAAGGATGGGTACTGGGCTATTAAAATACTTCAGCTGCCTCTCGTGTAGATTTAGTGTTGGGAGATGGTATAGATTGGTACATATGGGTACAATGACAATAACAATGTTTGTAAAAAGGAAAAATATATAATGATGGTAAAATAAGAAATCTGTGTGCTATAGAATATGGAACAGAGAGAATCATCACAAACAAATATAAAAGATGTGGAAAGATGCACAAAACAGACAAACATTAGGCATAATTGATCAACTAAAGTAATCCTAAGAATACAATGGTGTTGTTGCAGTCTGTGTCAGTGTGATCTCTGGTCCAATGAGAAGGTACAGCAGGTATGGTTAAATGTGTTGGAAGCTGAGAGGAAGGAGGTGTGACTGCTCACGGCTATGAGATGTTTTCTGGAGGGATGGAATTGTTATGAAATTAGATGGGAATTAACTTAGTAGATATGTTAAAAATTGCTCACTCATACATTTTGAATGAGGATAAAAGGCCATGGATTATAAGTAGTGGGCTGATAGAACTATTATATAAGTTAAAAACAACAACAACAACAACAACAAAAATGAAACAAAAGCAAAAAAACCATGGTATGGGAGATATTAGTTGGCTACTCACTCTCATTTTCAGTGTGAGTTTTCTTTGCTTACTTTAGTTATACATTCAGTCAAGCTGATACACTTCCACAGTCTTGTAACTAGAAATGGCCAACTGACATATTTTTGGCCTGTATATGTGGATTAGTTAATTTTCTTGTCATTGTGACCACATACCTGATAAGAAGTTACTTATGGGAGAACGACTTCCTTTGTCTCACACTTTGAGGGTACAGTCCGTCATGGTGGGAGGGGAGGGTGGCAGCCGGAGCAGAGGCAGCTGGTCTTTCTGTGCCCAGGGGCTGGCAGCAAAGAGCAGAAAGGAAGTGGAACTGGATGCTCATTTTCTCTAGCACATTCCCATCTTCTAAAGATTTCACAATCTAATCCACTCGGGTGCAAACATTTAGCGACTTGACATTTTGGGGGAACATTTCACATTCAAAACACAGCAATTTGCAAGCTGAATTCTGCTAAAGCTTTGATTCTCCTCCTTCCTGATGCTGGTGACCCTTGAATGCAGTTCCTCATGTTGTGGTAACTTCCCTGCTCCCCCCCCCCCGCAACCATAAAATTATGTCATTGCTATTATGAATTATTGTTATGAATCGTAATGTTAATATCTGATATGTAAGATGCCACCCCCATAGCTTGAGAACTGCCTGCTAGAGGATTTGGGGGGGATCAAAGATTCCTTAGCTTCTCTGATACACCTGGCGCTATAGTTTTCCTCTTCTTCTTGCTTAGAATGTGATATCTGGTGATACAGCAGCCGTATTGAACACACATGGAATAATGAGTCAAAGCAGTCAACAAGTAATGAGTAAGATTAGGACGGGTATTCTTGCTATTTGTAAGTTGCTGTCAGTGAGGTTTTAAGAATCTGACAATTAAAATGATTTCTAATTAATACTCAGAGAGATATTTTATACTAAAATGAATCTGGAGTAGACTTTAAGGAAGCAAATAAATATAAATATGCACCACCTAAGTGACTGGTGGATATTGTGTTATATGGAAAAACATTCATTCCAGGTCGCCTGGGAGTCAGAGCGACTACACCTATTTCTTACATGATGCAGTCTGACCAGTGGTTGTTTGTGTGTTTGTTTGATTTGGTTATTTTTCTGAGCCTAGAATCTTCTTTCAACTTCCTTCCCTGAGAGCAGTGGTTCTCAGCTTGGGTTGTGACCCCTTTGAGAGTCGAATGACCCATTCACAGTGGTCACCTAAGACCACAGGAAAACACAGAGATTTACATTAAAATTCATAGCATCAGCAAAATTACAGTTATGAAGTAGCAACAAAAATAATTTTAGTGTTAGGAGAGGTCACCTCAACATGAACTGTACTAAAGAATCATAACATTAGGAAGGTTGAGATGAACTGCTTTAGAGAAAGAATATTTATCATTTTCATTATTATTTATACAATGATTACAGCCTGATTTAATATGATTCCTTTCCAGCTATCTCAGATGTGCTGATTATCTTGTCGTGTGGTCATTTCATCTCTACTGCCTCCATCACCTAGCCAGTGTACGTTCTTCATTCAGTTAATGTCTATGCAAAAGCACGTAGCTGCTGCATCTGTTTTCCCTACACATTTTATTCTGCTTTTTGAAACTCCCCTCATATCCTTCTAAGTCCACCCTATACAAATATATATATACATATATATGTATATATATATTTGTACAAGTATAGTATAGTATACTTGTATAATATATATTATATATATTTGTACACTATATATTGTATAGTATATATATTGTATAAATTTGTATAATATATATATGTATATATACATATATATATATAAAATAGTATACCAAGTATACAGGTATACTTCTCTGCTGTCCTCAGACTCACCTGATAAAGGTCCTTGTGTCACTAGAAGGTAACCTCTATAAGGACAGGCATTTTGTCCTTTCTAGACAGACTGTGAGCCCAGTGCCCACAGTCTGTCACCACACAGTTCTTGGTAAAGAACCACATCTTCTCCATTGAAGGACTCTGGATTCTTATTTTAGTTCTTGCCATTCTTCACAACATCCTTTTGAAGTCACTCATATTTTGGTCTTTATAACATTTATTTTTCTTCTCTTTTTTTACTTTTTATTATGGAGGATTATAAACACATGCAAAAATAGGAAAAGAATAATAATGGAAATCAGGCACACGGGACCCAGGTTCAACTCCCAATCTTGTCCCATGGAGACTTTCCACACATTCCCTACTCCTATGAGTTAGAAGAAAACCCAGGCATCTTGTTGTTTCACCCATCAGCACTCCAGTCTATGTTCTTACTAGAAAATAAATACATATTTAAAATGTATAACCCGGATGCCCCATAATTCATAATAAATAACAATTCCTTAATCTCATCAGCAGTATCCTTAATCTCTTCTGTGATATCCTAGCTTGATTTAATTTCTGATTCCTTGGGATGACTGGATGACTGACTAACTGGATGAGTAAGCTAATTCAGGATGAACTATTTGGGAGCTTCCTATGGAGTCCAGGGATCAAGCCAATGCTTTGTTCTTTAGCCATCTGCCTATGTGCTTGCCTCCAGTCAATTCTGAACCTGGAAGAGAGTTGCCTTGCTCCTTTGTCAGAGTATGAGCCGTCTTTAGACATAAACAGGAAGATGCCCTCTGAAAGAGATGAAGGATTGGGATGATTGCTCTGGGGAGTAAAAGGATTATAGAGAGCGGATGGGAGGAGCAATTATTTTCTCTTTGATTTAAGCCTGACTCTTTAAGATGTATGTGACCCATTGTTCCTGAACAGCTTCATCATGTCTCCCCTGAACCATTGCAGAATACACTACCTAATCTATCCATGATGAGCTGAGTCCTGACTCCAATTTTATGTGGAGATCCTAAGATCTCCTGCAAGTCCAAATGTGACAATATGCAGAGATAAAGTGTTAAACAGGCAGTCATGTAAAATGAGGCCATGTGGATGGTGTCTTCCACTGATGGGTGTCCTTCAGCAAAGAGCATGTGAGACGACAGAAGTGTATAAGGAGGGAAGATGATGAGAAGGTGGGAGACCATCATCCACAAGCAGGGAAGGGAGAAAGGCCACAGGAGAAGTACCCTGTTCACTCCTTGCTACATAGTCCTATCCTGAAAGAATAATAGCCATTATTATCACAGCTGGATGAATATTTTTTTTAGAAACCCTCAAGATCTGGCCTCTTGGTGTCCTTTCATAAAGGGAGAGTTGTGGGTGAGTTTTGGAACTCAGCCTGAAATATTAATCACTCTCTTTTGTCTTCCTCATCAGCTATGTGGAATTTTGCTCTAAAGGCATATGGCCTTGGGATGTCCTAGAGTAAATGGGTGTAGAAAGTTATACGGAAGGGGGAATGTATTAACACAGCAATGGGAGAGTCATCATGCTTGCAGTAAGACTTCCAGTAGTGCTGCTGCTTTGTCCTCACCCTTGCTACTGGAATTAACCTCTTGCCCATGCTCTGTCAGTGAGGTCAATACACTCATTGGTTCTTCACGTTGGATTTTGGCGAAATCATGCATTGGTTTGTTACTGTACATTGACTTTTGCTTACAGCTTTCAAGGGGAAAGAATTCCTATAAAAATGCTCTTTGACCTCTGAATTCCAGCCTAAAAATCTGCAAACAAATGAACTGTAGAAAACTGCAGCAAAGTTGCCATCTTTCATGCCTTATTGTTTTTAGAGGTTTGTCTTCCTTCCAGAATACCCCATATCCAGTCTATGATCCCACCCACCTGTATAATAATAACTTCCTTTTTCTTCCTTTTTAAGTCTGGGGAGAGCAACTCCATCTTGTACTTTATTACAGTAGTTGTACACTAACTCATAATATTTCTGCCTTTGTCATCTGATTCACCTTTTATGATGGCATTAGAATAAGCTTTAAAAAACTAGGCATCTATCAAATACATGTCTGTCTAAAATCCCCCAGTGGAGTTACATGTTGCTAGATAAAACCTAAATCCTCGCATGGAAGCCAAAGTTCCCTCACCTACCTTCTTTCACCACTGTCTCCTTATCTATGTGCCATGGCCATTCTGAGTTACTTCATCCCTCAATGTGCTGTCTTTCCTGATTTATTGTTTTTAGAGGTTTATCTTCTTTATCCAGAATACCTCCATCCAGTCTATGATCCTACCCACCTGTGTGTTATCAACTTCCTTTTTAAGTCTGGGGACAGCTCCATTTCAATTGGGAAACCTTTCCTTAGCCCATTCCTTCAGGTGTGGTGACTTCTTTCCTTTGCTTCCACGTTGTTTCCTGCACAGGGCTCTAGATTTGAAGTGACTTTATTACCATTATTTTGTTGGTTATTAGTTGAATACCTAAAGGTAGATACTACAGACAACTTTGTATTGGAGTCTAACACAACACATGGTATGTAATTGTGTTGAAAAACAAAAGAATGATCAATTCACTATCATATGGATGAATATTTAAAATTGGATTAATAATACAGGCATATTACACCTCAAAATTTGTTGTCAGGTAGTGTTTGTGGAAATCTTACATTTACATCAGTAATTGCTTTCAAAGGTGAACTAAAGTTTCAGAATATTACATGATCTTGAGTTTGAATATGCTAAGAATGACTCATTTTCAACCCTTAAAATTATACAGCTTCATATTAAAACATAAACTATAAAGACATATGCCTGCAAAAGTGTTACAGGTGATGATCTGACCAAACTTCTCTTTTTTTTTTTTGTTTTACAACTCCCATTTTCTCTCTCTCTCTGATTTATTGTTTATATATATATATATTTTTTTTAAATTGATACAATCATTGTACATAGCTATAAGGTACAACATGCTATTTCATCAAATGCATACAGTGTGTTATGGTCAGACCAGGGTAATTGCCCAATCCATCAAACAGTTAACATTTCCTTGCCAACCACTTTCTTTTATTGACAAGGAAATTGAAAAGAAGCAATGGTGCCCTCCACTGCACAGCCCACTGTTACCAGAACCACTTGGATGCACTTATATTGCCTCTTCTGAGAGAAGAAATACTGCGTAGAGCAGCTGGGAGAAAAGAATTCAGATGTATGTAATTTAACAAAGACAAGAGTACCAAATGTACATTTCCCCAAATAATACAGTCTGGCTTTAAAAGTCTTTTTCTAATAAAAGATTGTGAATGAATTTCATTCAATATTGATATATCCTTTAGCATAGCGGCATTTTGGCATATTTATTTGTTATTGTGAAAGTGCATTTCAATAATGTATAAGGATATGTATATTCAAATTGCCTTTGAATAATATATAGCAGAGGCGGTTTCCTTATTCATTCAGTGGTTTTCTTTCAAAGAACTACAAATATTTGTGCTTAGGATGTAGTGTCTAGCCTACATGCTTTTTCATTTGACTTTAGCATTTTGGGTTCTATGTTTCTGATGTGAGGCTATAAAACAACATAAATATCCAAGATAGAGCATGACAAATCATCAAATTTACATTGTCTGACCATTAGTCAGCTCAATTTAGAAGAATCAGCTTAGGAAGAATGGTACATTTGTTGGGGGAAGGGGAGAGATTCGTGTCTGACCCTAAGTTACATGCAGCTAAGGGACTGAGACCATTTCTAGATCCTCAGAAGAGTGTGTAAGACAGCAGTCCAAAGACCTCTACCTGCTGTAGTGCTCTTAGGACTGTTCACAGGTTAGAAAGTTCCAGTTCAGTGAAGGTCTCAGGGAATATAGCAGAGCATTTCTGCTTTAGAGCTTTGGGCTTTGTCCTTGGTAAAGGCAGGAGTGGGAGAGTGGCCACAGGTTTAGAAGTAGAGATGAGTTGGAAGTTGTCTCAGGAAGCATTGTGCATAGTTTCCATACATGCCAATGTATACCTATGACATTGGAAACTAAGAAGCTGGCATGGGATTTCTATCTTGAGCTATAGTATGAGACCTTGTCTGGGGAAAAAGCATCAGGGACACAGGATTCCCCAAAGGACAAAGTTCTGAGCTGACTATGAACTCATGGGTGATCCTTTCAGACACTCCAGTATTAGTGATAAGACTTTGAAGGGTAGACAAGGTCCAGTGGGATAGGACTTATTCATAAATTAACAAATCTGTACCAGATACTTACCTTGGAGCTCTAGAGAGAGTACTGGACAGAGAAGATTCTGTCTTATACTGTGGAACTCACACAGTGTACGTATATGACAGTGCTAAAAAGTATACAAGTTATCTAATGTAGGAAGTAGCACAACCTATGACATAAAGGAGAGCAGAATAAATGAGGTAGAAATGGAAAAGGGAGAAGGCAAGAAGTTGTTCTGACTTATTAAGAAGATGGCATCTCAATAAAGAATTGAAGGAGACAAAGACGTTAGAAAAGAAAGTGCTCAAGGGAGCTGTGTTTAAGTCAGAAGATAGCTTAAGCAATGGTCCTAAGGCAAGGAAGTGTTTGGCATCTTCTATTAATACCAAGGAAGCCATCATGATTAAAAGAGAATAAATAAATTCATAAAAATGATTTGGGGCCAAATCACAAAGGTCTTATAGATTTTCATAAGGAACATACCCCTAGTGAAATGAGCAGATACGTTAAGTTTTAAGTTGACAAGTATTTATCTGCATCTAAGGATCTATAGATTTCTTGGACTTCAATGTTGAGGATGGTATAGAATGTAGGTGATGAGATGAAAGAATAAAGCTAGGTATGTAAAATCTGAAGTGGTTAGATTAGAGATATATTCTGTATGTAAAGCAAAAGAGATTTGTTGGATTAGAGACAAAAAAGGTGTCAAGGATGAAACACCAGAGCAAAGGGCAGGGAAGAGTTGCTACCAATGTAGGCAAGTAAGATGATCAGGGGTTTGTTTTGGAATATTTAGTTTGGGATGGCCACTGGTAGACTTGAAGCATCTCAATTAGCCCAACATTAGGATTGGTACAGGTGAGGGATTCCTGAGAAATCTGAATTACATTATGGTTTGTTCCTGATGTGAGCCTTTAGAACAGGGTAAAGGCTCATGTGTTTGGGCCATAGGTGTTGGGAATAGGCAAAGGAGCTTAGGTACCGCCATTTTGACTTCAGACTTCATTTTACCTAAGCTGATCAACTCCCTTTCTAAGCAACAGTAGTTCCTCAAAACACACTGCCTGTTCCTAACAACAGAAAGAACAAATGAATTTGATTGATTGGGCAAAAATTACTAACAATTTAGTGTCGGTTGGCAGTGATAGGACACTTGGGAAGGTCCCTAATCCCTGAAGTTCTTATTGGTAAAAATTATGACTGTAACTTGGCTCAGATGCTTGTGATTTCTATACTTATAAACCCCGCTTCTGCCCCAACTTGGAGCTCCCAAGAAATAAGGCTCCCAAGTCCTTGTCTGGTGGCTATGGTCGATCAGCACCCCTGCTTATGCAGTGTGAATAATAAACTGTTGTCATCTCTCCCCTTCCTCATGGTACACAACGGAGATGGTGTTACATAAGGCGTGTCACTATTAGGAGGTGTGGCCTTGTTGGAGGAGGTCTCATATGCTCAAGTTAGGCCTAGTGTTGACAATCTCCTTCTGCTGCCTGCAGATCAAGATGCAGAACTCCCAGCTTCTTCTCCAGCACTGTCTGCCTGCATACCACCATGCTTCTCCACTATAATGATAAGGGATTAAGCCTCTGAAACTGTAAGTCAGCCCCAGTTAAATGGTTTCCATTATAAAAGTTGCTGTGGACACGGTGTCTCTTCACAGCAATAGAAACAAACCCCAATTAAGTCACACTACAATCTGTTGCACATTTTAAAGGAATTTTGGTGTAGTTATCATGACCTACTAGAAGTTAGATGAGTCCATGACACAGTATCACAAACAGTTGTGATTTCAGTGAAAAGATATGACTGCATCCAGGCAAAACTAATGTGAGATTCATTTATTTCTTTTAATCAAAGTAATTGTGTGTGTGCTTGCCTGAGCTGCTTAAGATCTTGAAGTCAGATACTATCTTCTCTTTGTTCCTGCATTGCAAGCCATTGTTAATTTTATATCTTAAAAATAGCCAGTAAATGCTTTTAAGTTAACAAATAAATGACTTTGGATTCATCTAAAAGTCAGCTAATTATTTTTCTCAAGGAAAGTATTTTTATAAATAGTTTGCTTAGCATATAGGATGGTTTAATTATGGCATGATTATAAAATAAAATACTTTTTTAATATTTAAAGCTATTTAATCCTCCACTTAATGTCTTTCTTTTTCAATAAAAACAGCATATAGTAAAAAGCCAATAAGTAAAAAGAGCATTATCAGAATAAAGTGTGTGGGTAAATGAACTGGTGAGGCCTGTTTCATGAGTTTCTCATGTACTGTGTGTGTGTGAGTATGTGGCAGTCCATGAATGTGTGTGTATGTAGTGTGTAGACTGAATAACTTACTCTGTCGCTTCCCACCTCAGTTTTTGAAATAGGTTCTGTCAATGAGCCTGGAATTCATCAATTCAGCAAACTTCAGGGATCTGCCTGCCTCTATCTCCCAAACCCAGCCCTTATATTACAGATAAGTGCTGCCCAGCTTGGCTTTTACCTGATTCCTGGGGATCTAAACTCAAGTCTTCTTCCATAGCAGCTGAGCCATCTCCGTGCATAGACCTATTAGTCTATCTTGTAACTAGTAAAATCTGTGCTGTCCTCAGCCCTCAAAAGCATTGTACTCAGCATAGGAAAAGTGGTGTCTTTGAGAAGCTGTTAGAAATGCAGAACCCCAGACAGCGCTGCCCTGTGATCTGCAGATCAGAGTCAGCTTTTAGCACCCCCCAGGTAATCCCTAAGTGCATTCAAGTTTGAAACATATTCTTCTGAAGGAGGGGTCAGACAGCCACCACCTGTGTTCTACAAATAATGTCTCACTGCCACACAACTTATGCTCTGTTTGCATGGCCCCTGGCTTTAAGGTGCTATAACTGCAGTGCCGAGGTAGTTGCAGTGGAGTCTGTACCTTCCTGAGTTTAATAGTTTACTATCTGCTCCTTTAAGAAACAGTGGAAGAAATGGGCTATCAATACATAACAAGATTCTGTTTCTGAACAAAAATAAATATAATTTTTTACATATGTGCTAATGATTAGAATTTTGAAAAACAAAGGAAAAAACCCCAAGAAAACAAAATTCCAATCAAGATAATAATATATAATTTCATGGTTACTAAAATGTATTAATGTATTACCCAATTATGGTAATTCTCTATTCCGAGTCTGAAAACAAAATGGTTTTCTATCATCATATTTGTATACCCTTCATTGTCCATCATATGGCAAACTGTTTCCTTAATTATTTTCCCGTAGTTGCCATTTAGATCAACAGCTATGTATGTCGAAACCAGTGCCTGGACTTAGATTTGGACTGCTCTACTTAAAAGGGCAGAGAAAAAAAAAAACACAGGATGAAAGTCCAAATTCATTAGTCTTTTAATATCAATGTGCCTTTGTATGCCTAGAAGTATAAAATGATTTAAGAGAATTTTAAATGATTCAACACAATGAAAGTAAATATACATATTGTCATTTCATAACAAACAAGCATGTTTTCTGCGGGAAAAGAAAAAAATAAGGAAACCATGCCAAATGCAGAGGGAAGGAGCAGTTTCTACACACTTGAAAAGGGGGAGAGGCCTTGAACTGTGAAATAACCATGAAAGCTGTGCTACCAACAGGCAATTAGAAGCTCAACTTCCCAATCAACATGGTATTTACAGGCAAATGGGCTACTTCTTCTTGTTGAAAACACAGCAGCCCCACAGTTCAGGTACTTGACCCACATCTGCTTTCTCTCTTTCCTTGGTGGGAACTTTCCCTGAGGTGGCTTTCAAATCCCAAGGGAAGAATGGAGTGTTTCAGGACTCCCTCTGGTTATAGACCCTGGAGCTCTCTGTATAGCTTTTGTTATTGTTGGTTTGTTTGTTTGTTTTGCATCTGAGGCCATACTTTCAACCTTGCTTTCTGGAATGTTTTTCTTGTTCTTGCTCATATGTGTGGATATTAACCCCTGACAGGATCACCTGGAACTTCTTTCCTTCTGGCTGCTCAGAGCTCTATCTACGATTTCTGCTGTTTGTGATGACTGCTGATGACCTGTACTGTGTGGGAGGACCCTGGTTCCTAATGCCACCATGGGTGGTAAAGCATTTGACCATCTAGAAAGTGTGCAGTTCTGCACCCACCTGACCTAGTTGGTAATAAATGGTATATGGCTTGCTGACTGATGCTGTTAGGGACCAAAGGAATTCTGCAGGAAGCTGTGTCACCCTGAAACACTAAATGAGAGCCTGTGCTGTCCTCATCTGGCTGTTTCCAATGAGAAACACTCCATCATGGGGCCAGAAGACTCTATTTGTGTTCGAGAGCTAGCTCCCAGAGTGTCACAATCAACTGTCTTCAAACACAATAAATTTATTCCCTCACAGTTCTGGAAGTGAGAAGCCTGAAATCTAGGTGCTGATGAGAGATATACTTTTTCTGCACCCTCTTGGGAAGTTGGCCCGGCTTTTTATAGTCCTAGGCAGTGGATGGCTGCTGGTGGTATAAATTTACCCTTTTTGTTGCAGAATGTCTTTCATGTTTAATTTTTAGTCTCTATGTGTCCAGTTGTGTGTGCATATGTGAGTGGTATGAGTGTGTGTGTTCATATTGGTGCAAGTGCATGTTTATGCACATTTGTGGACACCGGAGAACAACCTCAGGTACCATCCTCCTGTTTGTCATCCTTCGTCTTTGAGAAAGGTTCTCTCATTGACCTGGAGGTCACAAATTAGGCTAGTTTGGCTTGACCATAAGACCCAGGAATGTTGCTGTTGCTACCTCTCCTCCCCTGGGATTATAAACAAATGTTAACACACCCAGTTTCGTTTACTTAATTTTTCATTAATTAACTATTTTATTTATTCACTTTACATCCTGATTATAGCCCCCCTTCCCTCCTCTCCTCTTAGTTCCACCCTTAGAAATTCCACCCCTCTTTACCCCTTCTCCTACTCCTCTGAGAAAGGGAAGTCCCCCTTGGGTACTACTCAGGGACATCCAATCTTAACAGGGTGAAGAGCATCCTCTCCCACTGAGGCCCAACCAGGCAGTCCAGTGAGGAGGGGAAGGGATCCAATATCTGGCAACGGAGTCAAAGACAACTCCTGCTCTAGTTGTTAGGGGACACACAAGAAGACTAACCTGTGCATCTGCTACAAATGTGTAGGGGGCCTAGGTCCAGTGCCTTCATAGTCTTAGGTTGGTAGTTCAGTCTCTGTGAGTCCCCATTAGATCAGCTTAGTTGACTTTGCTTGTCCTCTTGTGACATCTTTGACCCTCCTGCTCATTCTATCTTATCCTGCACTCTTGCACAAGCTTCCTAAGCTCTGACAAATACTTGACAATGGGTATCTACACCTGTTTCCATCCACTGATTAATAAAGCCTCTCAGAAGACAGTTATGTTAGGTTTCTGTCTGCAACCAAAACAAACTATCATTAATAGTATCAGAGACTGGCTCTCTCCCATGGCGTGCATCTCAAATTGGTCCAGTCATTGGTTGGCCATTCCCTCAAACTCTGTTCCATCTTTATGTCTGAACATCTTGTAAGCAGGACAAAGATTGGAGGTTGTGTGTGTGGTTTGATGTCCCTCTCCCTCCTTTGGAAGTCCCACTTGGCTACAGGAGGTGGCCACTACAGTCTCTATATCCGTCTCTGGTAATAGTTTCTTTGGGTCTGTGGATTGCAACATAGTTATCCTGTACTTTATGGCTTAGGTTCTTATAAGTGAGTACATACCATCCTGTCTTTCTGTGTCTGGGTTACCTCAGGATATTTCTTAGTTCCATCCACTTGCCTGCAAATTTTATGATGCCTTTGTTTTTAATAGCTCAGTAGCTATTTATTGTGCAAATGAACTACATCTTTTTTTTATCTCTCTTTTAGGTGGAGGACATGTAGGTTGTTTCAAGTTTCTGGCTATTATGAATAAAGCTGTTATGAAAATAGCTGGGCAAGTGTCTTTGTGGAATAGTGGAAAAATTTTGGTGTGTATGCCCAGGAGTGGCATAAAGCTGAATCTTGAGGTAGAAATATTCCTGGTTTTCTGAAAAAAAAATGGTCAGATTGATGTCTAGAGTGGCTGTACATGTTTGCACTCCCACCAGCAATGGAAGAGTGTTCCCCTTGTCCCACATCCTTGCCAGCATATTCTGTTGCCTGAGTTTTTGATCTTAGCCATTTTGATGATTGTAAAGTGGAATGTTTGAGTCGTTTTAATTTGCATTTTCCTGATGAACAAGGACATTGGCCATTTCCTTAAGTGTGTCTTGGCCATTAGAGATTCCTTCATTGAGAATTATCTGTTTTGCTTTGTACCCCATTTTTAAAATTAGGTTATTTGTTTTGTTGGTGTCTAATTTCTTGAGTTCTTTACATATTTTAGATATTAGTTCTCAGTCACAGGTAGGGTTAGTAAAGATCTTTTCCCATTCTGTAGGTTGCCATTTTGTTCTATTGATGGTGTCTTTAGCCTTGCAAAATTTTTTGAGTTTCATAAGGTTCCACTTACTAATTGTTGATCATAGTGCCTGAGCTATTGGAGTTCTGTTCAGAAATTTGTCTCCACTGCTAGAATGTTCAAGGAAAGTCCCCACTTTCTATTCTATTAGTTTTAGTGTCTGGTTTCATGTTGAAGTCTTTGATCCATTTGCACTAGAGTTTTGTGGAGAGTGATAGATATGTGTTTATTTGCATTCTTCTTCATGCAAACATCCAGATAAACCAACACCATTTGTTGAAGATGCTTTCTTTTTTCTGTTGTATGGTTTTGGCTTTTTCAAGTGTCCATAGGTATGTGGATTTATTTCTGGGTTGTGGGAAGCCGTTGCAGAGTGGCAGTTGCAGAGTGGCATTTGCAGAGTGGCAGTTGCAGAGTGGCAGTTGGCTACTGCTGGCCACCACACATACATAGGCAGTAAAGGTTCTTTTGCCAAGATGAGGTTTTGAGAATTAACCAAAGTTAACCAATCAGATGAGAGACAAGTTAACCAATCAGATGAGAGAGAACACCACTCCTAGGCCTATATAAGCAGCACCAGTTCTGGGCTTGGGGTCACTTCACCTCTGCAATCAAGCTCTCTCAATAAAGGTGTGCGGAAGGATCCTGTTGCAGCTTCATTCTTCCTGGCCAGTCGGGCGCGCGCAAGAAGTGGTGCCGAAAACCCGGGAAAAGAAACATCTTCAGGCACTGCATCACGGGGAAGGAGCGGTTAATAAAGTGTTCCCGTAAAACAGACTGCTGAGAAGGATCCAGCGTGGATTCAGAACTCTTCAGCTGGGGAACGGTGGTACTGGTAAGTATAAAGAAATTAATGTGAGTCTCTGAGAGGCATGCTCTCCTATGAAATAGATCCGATAATTGTCGCTGGGGTTGTGCTGCTTGCTATCTTTCTTGCCTTGATCTTATGCCAGAGCCTCAATTGTCAACACCCAAAATGTAAAGATACAAAAGATAGTATAAAAAATAAAAAGCAGAAAATTAAGTCAATTTACCCTCCTCTTGAGGACTCTGAGTTGTTAGAATTGTACAGCTCAGAGGATTCAGAATTATCAGCAGGAGAGGAGGAAGATTTGAAGGAGGCTGCTGCTGAGTATGAGGCAGAAAGATCTGGACCAATAGGGAGGAGTTTCAGTGCTCCCCCACCTACTCCACCTTATGCAGATAAGAAAGCAATTGGCAATGGTCACTCTTTTTGCACTCCTAGAGGGCTGCGAAAAATATGTCAGGCTTTTCCTATTTTTCAGGATCATGCTCAACAGCGATATTATGAGCCAATATCGCATAAACAGCTGAAAGAGTTAGCAGAGTCAGTTAGGACCTATGGAGTTAATGGCTCATTTACCCAGTCCCAAATTGATAGACTGGCTCACAATGCCATGACTCCTTTTGATTGGATGAGTATGGTAAAGGCATGTCTTATGATGGGACAGTATCTAGATTGGAAGTATATATGGCATGATGTGTGTTTGAGTCAGGCCCATGCTAATGCTACTGCAGGGCAACCAGCATGGAGCTTTGAAATGCTTACAGGTCAAGGTATATGGACAAATAATCAATTAGCATACCCAGTGCAGGTCTATGATCAAATCAATCAAGGCAGCAGTGAAAGCCTGGAAAGCATTGCCTAATCGAGGAGAGTTATCTGGTAACTTGACAAAAATTATTCAGGGAAATAATGAGCTGTTCTCTGAATTTGTGGCTCGCATGATGGAAGCGACAGGACGCATATTTAGTGATTCTGAGGCTGCAATGCCATTAGTTGAACAATTAGTTTATGAGCAATGTACCAAAGAATGCAGAAATGCTATTACGCCATGGAAAGGGAAAGGACTACAAGCATGGATGAAAGCCTGTAGAGAAATAGGAGGACCCCTTTCAAATGCAGGGCTGGCTGCCGCAGTTTTGATGGTGCAAACAAAAGAAATAACCTGCTATAATTGTGGACAAATAGGTCATATGCAAAAGCAGTGTACAAAGGGTAGAAAGAGTAGGTTTGAAAAGACAGTACCAGGTATTTGCCCAAAATGTGGAAAAGGAAGACATTGGGCAAATGAATGTAGATCAGTCAGGGATATAAAAGGAAGGCCAATACCTCAGTTTAAAGTACAACAGCCAAAAAACGGAATGAGGGGCCCCCGTCCCCCGTCCCCAGGGCCCCCAAATGTATGGGGCATTTCAGACCACAGTGTCCATGAGGTCACCCAGAGACCGAGGAGAGCCACTCTGGGTTCAGCAGGATTGGACATCTGTGCCAACTCCAGAGTAATTCTTACACCTCAAATGGGGTGCCAACCTATTTCATCAGATTTTAGAGGTCCCTTACCAAAGGATACAGTGGGCCTACTGTTGGGTAGGTCCTCTTCTGCTTTGAAAGGATTGATGATACATCCCAGAGTTATAGACTCAGATTATGAGGAACAAGTTAAGATTATGTGTTCTGCACCCAGAGGTATCGTAGCCATTCTCCTGGAGATCACATTGCTCAATTGCTGATTCTTCCTAGTTTGCATAACATGTTCCCTAGTAGCCAGGATTCCCGAGGAGATAAGGGACTTCGTTCTACAGGAACTAATGTGGCATACATATCTTTAGATTTGGATAATCGTCCTACTTTACAATTACAAATAGAAGGAAAAACCTTTCAAGGTATAATGGATACAGGACCAGATAAAAGCATTATAACCAGTAATTGGTGGTCTGCTTCTTGGCCTGTTAATCAATCGTCACATAGCTTACAAGGATTAGGATATGAGGCTACCCCAACTATAAGTGCAAAACCCTTACAATGGAAAGATAAAGAAGGAAGGACAGGGCTTTTTCAACCTTATGCACTCCCTTTACCTGTAAACTTATGGGGAAGAGATGTGTTGTCAGCCATGAACTTTATACTGACTAATGATTACTCTCAGAAAAGCAATGAAATGATGAAAGGAATGGGATATATACCTGGACTAGGTCTTGGAAAAAATTTACAAGGCAGAATTTCACCAGTTAAAGCCACAGAGAAAGCAGATAAGAAAGGGCTGGGTTTTTTCTAGGGGCCGCTGAGAAGCCTTTGCCCATTCCGTGGCATATGGAAGACGCAGTGTGGGTGCCTCAGTGGCCTTTACCCTCTGAGAAGTTAAAAGCAGCTACAGAATTAGTACAAGAACAATTAGACCTGGGACATGTGGAACCCACACAATCACCCTGGAATACCCCTATTTTTGTTGTAAAGAAGAAGTCAGGTAAATGGATTGTTAAATGACCTAAGAGCCATTAATGCACAAATACAAGTTATGGGTCCTGTACAAAGAGGACTCTACCTAAGGATTGGAGAATTATAGTAGTAGATATTAAAGATTGTTTCTTTTCCATTCCATTGAATAAGAAAGATCAACCTAGATTTGCATTTACCCTGCCTTCTATTAATCATATGGAGCCTGATAAAAGGTATCAATGGTGGGTATTGCCGCAAGGAATGGCAAATAGCCCTACCATATGTCAGTTATATGTAGGAAAAGCTTTGCAACCAGTTAGAGATGGTTTACCCTCCTTAAAAATTTGTCACTATATGGATGATATTGTGATTTGTGGACCTGAAGAAGAAAGTATACAGAAAGCTTATGGCTTGCTTAATGGGACTTTAAAAAATAATGGCTTGATTGTTGCACCAGAAAAGGTACAGCAGTCTAATGTTAGTAATTTTTTAGGAGCCACTATTACTCTACGGTGTGTCACCCCACAAAAGATTAGTATAAGAAAAGATCATCTAAAGACATTAAATGATTTTCAAAAATTATTAGGAGATATAAATTGGATTAGACCTTATTTAAGGATCCCTATTTCGGAATTAAAACCTTTATTTCAAATTTTAGAAGGAGAATCACATATTACCTCATTGAGACAATTAACACCTGAGGCTTCTGATGTTCTTAGGTAGGTGGAAAGAGCTATCCAAAAAACACAGTTAGATCGTATAAATGAGCAAGAACCTTTGTACCTATGCATATTAAGAACCATAAATTTGCCAACTGCTGTGTTTTGGCAAGATGGTCCTTTAGTATGGATACATCCACATATATCCCCTAATAAGACTATAGAGCATTATCCCACCATGGTGGAAAATATGGCCCATAAAGGTATAAAAAGTTCAATTACTCACTTTGGAAAAATGCCTGATAGCATAATTGTTTCCTATACTGCCGCACAAATGCAAATGTTATGTGCGACTATAGATGAATGGGCCATTCTTAGATGCAGTTATTCTGGTTTAATAGATAATCATTATCCTAAACATCCTTTATTACATTTTATGCTATTGCATCCAGTGATATTTCCAAAGGTAACAGCTAATACTCCTATAAAGGGAGCCGTTGATATTTATACCGATGGATCCAAAACAGGAATTGGAAGTTATGTGATAAATAAAAAGGCTGTAAGGTTGCAATTTACACCAGGATCCCCTCAATTAGTAGAATGTTTGGTGGTTTTAGAAGTCTTTAAAAGATTTCTTATGCCCATAAATATTATCTCTGATTCTGTTTATGTGGTTAATGCTGTACTAGCATTAGAGACTGCTGGAAATTTTAAGCAGTCTAGTCCAGTATCTGAAATTTTGATGAAAATACAAGATTGTATTTTGATGCATGAGCACCCCTTTTATATTCAACATATTAGAGCACATACATCATTACCTGGACCTATGGTTAAGGGAAATGCAATTGCTGATTCAGCCACCAGAGATATGGTTTTCCTATCACAAAGCTCTATAGACAGTGCTAAGAATTTTCATCAACTTTGTCATGTCCCTGCTTCTACATTATGACAAAAGTTTAAGCTCACACGAACAGAAGCTGGAGATATTGTCCTACAGTGTGGTAGATGTGTAGAATTTATTAATGCACCTTCTGTGGGCGTTAATCCTCGCAGATTGCGACCCCTAGATGTTTGGCAAATGAACGTCACGCATATCCCAGCTTTTGGGAAATTACAATATGTACATGTGTCCATTGATACCAGTTCTGGTGTCCTACATGCCTCTCCATTGACAGGGGGAAAAAGCAGTTCATGTCATATCTCACTGCTTGGAGGCTTGGGCTGCATGGGGCTAGCCCTTAGTGCTAAAGACAGATAATGGTCCTGCGTATACTTCTTCTAAATTTAGCCAATTTTGCAAACAAATGCAAGTGAAACATATTACTGGGTTGCCCTATAATCCACAGGGCCAAGGCATCATTGAGAGAGCCCATTGTACTTTGAAACAATATTTGCAAAAACAAAAAGGGAGGATAAAGGTTATGACGCCAAAGATGGCTCTATCCCTTACAATATTTACTCTTAATTTTTAAAAATTGGATGATGCTGGAAGATCACCAGCTGAAAGACACAGACAATGGCCTCAATCGCCCAATGAAATGGCCAAATGGAAAAATGTCCTTGATAATAAATGGTATGGTCCGGATCCTATATTAGTTAGATCCCAGGGAGCTATTTGTGTTTTTTCGCAGGGTGAAGAAAATCCACTTTGGGTTCCAACGCGACTGACAAGGACCATGAAAGATCAAGATGAATCCCAAGATGATCCTGCTCCTGATGATTGAGACCGGGATAAGTATACCTTTGTGGGCCATAGTAAGATCATGGCCAGTACCTTTACTGGTACATTCCAATTCTTCTACCTAGCCTTTGTTTTTTGCAAAGGAATGTTTTTTGGATGTGCCTTATGCACGACAAACTCCTCAAGAGCCACGGGTGTATAAGAGTACTAGTTTTCATTTAAATTATACACTATGCTTTGTGCATAATGTGGATAAACCCTTCACACCCTGTATATTTTTTTTAAAGAAAAAGATTATCTCTAATTGGGCAGATCAAATTAATACTGCTGACACTATAAGTCAGATAGCAAAACAAACAAACAAACAAACAAAACAACGACAACAACAACAACAACAACAACAACAACAACAACAAAACGTCTGAGGCATTGCTTACCCTGCAAAGGGCAGATTCTCATATCGCCTCAGGGTTAATGTTAGTGAATCAGAGAATGAATATTTTACAACATAACATGGAACAGATGATGGATGTCATACAAATGAGTTGTGTGACACCCACTCCGCATGTGTGCACTACTCCCGTTAGGTATATTAATGATTCTTTTATTAGAAGTACAGACCTATCGAATTATCTGAAGGGGAACTGGTCACAGGAGCTGGAAAGGTTGCAGACGAAGCTGCAGATACAGATCCTGAACCTTAATGGAACCAGAGTGGAATCAGTGACCCTTGGAGAATTTACCTCTTGGCTTACCTCTGCATTTTCTTACTTTAAGGAATGGGTGGGAATGATTTTGTTTGGTGCTGCCATATGCTGTGGACTGGTGTTCATGCTCTGGTTGGTATGCAAATTCAGAACACAATAAAAACGTGACAAGGTGATTATAACTCAGGCATTTTTAGCTATTGAAAATGACACCTCCCCTGAAGTTTGGTTATCTATGCTCAAGAATTAGTTGGCATCTGAGTTCTCTGCTCTTGCACCCCACAGTTTTATGGATCCATTGCACTGGGATGAGAGAGACTCAACGATCATTGATCAGCCCTTGCACATTGCTGAGGTTTCCTCATTGCACGAGATAGGGTGATCATGATTTCCCCACTAATTCATTTTTTTGGCTGGCCTCTTTTGTAGAGTTCGCCCTAGATCATTTAGCAGTTACTGTCACACAGCACTGTGGTATCCAGAGATGGGCAACTTTCCTCATGCACAGACCAACCTAAGACACGGGGCCCAGTGGCGATAGGGTTACCCTATGACGGGAAAGGCTGTGACATTAGAGGAACGACCTAAAACAGGAGACATGGCGGATGGACATAATTGCACAGGCCTAGACCAGCCTCATGTTATTAAAACAAAAAGGGGGAGATGTGGGAAGCCGTTGCAGAGTGGCAGTTACAGAGTGGCAGTTGCAGAGTGGCAGTTGCAGAGTGGCAGTTGGCTACTGCTGGCCACCACACATACATAGGCAGTAAAGGTTCTTTTGCCAAGATGAGGTTTTGAGAATTAACCAAAGTTAACCAATCAGATGAGAGACAAGTTAACCAATCAGATGAGAGAGAACGCCTCTCCTAGGCCTATATAAGCAGCACCAGTTCTGGGCTTGGGGTCACTTCACCTCTGCAATCAAGCTCTCCCAATAAACGTGTGCGGAAGGATCCTGTTGCAGCTTCATTCTTCCTGGCCAGTCGGGCGTGCACAAGACTGGGTCTTAGATTCAATTCCATTGATGATACCATGGTTTTTTTTTTTTTTTTGTTGTTGTTAGTTTGTTTTTTGTTTTTATTACTATTACTCTGGAATACAGGTTGAAATCAGGGATGGTGCTACCTCTAGAAGTTCTTTTATTGCCATGCAGCACCTTCAGGAGCTTGGTTAGAGTTACACCAGGACGTTTTATATTATTCATGGCTATTGTAAATGGTATTGTTTTCCTGATTTCTTTCTCAGTTGTTTATCACTTGTATGCAGGAGGATAATGATTTTTTGTGTGTGTGAGTAAATTTTGTATCCATATACTTTGCTGAAGGTGTTTATCAGCTGTAGGAGTTCTGTGGTAGAATTTCTGGGGTAACATACATATACTATCTTATCATCTGTGAATAGTGATACTTTGACTTCTTCCTTTCCAATCTGCATTGCCTTGATTTCCTTTAGTTGTCTTATTGCTCTAGCTAGAACTTATAGTGCTGTATTGAGTAGATAGGGAGAGAGTGGGCTGCTTTGTCTTTTTCCTAATTTTAGTGGAACTGTTTTCAGTTTCTCTCCATTTAATTTGATTTTGGCTATTGACTTGCTGTATATTGCTTTTATTATCATTAGGTGTGCCTCTGTATCCCTGATCTCTCCAAGATGATTAATATAAAGGGGTATTGGATTTTGTCAAATGTTTTTTAAGCATCTAATAAGATGACCATGTGAATTTTTTTCTTTAAGTTTATTTATATGGTGAATTACCTTGATGGATTTTCATATATTGGACCATCCCTGTATCTCTAGGATGAAGCATACTTGATCATCTTGGTGGATGATATTTTTGATGTATTTCCTGGAATCAGTTCCTGAGTATTTTATTGAGTATTTTTTCCTCACTGTTCATTAGGGAAATTGGTCTGAAAATTCCTTTCTTTGTTGAGTCTTTGTGTGATTTAGGATTCAGGATGACTATGGCCTCATAAAATGAGTTTGGCAAAGTTCCTTCTATTTCTATTTTGTGGAATAGTTTGAGGAGTATTGGTATTAGCTTTTCTTTGAAAGTATGGTAGAATTCTGCACTAAAACAATCTGTGCCTGGACCTTTTTGGTTAGGAGACTTTTAATTAATAAGTCTATTTGAGTAGAGATTATAGGATTATTTGAATAGTTTACTGGATCTCTATTTAACATTGGTAAATGGTATCTATCTAGAAAATCCTCCATTTCATTTGGGTTTTCCAATTTTGTGAAGTACAGGCTTTCTAAGTAAGACCTAGTGATTCTTTGAATTTTCTCAGTGTTTGTTATTATGCCTCTCTTTTCATTTTTGATTTTGTTAATGTGGTTGCTCTCTCTTTACTTTTTATTTAGTTTGGCTAAGGGATTGACTATCCTGTTGATTTTCTCAAAGAACCACCTCTTGGTTACATTGATTCTTTTAATTGTTTTGTTTCTAATTGGTTGATTTCAGCACTGAGTTTGACTATTTCCTGGTGTCAACTCCTTTTGGGTGTGTTTGCTTCTTTTTGTTTTAGAACATTCAGGTATACCTTTAAATTGTTGGTATGAGAATTCTCTAATTTCTTTATGAAAGCACTTATTACTATGAACTTTTCTTTTAGCACTGCTTTCATTGTGTCTCATAAATTTGGGTATGTTGTGCACTAATTTTCATTAAATTACATAAAGTCTTTAATTTCTTTATTTCTTTTTTAAAAATTTTCTTTATTTCTTTTTCCACCCATTGATTATTGAGTATAGAGTTGTTCAGTTTTTGCTGTGGGCTATCTTAGGCAGGATCAGATACTGATGTGGGACACAGCATCGAATAAATACCAAAGTCTGATGACCTCTTGCCTTTCTCTCTTATTGTTCTAGGGGCCAGAAGCTGATGGCTTCTGGCAATTTAACTCTAATTGTTCTGTGGCCAAAAGCTGATGGATTCTGGCAATTTAACTCTCTCTTGCTGATGACCTTGTGAAATGTCACAGAGAAAAGAAAGGAAGAAAGTCAGGTGCACACACACACACACACACACACACACACACACACACTGGCTGGTTCCAACCACCTGTTTCAACAGCACACATGCATACTTATATGCATTCACATATAACTACATATGTATGAATGTACATACTTAGAGACAGAAAGACATATATACATTTGTTAGATGGAGCAGAACACCAACAGTCATTCAAATTCTTTCTGACAATTTATACCTTTTTAGACAAAACTTCTTCATAAAATTACCTCATAAATGTAATGTTACACAAAAGGGGAGTTACAGAAAGATGTCAATTGTAACTTTAAAGCAGTTTCATTCTGTAAGTTCAAAGCAACAGTTAAATATAGCCTTTCTTTATCATAGTGCACACCTGTGGCCTCATCCTTGGACCTGACCTAGAATGAATGTTTTTCTTTGATCACAAATCTGTCTCAAGCCTGTTTCTCTACTTAGTTTAATTTATGAAAGCTCATTGCATTTCTAATCATGCATTCTTCACTTACTATTCTATGAGGAGGGGGTACATTCTATTCTTTATTCTAACTGCATTATATCTTTTGGCAAAACAACTAAATCCATCTCCTTAAACTTCCTAAAATATTTGAATCAAATCAGGAATTCTATAGAGTGATTAATTACATAAACAGCATTAATTCATGGAAGTTCATCTTCATGTTGATCTGCAGAAAAATTTCCCAATAGGGTGGGCTGATGCCCAGGAATTGTTAGGTTATGTTATAATGACAGGAAAGGGATATCAGCAACAAGAAACAATCCTGGGATGAAGTCTCTGGGGTTGTGCCTTTCCAGAGTGCACCCATGATTGCTATGCAAAATGGTGGGTCATATCCAGGAAACGCACTTGCTTGCCATAGCCTTTTCTAGATGGCTTCTATCAAATTTCCATGAGTTTGTAGACTTTTCGTTGTTTCTAAAGACTGACTTTAATCCATGGTAGTCTGATAAGATACAAGAAATTATTTCAATTTTCTTGTATCTGTTGATCCTTGCTTTGCGACCAATTATATGATCAGTTTTGTAGAAGGTTCCATGAGGTTCTGAGAAGAATGTATATTCCTCTCTGTTTGGGTGAAATGTCCTGTAGATATCTGGGAGGCCCATTTGACTCTTAACATTTTTTAGTTTCATTATTTCTCAGTTTGGTTTCTGTCTCCATGACCTATCCATTGGGGAGAGTTTTTCTGGTTATAGTCGTCTAGGTTGGCATCTGTGGTTTTTTAGAGCTACAAGATATCTGTCCAGGCCCAGTTAGAGTCTCTCTTGATAAGTCTGGTGTCATCCTGATAGATCTGCTTTTGTATGTTACTTGGCCTTTTCCCCTTGCAGCTTTTAGTAGTCTTACTTAGTTCTGTAGATTTAGTGATTTGATTATTATGTGGCAGGAGGATTTTCTTTACTGGTCCAATCTAATTGTCGTTCTGTAAACTTCTTATATGTTTATCGGCATCTCTTTTTTTAGGTTGGGGAAATATGACTTTGTTGAGAATATATTCTGATCTTTAGAGCTGGGACTCTTTACTTTCTTCTCTTTCTATTATTCTTAGACTAGCTGTTTTCATAATAACCAGAATTCCTGGATGTTTTGTCTCAGAAATTTTTTAGATTTAACACTTTCTTTGACTGACATATCTATTTCTTTTATTGTATCTTTTATGCCTGAGATTATTTCTTCCATCGCTTTTATTCTGTTGGTGATGCTTGCATCTGTTTTTTCTGTTTTTTTTTTCCCCTAGTTTTTCCATCTTCAGGATCTCTTCCAATTTGTATTTTCTTTATTGCGTCTATTTGCATTTTCTGTTATTGGACAGTTTTATTAATTTCCTCCCCCCAATTAATTATATTTTCCTATATTTCTTTAAGAGATTTATTTATTTCCTCTTTAAAGGCTTCTATCATTTTTATAAGATTAGCTTTACCATCATTTTCTCATGCTTCTATTCTAATAGGCTATCCAGGGCTTGCTGTAGTAGTATTCCTGTGTTCTGGAGGTGCCACATTGCCCTGACTTAACTTTCTTTTCCTTCCTTCTTTCTTTCTTTCTTTCTTTCTTTCTTTCTTTCTTTCTTTCTTTCTTTCTTTCTTTCTTTCTTTCTTTCTTTCTTTCCTTCCTTCCTTCCTTCCTTCCTTCCTTCCTTCCTTCCTTCCTTCCTTCCATTTTCCAATTTTTTATTAGGTAATTTCTTCATTTACATTTCAAATGCTATCCTGAAAGTCCTCTATACCCTCCCCCACCCTGCTTCGCAACCTGGCTTTTCTTGATTGTGTTCTTATGTTGTTCTTTAGACATCTGGTTATCTCTGGATGTTCCTGGTGGAGTATTAGGAAGGTGGGCCTACTGGGAAGGATGTTCCTAGTACAGCAGGCCTTGATTGGCAGCCTTAGGCTTGACAATAGAACTCAGGGGGCAGTGCATAAACTCAGAGAAGTGGGGTATGCCTCAGAGAATATAGCAAACAGGAGATTAGGGGAGAAGTCGGGGGAGGGGTATCTAACCTGGAAGTTCCTGGTGTGGCAGGTGAAAGTGCATACCCAGTTATTTATATATGGATTCTGAGGATCACAAGCTGGTTATTTGTGTGTGCTAACCTCCTAAGTCATCTCTCTAGTCCTATTTCCTGTCCTTTTTCTTTTAGGGATTGATGTCTCACTCATTCCTGTTGTGATCTCAACTTAACATGACATCTACAAAGACACTAAGGCCATAGTCTTTGATAGGCTGAGGATTGGACCCTCTCCAGAATAGTCTGTTCACATGTATTATAATGGGCCCTGAGGTACTCTGAGACCAATGCAACAGATAGAGAAGCACACAAGATTGCACTGAATGCAATTTATTAGTGTCCCAGTGACAGAGAATGTCTTGGATGACATAAGCAGATCATTCAAAAGTAGGTTTAGACAAAACAGGCTTATTAAAGGATCAGGACCAAAATGACTTTGTCCAGGCAGGATACATAGGAGTGTTCATGAGAGACTGAATTTTTTTTTGAAGCAATCACTTCTCTTAATTTTTCTTGTTATTCCGCAGATATAGAAAGATAATTTGATTTTTATTGCTAGTATAACACAGTATACTATTAAAATTATAAATATAACAGTGCATGGCACTAGGTTGGTGTCAGGGAGATGTTGGGGTGCAGTGAATTTAACAAGTTGAGACATGCATATGTATTGAAAGGAATAATTGCTACTCAGTTCCTGAAGAATTCTGCTAAAAATAGACACGGGCCCTGTGGATGTTTCCTCCTGTGGGTGGATTGCACAACCATGGAGATGCTTTAAGAAATACTTGATGGATCTCTGTGTTCTTCCTCCTTCCTTTGGTTCATGGGAATAGGATTTAGGTTAGATCTTCTGATAGGTTCCCTCAGAATCTCTTAGGTTTATTTCCATAGTTTTGCTTTATTTTCTGTCATCGTCTTCTATTTCTTTTATATATTTAAGACAAAATTCAAACCACAGATTTAAACATCTCTGATCTCTTAGTTTTCAGTTTAGCATATTTCAGCTTTCTTGGTTGGTTTGCGATCGTCTGTTCAGGTCACAGATTTTGCACTTAACAGTTCTCTATTTCATCCCAGCACTATGAGGCAGAGGCAGGCAGATTTCTGAGTTCAAGGCCACCCTGGTATACAGCCTGATTTCCAGGACAGCCAGGGCTATACAGAGAAACCCAGTCTTGAAAAACAAAACAAAACAAAAACAACAAAACAACAACAACAACAACAAAAAACCCCAAAACAAAACAAACAAAAACAAAAAGCAAAAAACAAAAAACAAAAAACAAAAAAGAAAAAGTTCTCTATTTATAGTAGAGTTTGAGAATCTCTTATCTGAAAATCTGTACACTGGAATACTTCAGTCTTTGAGTTTGTTTAAATAATGGGTTACATTGATGGATTTCCGTATATTAAACCATCCCTGCATCCCTGGAATAAAACCTACTTGGTCAGGATGGATGATTGTTTTAATGTGTTCTTGGATTTGGTTAGCAAGAATTTTATTGAGTATTTTTGCATTGGTATTCATAAGGGAAATTGGTCTGAAGTTCTCTTTCTATTTTGGATCTTTCTGTGGTTTAGGTATCAGAGTAATTGTGGCTTCATAAAATGAATTGGGTATAGTAATTTCTACTTCTATTTTGTGGAATAGTTGGTGCAGAACTGGAATTAGATCTTCTTTGAAGGAATGGTAGAACTCTGCACTAAACCCATGTGGTCCTGGGTTTTTTTTGGTTGGGAGACTATTAATGACTGCTTCTATTTCTTTAGGGGATATGGGACTGTTTAGATCATTAACTTGATTCTGATTTAACTTTGGTATCTGGTATCTGTCTAGAAATCTGTCCATTTCGTCCAGGTTTTCCAGTTTTGTTGAGTATAGCCTTTTGTAGAAGGATCTGATGGTGTTTTGGATTTCTTCGATTTCTTCAGGATGTGTTGTTATGTCTCCCTTTTAATTTCTGATTTTGTTAATTAGGATGCTTTCCCTGTGCCCTCTAGTGAGTCTGGCTAAGGTTTTATCTATCTTGTTGATTTTCTCAAAGAACCAGCTCCTCATTTGGTTGATTCTTTCAATAGTTCTTCTTGTTTCCAATTGGTTGATTTCGCCCCTGAGTTTGATTATTTCCTGCTGTCTACTCGTCTTGGGTGAATTTGCTTCCTTTTTTTTCTAGAGTTTTAGGTGTGTTGTCAAGCTGCTAGTGTGTGCTCTCTCTAGTTTCTTTTTGGAGGTACTCAGAACTATGAGTTTCCCTCTTAGAAATGCTTTCATTGTGTCCCATCAGTTTGGGTATGTTGTGGCTTCATTTTCATTAAGCTCTAAAAAGTCTTTAATTTCTTTCTTTATTCCTTCCTTGACCAAGGTATCATTGAGAAGAGTGTTGTTCAGTTTCCACGTGAATGTTGGTTTTCCATTATTTATGTTGTTATTGAAGATCAGCCTTAGTCCATAGTGGTCTGATAGGATGCATGGGACAATTTCAGTATTTTTGTATCTGTTGAGGCCTGTTTTGTGACCAAATATATAGTCAATTTTGGAGAAGGTACCATGAGGTGCTGAGAAGAAGGTATATCCTTTTGTTTTAGCATAAAATGTTCTGTAGATATCTGTTAAGTCCATTTGTTTCATAACTTCTTTTAGTTTCACTGTGTCCCTGTTTAGTTTCTGTTTCCATGATCTGTCCATTGATGAAAGTGGTGTGTTGAAGTCTCCCACTATTATTGTGTGATGTGCAATGTGTGCTTTGAGCTTTACTAAAGTGTCTTTAGTCAATGTCACTGCCCTTGCATTTGGAGCATAGATATTCAGAATTGAGAGTTCCTCTTGGAGGATTTTTCCTTCGATGAGTATGAAGTGTCCCTCCTTGTCTTTTTTGATAACTTTGGGTTGGAAATCGATTTTATTCGATATTAGAATGAGTACTCCAGCTTGTTTCTTCAGACCATTTGCTTGGAAATTTGTTTTCCAGCCTTTCACTCTGAGGTAGTATCTGTCTTTTTCTGTGAGATGGGTTTCCTGTAAGCAGCAGAATGTTGGGTCCTGTATATGTAGTCAGTCCATTAGTCTATGTTTTTTTATTGGGGAATTGAGTCCATTGATATTAAGAGATATTAAGGAAAAGTAATTTTTGCTTCCTATATTTTTGTTGTTAGAGTTGGCATTCTGTTCTTGTAGCTGTCTTATTTTTGTTTTTTTGAGGGATTATTTTCTTGCTTTTTCTAGGGCGTGGTTTTTGTCCTCGTATTGTTTTTTTTCTGTTATTATCCTTTGAAGGGCTGGATTTGTGGAAAGATAATGTGTGAATTTGGTTTTGTCGTGGAATACTTTGGTTTCTTCATCTGTGGTAATTGAGAATTGGCTGGGTATAGTAGCCTGGGCTGGCATTTGTGTTCTCTTAGTGTCTGTATAACATCTGTCCAGGATCTTCTGGCTTTCATAGTCTCTGGTGAAAAGTCTGGTATAATTCTGATAGGCCTGCCTTTATATGTTACTTGACCTTTTTTCCTTACTGTTTTTAATATTCTATCTTTATTTAGTGCATTTGTTGTTCTGATTATTATGTGTCGGGAAGAATTTCTTTTCTGATCCAGTCTATTTGGAGTTCTGTAGGCTTCTTGTGTGTTCATGGGCATCTCTTTCTTTAGGTTTGGGAAGTTTTCTTCTATAATTATGTTGAAGATATTTGCTTTCTATTTAAGTTGAAAATCTTCATTCTCATCTACTCCTATTATCCGTATGTTTGATCTTCTCATTGTGTCCTGGATTTCCTGGATGTTTTGAGTTAGGATCTTTTTGCATTTTGTATTTTCTTTGATTGTTGTGCCGATGTTCTCTATGGAATCTTCTGCACCTGAGATTCTCTCTTCCATCTCTTGTATTCTGTTGCTGATGCTCACATTTATGGTTCCAGATTTCTTTCCTAAGGTTTCTATCTCCAGTGTTGCCTCACTTTGGGTTTTCTTTATTGTGTCTACTTCCCTTTTTAGGTCTTGGATGGTTTTATTCAATTCCATCACCTGTTTGGTCGTGTTTTCCTGAAATTCTTTAAGGGATTTTTGTGCTTCCTCTTTAAGGTCTTCTACCTGTTTAGCCGTGTTCTCCTGTATTTCTTTAAGTGAGTTATTAAAGTCCTTCTTGATGTCCTCTACCATCATCATGAGATATGCTTTTAAATCCGGGTCTATCTTTTTGGGTGTGTTGGGGTGCCCAGGACTGGCTGGGGTGGGAGTGCTTGGTTCTGATGATGGTGAGTAGTCTTGGTTTGTCTTAGTAAGATTCTTAAGTTTGCCTTTTGCCATCTGGTAATCTCTGGAGTTAGTTGTTGTAGTTGTCTCTGGTTAGATCTTGTTCCTCAGTTGTTTATGTTAGCCTCTATCAGCTGACATGGGAGACTAGCTCTCTCCTTAGTTTCAGTGTTCAGAGTACCCTCTACAGGCAAGCTCTCCTCTTGCAGGGAAGGTGCCCAGATATCTGGTGTTCATATCTGCCTCCTGGCAGAAGTTGTGATCCACTCACAGAGGTCTTAAGATCCCGTGGAAGGTCCTGTGTATACCTTGTGGGTGTCTGTAGACTCCACGCCCAAGGTACCCGGGTGCTGGCCAGATGGGAAGGGACTTGTGCCCCTGATCAAGCAGGATCTTCTGCTTCCCTAATTAATGCAGTCTCAGGTCCCGCACATTTGGATTGTAGCAGAAGCTCTGTTTCACTCACCAGAGGTCTTAAGATCCTGTGGAGTGTCCTGTGGGTACATGCGGGTGTTTGCAGGCTCCTCGCCCAAGGTACCCCGGTGTTGGAGGGGACCTGAAGGCAAATCTCCAACTTTTACATGCCAATATGATACCACAAGTGGAAAATGTAACATTTCACCTCATGTGACAGATGCAGTAAAAATTCAGGCATACCTCATATTGCTCTTTTTTTTGTTGTTGTTGTTGTTTGTTTGTTTGTTTTGTTTTGTTTTACTGCTCTTTTGCTTGCATATTACAAAGGTTTCCATGTTGTAGTTTTATGCATTTCCCTTCCTTCCTTCCTTCCTTCCTTCCTTCCTTCCTTCCTTCCTTCCTTCCTTCCTTCCTTCCTTCCTTCCTCTCTCTCTCTCTCTCTCTCTCTCTCTCTCTCTCTCTCTCTCTCTCTCTGTCTCTCTCTCTCTCCCTTTTCTTTCCCTTTTTGTCAGTTTGTTTGAAAGAGGAGCAGAGATAGAGAGAGAAAGCCAGAAATACAGAGGGGTGGAGTTGGGTGCGTGGTCTGAAGGATCTGGGAGAAGTTGGGGAAGGGGAAAGCATGATCAAATCATTGTTTTTCAATAAATATCTTGTCAATAAAACATTTTTTTCAATTAAGAAATGAAGGCACATCAAAAACATTTAAACATTGCCTTTAAGAATATTTTATATTGAGACTTCTGTCAATATAAAATATTCTATATTTTATATCTATATTCAGAAAGTCTATAATACATAAAACTCCAAAGCCTGAAACACTTTTGACCTGAAATATTTCTGACAAAAATCAAGCTGTCTGTTTTGCTTCTTGGATGTTGGAGGATTTCTCAAATGGCCAGTGCTCCCTGGCTCTCTATTGATACATAGGGAGATATCCAAAGGTTCTGGGGAGGTTTTTTTTTTTTTTTTTTTTTTTACATTTCAAATGTTATCCCCTTTCCTAGTTTCCCCTCCGATGCAAGAATAAAGCTAACTGAGACATGGCTTTAGCTAGGAGTTATTGTGAAGAAATGTGTTTTGTTTGCAGCTATTAAATATCAGTATCATTAGGTATTTGCTGGAGAGTCATTTAAGTTTTCTTAAAAATCTTCAGCTCTGTGAGGGTCTGGACAAGACTGGATCTGCAAGGTCTAGGGACAGGAAGGGAGGTTTAGAATTGTCAGGGGTCCTTGTAAGTAGACTTTCAGGTAAATCATACTTTAGCTTTTCTTTTCTTTTCTTTTCTTTTCTTTTCTTTTCTTTTCTTTTCTTTTCTTTTCTTTCCTTTTCTTTTTCTTTTCTTTTTGTATCACATTTGATTCCTCAAGGGAGTAAGAGCTGATCTTACTGGGATGATCACACACAAGGAGAATTGACTATCCAGTTGACTAAAGAAAACTTGGTGTTGGGTTGCGCTCTAAACAGGATTCAGCCAGCTTCTGAACTGTAAGAGTTTAGCTCTAAAGGATGGATTATACAGTTTCTCGTTAATGTTGCCCTGAGAAGTCAGGTTTTTCTACCTTTTCTTTGCTTCCTTGGTTACTATTGATTAATGCACATTTTATTTTCTAGTATTTTGTTTCCCTCTGTTGTGGGAAATATTTTTAAAAATTTGAACCAGCATGTTCCTGCGCTTGTGCCTCCAAGTCTCTGCTCTGGCTGCCTGGCTGACCATGCACTGATGCACAATGGCAGACCTGTTTTTATCTCATGGAGACTCTGACTCAGAACTCCACAGTCTGTCCACCTAGCTTGCTAGGTTCTCACTGGCCAGTTGCTACCACACCAACCCCATGCTTCAAATCCCCCATGACCTTTGTGGTTCACATCTGGCAAACCCACCCTTTGCCACCATACCTTTCTCTCTTGAAACCAGACAAGCCACCACATGAAGGAAAATGTAATATAGACTTAGGTCAGAAACAATGGTAACTCAATCTATTGGTGCAACAACTAAAACCTAATCTTGTAAACCTTATTCACACCTGATTCCTCTGGTGGTGCACGCTTGCCCACCTTGATACCTGGTAACTCTAGCAGCTACATCTTACCCTTATGCTGTCCCCATTCCAAAAGGGCCTAACTTTCTCCTACTTCCTTTCCTCCTCTGTCCAACCCAGACATCCTGCCTACTCACCCAGTGATTGACTCCTTTATTCATTAGGGGATTGGTTCACAACAATAGCACCAGGCCCATCCACAACACAACTCTAGTTCTTTGCCATGTTCCTGTACTCATCAGTAAGAGTGGAATCAGCAGCCAACTATCAGACTGAGCACAGAGACCCCAGTGGACGAGTTAGGGGAAGGACTGAAGGAGCTGAAGAGGACTTATTTGACATTAATAAGAGGAGAGGCCCTTGGTCCTGTGAAGGCTTGATGCCTCAGTATAGAAGAATGATAGGGCAGTGAGGCAGGAGGGGGTGTGTGGGTGGGGAGCACCCTCATAGAAGCAGGGTAAGGGGAGATAGCATAGAGGGTTTGCAGAGAGGAAACTGAGAAAAGAGATAACATTTGACACGTAAATAAAATAAAATAAAAATATTTTTTTAAAAAAGAGTGTTGTAGATAGCCTTGGGGTTAATTATATTTGATGTTAATTCTGTTTTCCTGTAAGTGGCTGCAGACAAGGAATGAGTCAGCACTCAGGTGATTTCATGTAAACCCATTTCCCACCTTAATTTGTAAAATAAAGGAGAGCTGATGATTGGGCAGATAAAAGGGAAGGTGGAGTGGAAGGTGAGAGGAAGAGAGAGAGGAAGGAGAAAATGGAAGAGGGAGAGGATGCAGAGAGGAGGAAGAAGAAGAAAAGCAGAGCAGAAGCACATGGCCTGGAGAATCCACAATTTCTAAGGGGTCTCATAAGCTGTGGAAGATGGTAGTATAGCGGTAGATCTGCCCAATCTAGGCACGCAGCATGTTATTAACTGTGCTGTGTTTTCATTGCCCAGGCATATTTGGGAGGAGATTTACTGCAACACACTCAGTGGTCTGTTTTGTCTAAGGGGAATGTCCAACACTCCTACTGGATGCCTGAAACTTAGCCTAGAAATCTATTTGTACAGCAATGTTTCTTATTTAGCCTGCAGTATGTCTCCACATAGCACCTGACTTCATCTGCCCTCCCTTGTTATATCCTGATACCCCTTTTGCATCAAACTTTTGAGCAATGAGAAAATGATTAGCTAAGGCAAGAGTTACTTGCATACAGGTATTCCAACAGTGGGGACAGTCAACTTGAAAACCAAGTGATTGTGTTTAACAGTTTCCTCATGAAAGCAACTGAAACATTCCATCTGACAGGGAAACTCCTTAAGGAAAAATATCCCAATATAGCCCCAGGAAATCTCTAGAATTAAACAGATTCACTGTATTGGCTGGAACAGACCCACGCATGAGATTGCATCATGTTGCCCAGAATAGTGTGCATTTGAAATTCTGTGGGGTTTGCTGTAGTGGTTTGTTTTCTGGAACTTTTCATTTACTATTTTTGAACTAAAGAGTCTTGAGGATACTCAAGTCTTCAGAAGAATAGAATCACAAGCAATGGAGATTATAATTAATTTAGTAAACCTACATCAGGGAGTTGGCTAAAACACAATTATGGTTAAATCTAGTTGTGATAATAACAAGCAATCAAGCAAAAGATAAGCCAGGCTAAGTGGCACACATACTTGTTGCTTTAGTACTGGGGAGGCTAAGGCAGAATGATTGTGCATTTAAGCTTGTCTGGGCTACATGGAGAGAATCTCTTTCACACTACAGAACAGAAATGACAGCAGCAGCAGCAGCAACAACAACAACAACAAGAAAGGAAAAACAAAATCCAAAAAAAAAAATAACAAAACAACAATGGGCTATCTGCTTCTTTTTATCTTATGAGCTCAGTTTTATCAGATCTAAATTAAGCTTTAGTTGTCAGTGAACTCTATGTGATAAACAGCTAGGCAAGTAGCACAAATTGGAGTAGGAAAACTTTCAAATTCTTGAAGTATTTATTTGTACATTTGAATTGCTTGATTATTCGTTCTACTAATTTTATTTTAATGTCTTACGTAAATATGCCCATCAGTTAAGGAGTTTCCAGTCATGACATCAATGGTTTGGCACGTAGAAACAAATCAATAGTGCACCAGAATCACTTCCCTGGCTGGTGTAATTGGGACCAATAGATCTTATAGCAATGGATGCTTTCATGTTAAAAATCTTCATTTACCTAGATGATCAAAAAGACTTAGCTAATGCTCCTTGTTTCTGTGCTGGTGGAAGTTCATGGTAATGGAATCTGACTGGCTTAATGTTAATGAATTCTTCACTGTGTCTAGGTGGCTGCCTTTCATTTTCATCTGTTAAGTCAGCCTTGTAGCTATGTTTATTGCTAAGCAGGTGCTTTGACTCACCGCTTGTCTTTCAGCTTCAGAAGACAGCTTTTCATTGCAAAGTTAAGTTGGTATCGGTGGTCTAATTAGCTGTGAGTATCTAGGTGAATTCTTTCCCTGTCTTCTTTTATTCCATAATCCTATTTAAAAGCAGATCCCAGAAGGAGACACAGCATGTCCTCACGAGCTTAGTTTTACAAGGAAAAGACTTTTCCTCTTTGAGGCTTTGCTGTATCAATTAAAGACTAAGGTGTAATGGTAACTTTCCATTGACCAAGGAAGTCAAATCAGCTCTCATGTCTGAATTAGTGGAGACCCAGGCATTCCCAATTCATGGGAATCTTAAGGAAAGGTCCTTGACCAGACTCTGTGGTGCAGTAACAATATGTATCCTACTTTGCCTGGGATGGTGCTAAAACCTGGAAAATTCCAAACAAAAGGGAACATTTGTTAGTTTGGCAGTTAAGAGGTGGATAGTTGGGTGAAATCTCCTGTGATTAAAACTTATCTCAACTTTCTCCAAATGAGACAATTTCTGTTCATATTTGCAGACTGGCCTAAAGAAATTGAAGGTGAAGCTGGCCATGCTTCATTGATACAGGCATCTGGTCAACCCTGGATTATTGACTAACCGTAGCCCTTCCACATGCTGAGAGAGCTCTGCCACCCAATAGCACTTGCTCATTTTCTTCTCTCATAATTAGCTCCCTACTTTCTTGCAGGCTGTGTTACATGGCTTCAGTTATCTTTCACAGAAAAAGATGCAGCACTAACAGCGGAGTTGCAGTAGAGATTATAAGCCTACTAAGAATAAGAATTCTTACCAAAATACTTGAGTAGATTTAAACACACCAAGAAAATGGACTAATTGAGAGAGAGAGAGAGAGAGAGAGAGAGAGAGAGAGAGAGAGAGAGAGAGAGAGAGAGAGAAATGATAATCATCTCCCTTAGCTTTTTCTTCTTCACAAATTCCACTTTTTCCTATAATCCCCAGGCAGGAGATTCTGCCCATTTGCATCTTCCCCAGCAGGGGTGTGACTCCACAGGCTCTCTATCATTTATTCTTATTAGCTTATTCTGGCTCAGGGGAGTTTATACCAACCAGTTCAAGCCTCAGACCAAGCCTATCTGTGCTTTGGTCTTTCAGTGCAGGTTTCACTCCTGAAATGCTTGGGATTTTTCTCAACAAATTATTTCTCCTAATCCCACTCAGAGATGGGGGACCAAGTATTATTATTATTCAAATTATATTCCTTAGAGAATAAACATGGGGTTAAACATCTTTAGAGTAGACCAGTTTAACTAGACTGAGATGCTGTGCTTAATAGCCCCAAATCAGTACAACAAAACTGTAATGAGCACCAATCTCATTTTTATTCCAATGTATGATAATCATGAATGCACTTTTAATACATCATTAAACAAACTCTGGACTCTTCTTATAGCATTATTATTTATCTTGTTGTACTGGGTCTGTTTTGTAAATTAAAGGGTGAAAGGAAACACATATTGAATACCTATTACACATCAAGCACTATATTAAATGATTCACATAATATAAATAACAACTACCCAATCATGTTAGGATTCATATCCCCATCTTACATGAACAGCTGAGGTACTTGAGACCCCACAGGTAGTAACAGAGAAGCTGTTTCCCATGGGCTTGGCATAAACCTCATGTTCTCTGTGATAAAACATGCTTGGTGGTGCTAGGTCTGCTGAGTTTTGACCTTTTGTGTGACTCCAACATATGGTATGTGAGGAGGGAACATTCTTTCTGAAATGGGAGCATGAGCAAAGGAGGAAAAGGAATTGGCAATACCACTGTTCATTTTGCTCTTGCTGTCTCAAACCAGCTAATATCTATCCTCTACCCTATCGGGTGTCTGAGTCTTTGTCCATATCACACTGTTTGTTTTTCCATATAACACTAAGTCTGTTTTTGTTGTTGTTGTTGTTGATATAGATCCTGGGTAAACCATGAAGTTCATGTATTTCATTATTCATACTTTCTTGTCCCTTCTCTTGTTTCCCTGATTTTGTGGGCTTGCCCTCTTTTCTCTTTGCTCCACTCCCAGCTGTTATAATAAGACTGGATTTTCCTATGATCTTTGGAAGGACCGAAGTCTATTCAAGAGTTTATGTCTCTTACTTTCATAGAAATACTTTGGCATTTAAATTTTTTATGTCACTTAATTGTAAACTATATAGAGGATCACACTCCTGAGCACCTTTGTTTGGCCTGGGACACTATCACTGGGTCTTGGTTGGCTCTTTGGAGGTTCCTTCAATACAGTTTTCCTCAGGTTGTTGGGATTTAAATGGAGCCTGATAGTTCCCCTATGGTATTCAGTTTGTTGTTTGGATGCTTGTGTCTGCTACTTACAACTTCTGTTCCTCTGAGCTCTTTATATATGATCTCAGTTCACTGTCTTCTAAAACCTTCATAGAATATTTTAAATGCCCTTTCTGTTATTAGTATTTCGTGATTACAGATCTGTGAGGTGTACAGAGCAAGGAAAATTTCAAAGCAAGGAGAAATGTAGTGATGTACTCAGTAAGACTGTTAAAGGTGATTCTAGATTAATCTGTGGTGCGAGATATGCCTCTACTCTTGGGGGTCTGGATACCACCGATACACTGTCTTGGAGAGGACAAGATGACATCCAGATTGGATGGGGTCTGCAGACCACACTTCCCTCATAAGTGTTGCCTGCCTCTGTATGCCAGGCCATAGAGGAGAAGTGGAGTATGGGATAAATGCTATGTTTCCGTGTCTCCTCTCTGGGTGTCTGGACACTGCTAGTACTTCAGTTCAGCAAGGACATGGCAAAGTCCAGAATGGATGGGGTCTGCAGTCTATCTCTCTTTTTGGGGTGTCAGATGCTGCTGCTGGCCAGGCTGGAAGGGGAAAGAGGAGTCTAGGATAAGCAGGATCCTAGCATGGTTGGGAGCAAACGTGGGGTATGAGAGGGGGAAGATAGCTCTTTTAGACAAAGTCATTCTCTGGTGACCTTTAATGAAGCAGCTCTCAGAGATGATCTTAGCTTGCTCAGATTGTCTTTTTTTGGGGGGAGTTGGATACATTTTATTCAGGGTGAATTAAGGGGTATATATAGCTTGGGGGGAAGGGCATGAGAATATCCAGGGAGGGAATGTCCATTGAGTGAAGTTAAAGATTTCTGAGATGCCTCATTACCATGGAGAGTTCCAGGTGCTAGGTACAGGACTGACTGCCTGTGACAACTTGGTTGGAGGTCCTCTGAGTATGTTTCCTGAGGAAGTCATGGAAACAGGTCTCAAGTTCTAAGATTTCCTGGGTTTGAACTTGCTCTGCCTCATCAATTCGGTGCCAGTTCCTCTGGTAGCATGGTCCACGTGTCTAATAATTTTATGAAGTGTTACGACACCTCCTGCCCCATTCCTTCCTCCTCTTCCTCTTCTTTAGTTAAAAAAAAACTGTTTTATAGCATCCCTAATGGAACAGATTAAAAATATTCTTTTCTAAAATTTTGAAACATGCTTTTTAAATTTAAATCCAGCTTCATGATATATGAGATCATAAAATTGTACATTATCATTAGTTACTATACTAGTTAATTTTCTCACTGCTATGACCAAATACTTGACAAGACATAATTAGAGGAGGAAGGGTTTAACTGGGTTTATGACTTGAGAACAAAATTGATTGAGGTTGGGAAGGCATGATAGTGAGAGTGGCTCTCAGCTCTGGTGACAGGAACATGAGGATGCTGGTTGGCATGAGGATGCAGAGAAAAGGGTAGTGGTGATACTAGAAGAGTTTTCTCCTTGTTCTCTTTCTATTGAGAACACAGTCTATAGGATGGTGACATCCACATTTAGGTTTAGCCTCTTTACTTTTGAAATACCTCACAGACACACAGGTGCCCTAGATGTTTCTTAATCTATGTTGATAAGATTAGTCACTGTAAGTTACTCCTTATCATTACAAGTCAGATATATTGCTCTATTGAAGAGTAGTCTATCTTTGGTCTCCTAAAAGATACATATAGTAAAAAGTACATTTAATTCATCTCTAAGAGTCCTCAAGACTTTAACAATTCTAATATGCAAAATTCAAACCCCAAAGTCCTTTCTCAGACTCAAGGGACTTTTGGGAACAACAAACCAAATTACATGCTTCCAATAACCAATGACACAGAGTGACCATTCCTTTCCAGAGGGGAAGAGTTGTTGCAAAGCAGGAAACACACAGAGCAAGGCGAAATGGAAACTCAGCAAGGCAAACACTGATCTGCAGCTCCAAGTCTCCAGTGATCCACTCATGTTAGCATCTAACAGGATCCAGTGGGTTTTGGCAACCCTGTTCCTCCCATCACTGCTGCCTTTGACAACTATGACCTCTCTCTTCGGCTGGCTCCACTTGGTACTTGTTACTTTCCTTAGCTGGTGTTTCACATTTCTGACATCTCAAACAAATATCTCACAGTATCCACTTTAGTTTAGGACTTAACCTTCATAGACATGTACAGCCTACTTGGGAACTGCACGCCTTTAGTGTGACCTTATAACATGCTGTGTAGCTTTAGCCGCTTTCTGAAACTGTTGTGCAAACATCTGCAATCTTCCTATTTGTATGCTTAAAAAAACCCAGTATCACATGGAAGATACTTGAAATCTACTATTATCCCCAAATAAAGTCTGGCCCCTTTGGGTCACAGATGTGGTGAGCTCTGTGTGCCTTTGAGGTTAAATCTGGGAAAACACTTCTCCAGATGGATCTATTAGAATGGTTTGTCCTAGAAGCTCGGTGAGTACTTTCTTTTCAAATACAAGTTTTTCTAATTAGTCCACATTTTATAAATTGGAGCCCTGGATGGGTAGTCTTGTCATTAAACTTTCTTATTGTCCCAGTGAAAAGTTCCTGCTTTCTCTTTAGCAATAGAGTCTCTTTAATGTTTGTTGGGTTTAGTGTGGAAGCTGAGAAAACTCACTTTGGATATGGAGGCTTAAAATGAAAGCTTTATTTTCTGAGCGCTCAGGGAGGTGGCCAGTTTGAGATCTAAGTCACATCTCCAAAAGGAGGATGTACATTTTTAAAGGATGGGAACAAAAAGCAAAGAGGGAGCTGGGGTGAGCTGGGGTGAGCTGCAGTGTTATCTAATTGTATTTTGACATCATGGGTTAAGCAAAGGGATACCCATTAGAGACTGGGCAGTATCCTGGGGACCTGGCTTTTAATTTACTCTCTTAGATGTTAGGTCCAGAGCTAAGAATGATAAGAGGACAAAGGAGAAGGTCAGCTGCATATAGTTAATTAGAGGACAACAGGGAATTGATTATATATTTTTACAACTTATATATCTTGCTTTAGATGACAGCAATGTCTACATTCTTTACCAGTTAACAGACAATTAAGAAAATGTTTGGAGAAGTGGGATAGGTGTTTGTTCCTAGGCCTAGGAATATGACCCTGACAGCATGATGGAGAAGTTGTTCTTGAGATGACTGAACTCAGACAACGGTCTCCTTAAAAGTTGTCCCTGAGATATTTGCACTCAGACAACTGTTTATAATGGAAATTTTTTGGCTATAACAAGCTCCCCTAGGGCTTAGGAACTTGAATTTAGTTTATCCTTATGATTAAATGGAGTCTTTACTAACCCTACATTCAACAGAGGACTAATATTCATATATAAAGAACTCAAAAAGTTAAGCTCCAACAAACCAAGCAACCCAATTAAAAAATGAGGCACAGAGTCAAACAGAATTGTCAATAGAGGAATCTTGAATGGTCAAGAAGCACATAAAGAAGTTCTCAACAGCCTTAGCCATCAGAGAAATGCAAACCAAAATGACCCTGAGATTCTGACATCAATCAGAATGGCTAAGATAAAAAACTCAAGTGACAACACATGCTGGTGAAGATGTGGATAAAAGGAGAACTCTTCCCCCATTGCTGGTAGGATTGCAAACTGTTAGATCCACTCTGGAAAACAATCTGGTGGCTTTTCAGAAAATTGGAAATAGTTCAACCTGAAGACTCAGTTCTACCATTCCTGGGCATATAAAAAAAAAAAAAAGATGCTGCATCATACCACAAGGACACATGCTCCACTATGTCCATAGCAGCTCTATTTATAATAGCCAGAAGCTGGAAGCAACCCAGATGTCCTCAACTGAAGAATGGATACAGAAAGTGTGATTCATTAACACAATGAAATATAATGCAGCTATTAAAAACAAGGACATCATGAATTTTTCAGGCAAAAGGAGGAACTAGAAAATACCATCCTGAGTTAGGTAACTCAGACCCAAAAGAACATGCATGGAATACACTCACTGATAAGTGGATATTAGCCATAAATTACAGAATACCCATGGTAAATTCCACAGACCCAAAGAAGTTAAACAAGAAGGAAGACCCAAGTGAGGATGTTTGTTTCACACTTCGTAAAAGAAACAACAACAACAACGGAAACAAAATAGTCATAGGAAGCAGAGGGAGGGAAGGATCTGGGTGGGAGTCGGCGGAAGGGGAATCAGGTGTGGGGAAAAACAGGAGAGAGGCTCAGAGGGCCAGGAGAATAAGTGGAAAGTTGTCCGGAGCTAATGTCTCACCAGCAAGAACACACTCGGACAACCGGATTCTTCTGCAGCAAAGCTTTATTGCTTCATCAGGAGGAAGACCCCGAACCCCGGAAAATGGTGCTGCTTATATACACCTTAGCGTGGCGTGTCAGTACCTGATTTGTTCCTCGTCTATCGCAGGATGGGCAGTGACTTGGCACTAATTCACTCTTGCACCTGCGCACATTGCTTGTTTACCAGTTAGGCTCAGCGGAAGCGGGCGCCATCTTGTAATGGGATTGCTCATGGCTCTTCACAGAAAGTTACAGCTACGGGGGTGGGTGTGTGTGTCTGGGGGGAGGATGGGGAGAAGTTTTAGGAAGTCCTAGAGATCTGAGATGGGGAAGGCTCCCAGGAGTCAATATGGGCGATCTTAGCTCCGATGCTTAACAGTGAGGCATGAAACCTGAAGAGGCTACCTCCTACAACCAGGCAGGATCCCTCTGGTAGAGGGATAAGGACACAAACCAATCACAAAACTTTTGACCCCAAATTTGTCCCATCTAGAAAACGTGTAGGGACAAAGATGGAGCAGAGACTGAAGGAATGGGCCACCCAATAACCAGCCCAACTTGAAACCCATCCCATGGGCAAGCACCAATCCTTGACATTATTAATGGTACTCTGTTATATTTGCAGACAGGATCCTAGTTCTCTGAAAGGCTGTATCCAGCAGCGGACTGAAACAGATGCAGATTCCCACACCCGAACATCGGATGAAGGTCGGGGCATTGCTGGGCGAAAGATTGAAGGCCCTGAAGGGGATAGGAACTCCACAGAAAAACCAAGAGAGTCAACTAACCTGGACCCCTGGCGGCCCTCAGAGACTGAGCCACCAACCGAAGAACATACACAGGCTAGAACAAAGCTCTCGTCCTCTCCCAACCGCCGGCAGACATGTATGTAGTAGACACGCAGCCCAGTCTCCGTGGCTGCCTTGTCTGGCCTTATTAGGAGGGGATGGACCTAATCTGGCAGAGACTTGATATAACTGGGTGGGGGGGGGGATACCTGTGGGTGGGGGTATCCTCTCAGAGAAGAAGGGGAAGGGGGAAGAACTCTGTGGGAGTCCCAAGAGGGGGAGTAGCATTTGGTGTGTAAATAAATAAATAAATAAAAATTTAAAAAGGAAGTTTTTTTTGTTTTGTTTTTGTTTTTTAACTTCTTAGAATGTGCGTTACAACTGTAGAATTTTCTAACTTAGAAGGCCAGGTTCCTTAACATACTTTGACAAGAAGGGATTTTTCCTGAATTTGTGAGCGGCTCACTTAGAAGCCGACTTTCCATCCTGTGAGTTCATTTGCTCACTTCAGCTCCACAGCAGTTGGATGTCAGTTCTTGCCTAGATTTCTTGGTTCATGAGCCACCTATGGTGATGGTATCACCACCCTTGCAGTCAACATAGCAGATCTTAAGTTCTAGGAGGGTAGGCCTGAGATCCTTGTCCGCATGATGCAGATCAGCCTCAGGACCTGCAGGCAGGCAAGCGGTCTACTGACTGGGCTTTGTTGCTGAGCCCAGGGCATGGCTCTTTTCTGCATCAAATTCCAGCTACTTAGCAAAGTGCCCATCCTTTGCTATCAGCCAGAAAAGAATTTTTTTAGGGTGATTAACTTACTGGTTGCTTTTCAAGCACAATGATACTGAGCTCTGAGGACCCAGTGTGTATCCCATCACTGTGGTCAATATGTAGACACTCAAAATGTTGATCTGATTGTGGAAGGTAGTAGAATACTGATAAACAGACAATAGAAAAGGCAGCAGGTAGGATGGAAAGAAATTGCATAATAAATACCACGTATTCCCCAGAAGAGAATTTAAACGGCTCAAAGCATATACAATGAGATTAGCATGGTTGTTCATGTCTGTTCTGTGTAATAATAGCTACTGTCTTTAGTGGCATAGAAGCCACCATAGGCAGTCTCCTTCAGGTGCACTGACAGGAACACGACAGTGATCTTGAATGAAACAGAAATGTGCAAAGCTTCTAGAAAATAACCTCGGGGCTGAAAATAACTCTGGTCCTGGAAGGCAAAGGCATATAGAATCGGCAGCGGTGTGTGATGCTTGTAGAAGAAAACGGAAATAATTCAGGAGTGGGGGGGGGGCACAGCTGCTGTCAGGATGTCAAAGAGGAAGCTTTCATTGGTCAGTGATTCATCTTAAGAGGCAGAGGCTAAACCTGCGCTCTGCATTCAGCCAGACATAGTGGTCTAGTAACCTGACTCTTGTACAAAATACAGACGGCAGAAGTGTGGCTAACGGAGGAAAAAAAAATAAAGTGATAGATGTCATTAGAAGGAGCAGACATGAGCAAGTTATCTTAATCTCTCTGATAGTACTTTCCCAGGCTTTGAGCTATTTAAATTCTTTTCTAACCCACACATTACTTTAACATTTCTAAGGGACACAGATGAGAAATTGATAACCAGCGTGTCAAGCCTCACTTCCAGCGACAGAAAAAGAATCCACAGTCTTTAATTTTTATGTCTAATTGACTTCAGTTGAGGTGTAGTCAAATGTATATTATTTCTTAATTTGACACCTTCCAGTTAAGAGGTCTTATTTTATATGTGTCAGAGATGCAGGTGTGAAAATTAGTCACCAGGAAGGCTAACTGTTCCAGATTCTTTTGACCTTATGGCTGGAAGGAGTTTAATTGTAACCTCATAAAGAGAGAGAGGAATTCTGGCCACTAGGGAAGATGATTACATGGTCATTGACAATGTGAACTTGAACGGCTACATTAGCTCTTTAATTATAATGAATCCAGAAGAAATGTTCAAGGTTGGAAAGAAAGCACCGGGTAGGGGATAATGACAGGTACTTATGCAAATGGTATCAATAGTAGCAGAATGAAGAGGCTGGACCTGCTTTAAGGAGTCTCTCCAGTTGGAGACTTCAGCTAGGAGGGAGAAGTACAAATCTTGATAATGTTCCGCATTTGTCATTAAAACTATCCTGCAGTGCGACACATTTCTAGTCACTAAATCTTAGACTAAGACTTTTCTTGGTTGGGATGATGGCTGTTTTTGTTTCTTCCTCTTTCAGTCTTTCATGCTTTTTAGTATTGATCCTCTAAATGGGAAAGGAAAATAAAGTAACCAAGATGAATATAGCAAATCCCCCTAACAACAAAGTTTTTCTCAAGTAAATTCTCAAGAAAAACAAAAGTTTATTTCTGATTTCTAGCTCTGGCTTCAACTTCTATCAATTCCAAGTACCCAAGGCTGTTCTTAACAGATAGAACATGTGCTATAAACCTACATGAATAAATTAATGATAGAAAGACTGGATGATAATGGAGACATGAATGTTGCAATGGAGAAATAAAAGCAACTAAAACTGGATTAAGTGAAACGGCTTCAACATTAGATCTCAATTTACATACCTTTTACAACATTGAAAATCAATGTATTACTTGGAATTCTGCAGGGGCAATCTGTTGAGAACACTTGTGAGAGACTCATTTTTAGTCAGAGATTACTTAATTAAAGTAAGGACATAGAAACAGCTTTTAGCACCCACAGGCAATGTGCTATCATTTTTCAGAGTAACGAAACAGGGTTTTGTATATAGGAAACCAAGCTTTGCCCATTTGAAACAGTGAAAGAAGAGTCTCTGTGAAAAACAGAGAAGTTCTTAGCATTCATTCTTCATCTCATAATGCAGGCAAATGGGAAATTATTCTTCCACGTATGTAAAACTTGTTACACCAGTTTCTTTCTCCCTCTCTTTTTGCTTCTATTGGGGGTGGGGTGGGGTTAACTTACTTGTTACTGTGACAGAATACCTGAACAAAAAGCAACGTAAAGGAGGGAGAGTTTATGTTGGCTCACATTCTGTGGGGATACAGTCCATGATGGTGGGGAATGGTTGGCAGCAGAAACAAGAGGAAGCTGGTCACCTTGCACCCATAGGCAACAGACAGCTGAATATTGGGGAGCAGGTTACTTCTTCCTCTTGTAACTCAGACTGAGACCTTAGCCTATGGGGTGGAACCACCTATATTTAGGGTGGTTATTCCTTTGTCAGTAAAAACTCTCTGTAAACACCTTTACATTAGTACCAAAAGAGTCTAAATCCAGTCAATTTGACAATGAATATTATGGTTCACAGTTCAGTATTTTTGGTTTTGCTTTTCAGGTCTTGATTGAGATATTACTCTTTTTATGTTTGGGGCTCAAACCCAGACATTGTATATGGTACTTAAGCATTGTGCCACTGAGCCTCACAGTCCATGAATTACCTTTCTGGGCCTTACGTTTTGGTGTTCCCCAGCTTGAGGCAGAAGTTTCATTCTGTGGTTAGTTAATCAGATGCTTATTGACATTTTCCTCAAGTCTTTCTTTAACAAAGTTGCACAGTTCATGAGGCATGATTCAGGACTGTGTCTTATTGTTTATACTTAATGTTTTACATATGTGTGTGTGTGTGTTTGTGTGTGTATGCATGCATGCTTATGTATATACATTTGGACATAATTGGTTTAGTGAATGAGAGGGTTTGTATTTATTTAATATGTCTTTTGTTTGTTTTCAGTAGAGGGATGCCATCTTTGATTGATGTTTAAGAGGCTCTAGGCAGCCTAAGCATGGCAAACATGTCTCTGGCTGGCCTTTCTCCTCTTCTCCATTCCCTCTGCCTTGCTAAAAGCCATTAGAATACATGCCTAAATATAGTCCCCCAAGTACATTCCCATATTTGGCCATTTCCTCCTCCTGAGGCTGACTATCAAAGAACTGAAGTCCAACACCCCGCCCCCTCCTTTGGCCACCTTAATTAACATGCCTAATCAAACTTAACCAACTCATCCTAACACATGGTTTCCTTATAAATGGTCATTTGCCTATGGGCCATGTCTGTTTCCTCTCTAGAAGTAGTTCTTTGTCCCTTTTGGATAAATACCGCTCTTCCTTTCCCTTGTTTCCTTTCCCCTTTCCCCCATTCTTTATCTCCTGTGTTTGTCTCTTATTTTCTCCCTTTGTCTTTCTGGGGCAAATAAGTCTCCTTTGTACTGAGAACTTGGTCTTGGGGTATCTTGTGCCCAATACCAGTCCCTTCAGATATCTAATTGTTTGTTTTTATATCCTCCCCGCTTTCCCTCTCCTGTGTCCTTTATTCTATGCCTTGTTTCTTCCCTTCACCCTTTTTCAAATACTGTCAGTCTTCTGCATAACAACAATTGCTTTATACTATTTCTTATGTACTTATAGGAAGCTACCTGGTTTTATTTCATATCCTCCCTGCAAATGTATATGATTTTTAAAGACACCTCTAAATCATGTTTAGCTTCATAGTGAATATAGAGGACAAATATTTTGTATAAAATAAGAGATATGGATACTTGACCCATAGTAATGACCATGTTTTGCTTTATTTTCTTTCTTAAATATAGAATAATATATTTAAACATGTCTAGTGGGTGTCTCATCTGTGTTTGTGTTGATGAAGGAAAGAATACCAAGGTTATCTGTAGTGCTTCACTGTGCATTGGTAGATGTTATATCTGTTTCAATACAAATCATGAAGACTTATGTGACAGTGGTGTGCTGGTAAATTGGCTGTCTGAGAAGAAAAGAAGCTAAGATATATAGCATTTGCCACCTTCATTCTACAAGGTTTCTTTTTCTTTTTCTTTTCCTTTTCCTTTTCCTTTTCCTTTTCCTTTTTCTTTTTCTTTTTCTTTTTCTTTTTCTTTTTCTTTTTTCTTTTCTTTTTCTTTTTCTCCAGGATAACATTACTGAATACAGGGGGCAGGTAGAATTTGCACCTGTGAATTGGTCCCAGCACATCACTGTTGTGAAAGGTCACAGGCTTTTAGAAAAGATTGCTAGACAACTGATCTTAGCTTATCCAGAATCTTGATTCCCTTTTCTGGAATCTGCTCTCCCTATGACATAGCTGTCAAATCGATTATTATGATGGGGTGGACCAAGGAATAGATTTCTTACAAAGCTTGGATTTTGATGGATTTGAATGTTTTCAGGATCAGAGGAAGTATAAAGCAGGCATAGATAAAGTGAACATATCCTTCCTATCAACTTGGAAGAAACCCCCTTGTAGCAAAAGGGGAATAGGAATTGAATATACAGATGAGGAAATTTCAGGTCTCTAGGTGGCCAAGCAGTGTCCCTGTCTTGGACCAGTGAGAGTCCTTAACTCCCATGGCTTAAGCAAGGTCCATGCTATTTGAAAGAATTTGGCTGAAAGCCCAACAATCTACCCTACCTTTCTCTCCTATGTTTGTACTGCAATCACATACCTGGAAATTAACCTCCAGAACATTTACTGGCGGTTTACAATAGACCATCACTTGTCTACAGAAGCTCTCTGCCACTGTAACATTCTCTAATAGGTGAATTGTTTTCCAATCGTCTGACTTTCCTCTGAACCATTTCTGGGAGTGAAAGGACATTCACAGTCATAAAGGTCTAGACTTTAAATATAGCATCAGTACAGTAGCTCTGGGCTAACCTACTTAAAACATTTTTATTTCATTTATGATTTCATTTGCACAAACCTTGCCCTGCTGAGGCTTTAGATCAAACCTTGAAGGGCCATCTTGATTCCTGGGTCCATAATAACACCCTTCTTGCTTTAGCTTTCCTCCCAGGCATAGGTTTTTATGATCTCCTCCAGTGTTCCTATATTGCCACCTATAGAGGTGGCTCTTTGGGGGAAGGATGGAGTATCTAGAACATATAAATATGCAACTAGCTCATAAGGCAAATACTATCAGTGTCTTAGTGGAGGGCAACTTAAAGCCAAGAGAAGGAGCCCTAGTAGTGGAATTTTAGATCGTCCATGATTTAAAAGGCAAAGAAGTTAGTATATGGGGATGTGCTATGGTTGGGGCAGGTACTTTTGTTTGGTTGAGCCTTTGGAATTTATCAAGTAGTTGACTGACTGAAGGGAGTCTAAGAATTGTCTGGCATCAAAGGCATTGACACCTTCTTTTAAATCAGGGACCCATCTTGAAATAGACTAAAATCTACTGTCAATATATGGAAAGTTGCTTGTGCCACCAGCAGTAATATTTGCTTTTGGTTTTTACTAGAAAATATAAATGAGTGAAACCAGAATTAGGGTATGTATGAATTTTTGAAAAACTAAACCAAACCAAACCAACCAACCAAACAAAAACAGCTCTTGTCACTGTTCACTAGTATTTTCCTCATTCAGTATTTGAGTGTGCTTTCTAACAGGTCTCGCAGGCATCTAGAAGGAGATTACACACCAAAGCCAAAACTATGTGTGATAAATAACAGAAAGACAAGCATGTGACTTTGGAAAAACAAAACCTCAAAGTCCACAGTAAATCAGAGGACAGCCCAGATCATGATCATGATACGAACTGTTAACGTGCCAGACCTCAGTGCAGAGAGAAAGCAAATCGATGCAGAGAACACTGGCTGCGTTCTAACGTGCCCTAGGCTGCGAATGGAAGTGTGAGTGTGTAAAATGTGGAAATTACCTCAAATCCCATGAGTGTTCCTGTGGGCCTTCACAGTGTAATCATACAAAATAGGATTATGAAGTGAGTATTTTCATTTACAGAATATGCTCACCATAACCTGAGAGCTTATTGAGTAACCCACTTAACAGGATGCCAAACCTATTAGTTCTTTAAAGGCAATTATGGGTAGAATATGAAATAGCTTTGAAATACATTGTATATTTTCTCTTGTTTTGTCTCATCTTTTGTTCTTAGTTTTTTGTTAGAATCATTTAGCAATGATATTGTACTTTGATGTTAAGCCTTTCTATGTGAACTTCACTTTAATAAAAACATTTATTTCCAACAAATGTCTTTGCCTATCTTAATTTTATAGGTTATGTACAATAACATCAGCTGTTGACTTGACACCCTAGGGAAGAAGGCATTTTCTTAATTGCTGACATGGGAGGATCCAGGCCACTGGGGCAGCACTGTCCCTGCAGCAATATCCTTGATGGGTAGTCCTGGGCAGCCTAAGGAAGGTAGCTGAGCAGACCAGTAGAAACAAGTCAGAGCGGGCTAAAGGAGGGAGCCAGGAGGCAGTATCCTCTATGGTCTCGGCCTCAGTTCCTGCTTCAGATTCCTGGTTGATTTTCCGCCCTGATCTATCACAGGATAACCTGTGATGCAAAAAGTACCAGCCAAACAAATCCTTTCCTCCACCACCTTAGTTTGGTCAGTGTCCTATCACAGCTGAAGAAAGCAAACTGGGGCACAGTATTTCCTCAGATATATATATATATATATATGTCAAAGAGAATGTCAACTAATTGCTGGCCACTGTACTTCCTCCTGCCACTGAGGTGGAAACAGTTGAGTGAATGAGCTGCATGGGGCATTTACTATCTACTAAGTCTAACTTAGTCCTCAATCTTCATAACACACGCTTATTTGAAGCAGTAGAATCCATCCATTAATCCATCCCTTAAAGGGTGTTGTAAGTGGATCACTTACATGTCAAGAGGCATGGCACATGACTTAATAGACACTGGCACAGGTATCACCCAAAGGTTATGGGGACTCAGGAGTGGCAGTCTGTTGGTGTGCTCACCTCACCATTTCCTAGAGCACATCGAAGTATTAACAACATCTTTGGTTTACCTCTTTCTCTTTGTGAAGTTAGGCTGGAAAAGTTTAATTAGGAGGATTTGAGAACCTGTCTCACCTGGCTTCGCCTATCTTAGAGATCTAAGTATCAGATCTTCTGGTCTTGACTGTCTTACAGACCAGTTTCTTCATATAACAAATATTTACAAAAGAACATGTGAATAAATTGTTACCTCTAACTCTGCTATCATTGAAAGGGAGTGAATCTTGACTGGAAAAACCAAAGAAAAGTCAATTTCTCTAGAAAGGAAAGACACACTGAAGGATGAGAGTGTATGCCAGACTTTACAATATCTTGGAGTATTGGCTGAACTTCATCATGCTTATTACAATATACATTGTTTGATTTCACTATGAAATTAATAGTATGGTATTTCTTTGTGACGAAGAAAGCGATTGTGTGACATGTGTAAATTCATTTCTTGTTAATGAGTTTGTGTTTGGACTGTTTTTAGATTGCCCCAGGACTCTGAGTCTTGTTTAAAGATGGTTATTGAAAAGAGATGAATTTTTGAGAAGTATAATGTCAGCATAGTCTTGATCTCGGGTTGTTATCTTTGAGGCCATTGTTTTCTTAATGACTTCTCTGAGTAAGTTGGAGAGGTTCCTGAAGGTGTCTCAACAGAAGCATTCCAGACTTGGCATCCCCAAAGGCACCATGGCCACTCATGAAGAGGTCTAATGGTAACAGGAATGACATCGTGTTTGTGGGGGTAGGATGTTATTCTAAGTTAAAATAATCATCGGGGCTGGGGAGATAGCTATTCGAATAAATTGCTTATAGAGCAAGCATGAGGACCTGAGGTTGATTCTTAGAACCCACGTAAAACAGTTAGACTTGGTGGTTCAGACGTACAATTTCAGTGTCTGGAAGACAGAGGCGGGCAGAGTCCTAGAGCTCTCCAGCCAGCCAGGATAGCCTAATAGAAAATCTCCAGGCCAATAAGAGCAGTAAGAGAAACCCTTACAAAGAAAAGGAAGCTGGTCCCCGAGGAGCAAAACAGTTGTGGCCTTCACAGGTACAGGTACACACATCTATACCTACAATTATCTAGTCAGTTAATATTCTTTTGGGTGCTTCACTTGCAGTTGTAGATCATCACTTACCAAGTAATCAATCTATAAAGAGCCCCTGTATTGCGAGCTTTTGTTCCCCTGGTAAGAACACGCTCAGGGCAACCGGAATCTTCTGCAGCACAAGCTTTATTGCTTACCCCATCAGGAGCCAGTGGCGAAGAGAGCCAGAGAGGGAGCCAGAGAGCGAGAGAGAGAGAGCGAGAGCGAGAGCGAGAGCGAGAGCGAGAGCGAGAGCGAGAGCGAGAGCGAGAGCGAGAGAGAGAGCGAGAGAGAGAGAGAGAGAGAGAGAGAGAGAGAGAGAGAGAGAGAGATGGCGGAGCCCTCTCCCTTTTATCGAGGACTGTCCTCCGCCTCGGACGTGTCACTCCCTGATTGGCTGCAGCCCATCGGCCGGAGTTGTCGTCACGGGAAAGGCAGAGCACATGGCGTGGAAAGCTACCCCGGCACATGTGCAGCTTGCTTGTTTACTACTTAGAACACGGGTGTCAGTGCTATCAGCGCCATCTTGTAATGGCGAGTGTGAGGACGGCTCCTTACACCCCTGAATGGCCACTGGATGACTATACAAGTCTTATTAACTATTAATTTGGTCAATTAGAAATAAAACATATGGCAAATGTAACTTATTAGCCACAGGCATAACTGGTAATTCATCAGGTAGAGCTTAACACACCGTTTATTTAGAATGGTTAGCTTTTTGGGACTCTCTGGGTGACCTTCTCACCAGCAGCATTACCATCCCCTTGCTGCTTGTTGGAAAGTCCTGAAGTGTCTGACATGTCGCCCAGAGTTTCTGAATTGAAATCTGCACTTTCACGTGGGCCTCAGGAGATTCACACATACAGTTTGAGAAGTACTGCTCTAAGGCAACTTAGAGCAGAGGTAGATTAAAAAATATCCCGGAATGCCTTTGCCTTGCCTGAGCTTGCTTGTAAAGGCAATTAGCTGAAAACACATGAGCTAGCAATTAACAAAAGGCAGAAAGAGTTCCGTGCCAAGCTGGTGGTACTCACAGAAAGGAGTGTAGAGAGGAAGGCGCAATCACAGCAAATTAGGTCTACTAGTGAAGTTCTGCTCTCCGGTATTTTAAATTTGTTTACTTCCAGCACCTGCCATAAACTCCTGCCACCCTAGAGGGCAATGTGGTATAGTAAAAACAGGTTGTACTAGGTCCCCAGGGCTCTTTCTCTGTGGTCCTTTGACCTTGACAAATCAATTACAATCCCCCTGAGTCTCAGAATTTTGAGGATTAGGAAAGCAGTGTTGTAAGCAAAAATATATTTCATGCTTAGCTCAGATCGGGGACTCTGTTTCTCCCCTTGTTGTCTTCCCCAAGTCTAATTTATAGAATGAGGACAGCTTCCTGCTCTTCAAAGGCTGCTCCATGTGAAGGATGCTGTCATGTGAGGCTAGGTTGGTAGAGTAAGCAAGCTTGTAAGCAGCTTCTTTGTACTCCTGAAGGGGAGGGAGACTTCTAACTACTGCCCTTACAGTGGTCTCCAGAAAAGCAGAGGGTACTTTAGTCTCTGCTTTTCTTAATGTCCCTGGTGGCAGTAAGCCACGTTGGTAGTCAGACTTGACACTCATAGGTGTAACTAGAAGCTGAAGGCACACATTAGAATTTCTTGGGGAATCTGCAAAAAATTGCTGGGGCCCTGAATTCACCCCAGACTAGATAAATAGACTCGCAGGGGTTAGAAAGGTGTTTAACAAAGCAACTCAGGAAACTTTAGGTGAGAAGTTAGGTTAAGAATACAACAAACTGTGTGTTATAAGCTTAGTACCACTATAAAGCACTCATTATGGGCTTAGTACTTAGTGCAAGTAAGTGCCACACTTTGGCCTCAGCTTCTCCACATGCAAATTCAAATTCATGTGGTTCTTGTGGCTTCTGAGGGTGTGATAGGTTTCTACCTATATATAAGCTAAGTCTTAATGTATGTCGTATGCATTCAAATGTATTCTCAACACTCAGTGAGATCAATGAGGCACTGGTGGTTTTATTTCATGCGCTCTAGAACATTTGGAAGACTGTGACATAAAGGGGTTTTTTCCCCTTAGAAATTCACAGGCATTCGTAGTTCTTCATCTTATTGTGATAATCGTTTGTCCTCAACCACTGTTAGAGAGAGGAGAGGGTGTTCATTCATTTACCCAATATTTATATATTTTCTTGATTTTTTTCATGAACTTTTGGAAGTCTTGGTTTTGCATTTTTCTGTTTATACGAATGATCAGTGGAGGCACTTTGGATCAGTCAGGTATAACTTTATGTCCTTCAAAACCACTGGTTTTCAAACTGTGGGCCATGACCATTTTGGGGTTAAGTGACCCTTTCGTAAGAGTTACATATCAGCTGCATATGTATTGAAAGATGGCCAGTCGGCCATCACTGGAAAGAGAGGCCCATTGGACTTGCAAACTTTATATGCCCCAATATAGGGGAATGCCAGGGCCAAAAGAATGGGAATGGGTGGGTAGGGAAGTGGGGGGGCATGGGGGACTTTTGGGATAGCATTGGAAATGTAATTGAGGAAAATATGTAATAAAAAATATTAAAAAAAAGAGTTACATATCAGGTGTCCTGCTTATCAGATATTTACATTATGATTCATAGCACTAGCAAAATTATGGTTATGAAGTAGTAATAACATAATTTTATGGTTGGGGGTCACCACAACAGGAGGAACTATATTAAAGGGTTGAAGCAAGCATTAGGAAGGTTGAGAACCACTGCTCTCAAGTGTACACATTTGAGAAGCAAAATGAAGACATTTGAATTTCTGTACAGTGACTGAGGATCATGAGAGTCATTTCTTCCCAGAATGAAATAGGATTATACTAGCTCCTTTTCTCCCCTCTCCCTTCCCTCTTCCTTCTTTTCCTGCCCTTCCCTTTCTTCCCCTTCCCCCACCTTCTCTCCCTCTTCTGCTTTTCTTTAAAAATCTGTACTTGGATTGCCTGCATGTAAGTGTGTACGACATGCATACCTAATGCCCAAGGTAAGAATAGGGCATTGGATCCTCTCGAACTGGAGTTCCGGATGATTGTAGGATGTTATGTGAGTACTGAGTATCAAACCCAGGACCTCCAGAACAACCAGTCAGAATTCTTAACCACTAAGACATCTCTCCAGCTCTCTTGTATTTATTGAGACAAGGTCCTATGTATCCCAGGTTAGGCTCAAATATGCTATGGAATTTGGGCTAGCCTCAAACTCCTGCTCTTGTCTTTATCTCTTAGATGCTGAGACAGATAAAAAGTTATCTGGAGCTTATTGTATAGGTAGAATTATTATGTTAAATAACTACTACACACGAACTGTCAAAATGTTGTCAAGAAACTACGATGAACTTTGACAAGTGCTTTCTGCATCATTCTAGATGATCGTGTGTTTTTATCTTTCCTTTTATTCAGCTTTATTCAGGACTGAGATTGAATATAAGGAACTCATACATGCTAAGCATGTGTTCTACTGCTGACTACATTCCTAGTATTAGGCTGCATATATGAAGCCAGTTCTGCATATCATGGATAATTCCACTCAATTATAATGTCTAACTCTTTTGGGGTGTTGTCATGTTGTTTGCTAGTATTTTATTGAAGGTTTTATAATATTATTTGTCTAGTTTTATTTATTATCTATCTATCTATCTCTATCTATCATCTAACTATCTATTTATTATTTGCAGTTTCTTTGTCTGGCTTAGGTATGCTGTCCTCATTAAATATCTTTGGGATATTCCCTCTAACTAACTATTTAGAAAGAGACAGGTATAGTCATTAATTTTCCTTCGATTTTTTTTTTTTTGGTAGAACTCATTTATGAACTATGTATTCTTTAGGTGGAAAGTTTTGTTTTGTTTTGTTTTGTTTTGTTTTGTTTTGTTTGTTTTTGATTTCTTTTTTGTTTTTTTTTGTTTTCAAGACAGGAGATTTTCTGTGTAGATCTGAGAGTCCTGGGACTCATGCTGTAGACCAGGCTGGTCTGTAACCCATAGAGATCCACCTGCCTCTGTCTCCCAAGTACTGGGATTAAGGGCATGCACTACCACTGTGTGACTTGGAAAGTTTCGGATTACTTCTTTACTTTCCTCTTTATTTATTTGCCCATTTAAGCTTTTATTTTGTTTCTTTACTCAATAGTGGTAGGCTATATCTTTATACGAGTTTATTTCTTTTAAAATAATTTGTCATTCAATTTATCGACATATAATTATTCATAATCATTCTGTAATAATTCTCTTTTATTTTACATTTCAGAAGCCTCAGTTATAATTTCTATTTTCATTTATGATTCTATCTGAACCTTCTTTGTGTTTTTTCTTCATCTGAGGGTTTACTAATTGTGTTTATGGTTTTGAGGAGACACTTCTTAGTTTTATTGATTTTTGTTTCTACTCTTTCTATTTCTTATTTCTAATCTGATCTATATATTTTTTCCTTCCTCATGGGCTTTATTTGTCCTTTTTAATAGCCCGATGAGGCCTATTTTGGGGCTATTAATTTGGAATGTCTTCATTTTAACTTAGGCCACTTATCATTGATGTCAGTTTGAACTCTTTTTTTCTTAATGATTTAATTATAGATGATCTTTCTAGATTTAATTTTTATTGGAATACCCTTATCTATCCCCTAATTTTCAGTCTATATATGTCTTAAGAGTTAGAATTGAGCTTGAATAGGCAAAATATGATTGATTCTGTCTCTAATCCCTTCACCTACTCTGTTTTTTATTATAGAGTTGAATTTTTTCCATTTGAGGTTTTTCTTCACATATAAGGACTTACCCCCTCCATTGTGTTGCTTTTCTGGTTGTTTTATAGATATATTATTATCCTATGACTTTCCCCTTCATATTTGGCTTATTTACAAATTAATTATACATTCGGAGTATATCTTGAATTTGTTTACATTATTTCTGTTAACACTTTAATGTAATCTTAAATTAGAATTAATTGCATCCATGTTTGTTCTGTGCGTTAGTCATCATCACTTCAGAATGCTAACTGCCTGCTACCTGCTCCGTGGCACATAACTGTAGCGAGAGAAATCTGCTTCTCTTCTATTACTCTACTAATAAATAGTGCTCAATGTAAGATGTCTGATAATGTACTAAAATGATGGTAATTATTTGATGATTTCGTTGAGTGTCTTACAGAGAGTCTAGAGTTAATATCTTTAGTCTGAAAAAGCGTTCATGTCAATAATTGCCTTAGGGTGAGCCACTGAAGCACTATAGTTTTACTTTTGCCTTTTTTAACCATCACTTACTCAATTTTTAAATCCAGAACATTCCTTCTGAGAATTTTACTTCTTAATGGTTGTCCCTTTTTCAGAAATTTCTTCAGGCTTTCTCTTGGCAGCAAGCACTCTCAAATTTATTGAAATAGTTTTCTCATTTCTCCAATCATTTTGCTTTTTTTGTTAATCATTTAAGTAATGTGATTTGATTTTCCTCCAGACCCCATTATTAATGTTAAAATTGTCTTTGATTCCTTTTGTAGTTTCCTCTTATGTAATTTGTCTCTTCTCCTTCCGTGTTGGTTAGTCCTACTTCCTCTGGTAGTCTGAAGTTGCTTCATTGTGTTTTTCTCCCTCTTGTTTTTGCTTAATATATGTCATTTCTGAATCAGATTCTTAAGTTAGTCTTATCAATTTGAAAATATCAGTCGTTTTCTCTTTTAATATGTTTTTTTTGTTTTTTGTTTTTTTTGAGACAGGGTTTCTCTGTATAGCCCTGGCTGTCCTGGAACTCACTCTGTAGACCAAGCAGGCCTCAAACTCAGAAATCCGCCTGCCTCTGCCTCCCAAGTGCTGGGATTAAAGGTGTGCGCCACCACTGCCTGGTGCGGTGCTTCTATTCTCTTGATCTTAACTTTCAAATGTGAAAATCTGCACTTTCTACTTTCTATTTGGTTTGTGTTAAATTATAAGCAACTTCTTCAAATGACTGTACTGCTCATCAAATTATTTACATATGCTATATAATCTTCTGTTCAATCTGTACTCATCAAATTATTTACATATGCTATATAATCTTCTGTTCAATCTGCACTTTAATTTTTCATTTTGTTAGCATTTTATCTCTAGAAGTACAGGGTTGTGTTATGTTAGGAGTTTGGACTTTTCTGTGATGATTCATCTTACTGGCAAACTTTAAACGTCTTTTATTAAAGCATACTTAATTTTAATGAGCTTACTGCTCTGTGAGGCTATGAAGGAAAGATGTCAAATTAAAAGAAAAAATTATTTGTACACAGTCTGTTCTAAAAGATCTTTCTAGAAATATAGTTTCCATATATAGAAATGGCCTATTTATAAAATTATTTCATTTTTCTTAAACATTCTTCACATGAAATAATAGAATCTAACACTCTAAAAGTGTTATACATCTTTATTTATTGGGACCCTGGCACAGGCTTTATATGTGCTACCTACTTAAATGTCCATAAACTTTCCTCAGGTTGTATTGCCCAATCACCAAAAACTAATGTTTCACTTATCTGTGGGCTGGATGCTAAGCCATGCTACCTTTCTCCAAGTAGCCTTCCATCCCACCTCCCAAGTCCTGTACCATCCAAGCACCACTCTGTGTGTGTTTCACAGTAAGAACCTGCTAACCTTAAGGAGGGATTGTTCCCATGATCAAAAGCTGTACCCCCACAGTTAGGACCAGCTCTGATATCCCAGTTGCATATGAACATCCAGTGACCCCAAATTTGAAAACATCAAGTCCTACCCAGCTGATCCCAAATTTCCAAGTTTGGGTAACAACAGAGATCAAAATGAACATGGGACATATATCCATTCTGAAAGACCCAACTAGCCACCTAACTGCAGGTGTTGAGGTCCCACTGCAAATACACAGATAACACACACAAAAACATATACACATATATACACACAGACACACAGACATACAGACACACAACCACACACACACACACAGACATACAGACACACAACCACACACACACACACACACACACACACACACACACACACAGAGCGATATATCTCCTTCAAAAACTAGTACCCCAACAGCCACCCTTGGTTCCCTCCCTGTGATAGCCAGGCCCAAGAGCATCTGGCTGGACTGGAAGGAGGGAATCTTAGCAGGTGGGAGAGTACAGCCAGGATCTTGTGCACAGCCACAAAACCCTGAAAATACCCAGGAAAGGCTTTGGAGAATTGATTTGGTTTAATGGGAGATGGGGGAGGGGTGGTAATGTCCCTGGGTAGGTGGCCTGGGTCTCTGCGCCAAGGTTAGTGTGGCTGTGTACCATTGGTCAGGGCAGGGGTGTTGGAAGATGCTTCATCTACATACTCAGGAGTTGGAGGTAAGGGAATGGTTAATAAGGCTGAACAAGAAAAGAAGCCTGACCCTGTCAGGGTCATCAGTTCTTACTAGGGCTGATGTTAGGAGAGCTGGCTCTATGGCACTAGGATGGGAAGGTAGTCAACTCATGCTGTCCTCATGTTTGAAGTGTCTGGAGTTGAAGCTCCCTCGACTCTTCCTCCATAACCATGGGCTATTATGGTCCCACACCCCATCTGCTCCCCGAGGTAATAGTGGTATCTTATTATGGTTACTGTGATGGAACACCACCAAAAACAACTTGGGGAGAGAATGGTTTATTTGGTTCATACTTCCATATTGTATTTCATTATCAGACTCAAACAGGAGCTCAAACAGGACTTTAATCCAGAGACAGGAGCTGATGCAGGGGCTATTTGGTGCTATTTACTGGCTTGGTCCTTATGTTTTTCTAAGCTTGCTTTCTTATAGAGTCCAGGAAAATGCTGTACATGCTTGCACATAGCCTGAACTCTGGGAGGCATTTTCTCAATAATGGTTCTGTCTTTTCAGATACTCTAGCTTATGTCAAGTTAGCATAAAACTAGGCAGCAACTTAAACAACACATAAGACAATGATCTAAAAATAACTTTTATTAGTGTTTTCAAGGAACCCATAATGAGCATGAATAAATGCAAAAAGGGAGTCTAAGAAAACACAAAGTGTTGAATAACATAAGAAAATCAATTCAGGATATGAATATAGAACTCAATAGTGAGTTAGAAATTCTGAAGAAAGCACAAACTGAAATAAAATTTGAAATAAAAAAAAAGTAAGTAGAACTTAATGGGCATAGCAACCCAGTTTACTATGTAAAATGCTTTTTCTTAATTTTATCAGGAAAACTGAGAAACTTCATAATTTTATCAATCTCTCCTGCTGGACCATTTGGAGCTAGAGTGATCTAACTCCATTGAAGGTTTTGTTTGACTTTTTTTTCTTTCATTTTTTTACAATAAAATACTCTAGAGATAAAGCAACACTAAGATGTTAATATAATTAATATCCACAGATAGCAGTCAGCTGTCATGAGCATCTTGTTTTATGTGTTTGCTCTCTTGATGTTTTTGCAGATACTCTCAGAAAAGTTTTAGATATGAGAACTTCCATCTCAAACTGAGTCTTTAAGTCACAAAGTAGGCTTACAGCTATCTTCAAAGTGGTCCCTTTGGAGGCTTTTAAAAATTATTTTCCTGGAAAAAGGAGGAAATTCTTTGAGAGGAGGGACTCTTTTATCTTGGAAATCCAAGGTTTCATGTAGTGCTTGGTGTATAGCCGGTGAATCAATGAATTCTTTGTTGACTTAGATGAACCCAAGTTAACGAGAAAGGAAGTAAAAGTTATCCAGGCTAAGAAATGTGTTTGATGTAGATGGCACAGGAAAGGGACATGTGGAAGGGCAGATAATTATTCCCATGGGAGACCATTTCCTTCTGACAAGAAATGGAAACCATAATGTAAATCTAAATGCATAAACATTTATTCTATTGACTTCTTTCCTATTTGCTGATCCCTGAAGTTTGGACTCTGTCTTCTTTCCGTGTGTTTAGACAATTATGTGGCTCCTAGGAAAATGGAACAGGTTGATGAATTCATCCTACTGTACTACTTATAATCAGTGTAATCTCCACATGTTATTGTCACTATTCCTGCGACTGATGCCAATTTGAATGATAATGTTACTCCTACTGAAACAGTTACTATTATTGTCAGGAGGACCTGTACGGGAAGAGCAGAGCCAAGAAGGGAATATTATCCCAATTTTATGGAAAAGAAGATTTGAAATGGGTCCAAACTTGAATTCAGGCATTCTGTCTGAAAATTCAGTGTTTCTTCTGCACTATGTTTTTGCTTTTAATCAGTATCTGTAGATCCCTTGCTTTCTACAGCTACTGTTGTGGACATCTTAGTAGTCAAGAAACTAGACAGTGGAATCCCCAGAGTAATAAAAGAATATGATGGTTATTAGCTGCTCCTTAAAGCTTTCTATTGAAATCATGCACATCTTTTGGGGTAGGACTTATATCTAAATATTTACAGATATTCCCAATGAAATATAAGTACTCATTAAGCATGTTTAATATGTGTAAATATGTGCATCTCTGCATGCACTGCTATGAGTTATGCCTAAGTCCACGCCCACTTAATCCTATGCTTAGGTCTTGCCCACATACAGGAAAGTAAACAGTAACAAAGTAGACAGGGGAAGCCTGAGGTTCTGGGCTGCAACTGAGAGATGATTACTAGCGAGCAGATATAAGATTGCTTTAAATACAAGCTGAGGTCAGATTCTAACTCTTGGGGCCACTTGGTGCCTACTGTTTAATTGGCCTGTTTCACTAACCAGACTTTTATGTGATTTGCATCTTTTCTCTCATCATGCCAGCTCCCAGGAACGTTCTCCCCGCAAAGCGTGTGGTGTGTTTGCTGGCAGAGGAATCAGAAAGGGTGGACTTGATTAGCTTTAAAGATCATTTTTGTTCTTCCTGAGTCTACTCCTCTTTGCATTATTGCTTCTTTCTAGAAACTTGCAGGGACATCAAAGGCTACTAGGTCACTCTACTCTGTTCATTGAGTTGACTTTCAAGTTTCTAAAGAAAATCAAACATTCATTTTGGAATGAGATATTGGTCATATAATCTTGTAACCTCGTACTTTGGCTCAACACACTTTTGAAGACAGACAGTTTAGTTTTGATACTCATTCTTGGGCATTTTTTTCTTTCTGCTACTCAGTAATAGCTTATCTGATGGTTTTCTCCCTATCATCATCCCATCCACGAATCTCATTCACACTACAGAGGAGTATATTTTATGTTCAGGCATCAAATAGAGAAACATGAAACAACTACTGGAAATCAACTGCAAATTGATATTTTTACTTTATGCAATGTTCAACCCTTTGGTAATAACCACCTCTATGTCATCTCTGGACTCTGTGAGGCAAAGTGCTTTCCTAGTAAAAGACATTGTGAATAACGGAAATGTAATCTTCAAAGGGATTTGATAATGTCGATAATCCTCTGTATTATAGGCCTCACACTTGTTAGATGAATATCAAATACGATTGTAGCAAGAAATACGTTGTTAATAACATCTGAAGCTCAAACTCAGACCTTAGGTATATTAGAATAACAACTACACAGACCACAAGGTGGTGAGAAAAACATGCCAGGCAGTAAAACGGCATCGTAAAAAAATGAGGGGATGCAAAGAATGAACACTTTTTATTTTAGTTTTATCCATGGAGAGACCTTTAGAACCCATGCAAAGGAAGAATAATTACATGTTCCTTGTAGGATGTATTGAATGGTTTTGGGCCGTAGGTTACCACTTAACAGAGGAGACCAGAGATGCCCACAGTTCTGCTAGTTTTTTCCTATGAAAAGTATTTGCGATATGAGGTAAGTAATATCAAGCCTTTGACTCTTATTGATTGTGGACAAAGGAGGAGACTAGGGATGTGTGCAAGAGAACACATAAGGAAGTCACTTTTATTCGGTGACAGGTATCATATGGTTGCTTTAAAGATTTGCATAAATGCAGGAACTTTGCTGCAGTGTGATTTAGGTCACATATGTAGTAGCATGCTAAATTTGAGTCTTTTTGTATCCTGTGTCACACTCATATATCTGTATATGTGTGTAGCTGCTGGGTATACATTAGGCAGCATAGAAGGTATCTTACAGAAGGTTCTGGTGGTTCCCAGGCAGGGTCTCTTGGGCACAGGAGCTACAGGACAAGCCCCAAGCGACTACTGTAGGTGTTCCCAGCATTGCCTATCCTGGACATTGCCTGCATTTCAGCCATTTGTACTTCATGAAAGGGTCCTCTTCTCCACTCCAAGTGCCCCACTCACATGGCTTCCCAACAGTGCCATGCAGGATTCATAGATACTCCTATCATGTCCTTGAAGGTCTTGGGGTATAATATTGAGTATCTGGACTCACATAGCAAAGAGACAGCTTCTCTTTTCTTATGCATTCACTTTCTCCCAAGGTACCCAGGAGAACCTCACCCTTCTAGATTCCAAAGGAACCAGGCCATAAGATGAGGTACTCTTCACCTCCTGTCTACAGACTCTTAGAAATTCAGGGTGAAACAACCTGGAAGGAAACATATAACGCCATCTTGTCGAAACTAAAAAAGGCTTCATTCTCAATGATAGCATCTTGTATTTTCTTGGTTGCTCTCTCTGATTCACAAGGAAATAGATTAGAAGTTTGTTTCTTGTATACACCTTCAATCTTTTAGACTGTAAGCTTCCACGGACCAAGAACAAGATTATAAAACCCCTGCTAATTAAATCTATATTTTATAATATTTATAATATCTAGTTATATTAAGCTAAAAAATAATCATGGACAGATAGACATTGACTGAGCAAAGGAACAAATTTGGTTATCTATGTCTTACTTGAGTAACTTCTTCAATATTGTAACTTGGATTTCCAACCCAGAAGGTCTGTGCTTCTTGGAGAGCTGTAGCCTAATCACACATACAGACCTGCTTAGGATATACATATTTCTCTTCCTTCAAATCCTGCTTAACTTGTAGTGGCCTGAGTGTCTCCAGCTGCTGTGGAACACAGACAGGATGCAGGCATGGAGGCTGTACTGATCTGAGGAGAACATAGCAGTCCAGTGACTCCTGGCATGTCCTGAGAGAGCCTTTTTTCTCCCTGTACACAGAGATGCCATTGAGGACTCAGGATGTCTCGCATTTGACAAGGCAATAGAATCAGCTCTTCCTGGGGTCAATTCTAGCTCCACTCTCCATGTTTGTATTAAAAGGTTAATTGCTTTCCACCTACGAATTCCCAGCCCAGCTTCCCTGAGAAAGAAAAGCCGCCTCAACCAGAGCTGATTTGCAGTGTAGTATCATCTGCTGCATCAGGTACACAGAATCTCTTTATCTGCGGCCAAGTGCACATTCCCATTTGAGAGATGGTTGCTGTTGGCAGCCAGCAGCGGCTGGCTGGATAACTGCTTGGTTCTAAAACCCTTGAAGACTTTCCTCAGTCTTTCTATTTACAGTGGGCTGGTGGAGAGCAGTACCTTATTTTCAAGGGCAGCCTTTAATGAGCACCCAGTGGCTTTTTGATGTTTCCCTACCACAGACTGTGGGTAAAGGCAATGCGAGGAATCAGACGTTTTCATCTGTGGAAGTATTTTGTATTGAACCCTGTCAAAAATAAAACTGCCTTTGGGACACAGAAAATCCAATTTGATAAGAATGTTCCTGCCTTTTTTCCCCTCCTGGATGCATTCTATCAGTGAGGGTGTAGTCTTTGGACTTCAGCTATTTCTCACTTGGAAAGTAATTTTGGTTGTGGCTTTTTGCAGTTTAGTGATGACTTGAATAACTATGGCCCTCATGGTCCTGGTCTAAAATGACCCAAATTAAAAACTCTAAAGGTTAGAGAGGAGAGAGCAGAGCAGTCGGTCATCTGCTTCCCTTGGGGGGTGTCCCATAGACATGATTAACTCAGGAATGGGAGTTTCAGGAGCATTTGCCATTCCTAACTCCTTCTCTCCCAAAGCTTCCTGGGAGGAAGAAGAGGGATTTGTGCCTGGGATAAGAATGTGATCTTCAAATTGTATCTTATATCTTGGGTATCCTAAGTTTTTGGGCTAATATCCACTTATCAGTGAGTACATATTGTGTGAGTTCCTTTGTGAATATGTTACCTCACTCAGAATGATGCCCTCCAGATCCATCCATTTGCCTAGGAATTTCATAAATTCATTCCTTTTAATAGCTGAGTAGTACTCCATTGTGTAAATGTACCACATTTTCTGCATCCATTCCTCTGTTGAGGGGCATCTGGGTTCTTTCCAGCTTCTGGCTATTATAAATAAGGCTGCTATGAACATAGCATGTGTCCTTCTTACCGGTTGGAACATCTTCAGGATGTTCAGGAGAGGTATTGCTGGATCCTCTGGTAGTATTATGTCCAATTTTCTGAGGAACCGCCAAACTGATTTCCAAAGTGGTTGTACCAGCTTGCAATCCCACCAACAATGAAGGAGTGTTCCTCTTTCTCCACATCCTCGCCAGCATCTGCTGTCACCTGAATTTTTGATCTTAGCCATTCTGACTGGTGTGAGGTGGAATCTCAGGGTTGTTTTGATTTGCATTTCCCTGATGATTAAGGATGTTGAACATTTTTTCAGGTGCTTCTCTGCCATTCGGTATTCCTCAGGTGAGAATTCTTTGTTCAGTTGTGAGCCCCATTTTTTAACAGGGTTATTTGATTTTCTGGAGTCCACCTTCTTGAGTTCCTTATATATATTGGATATTAGACCCTTATCTGATTTAGGATAGGTAAAGATCCTTTCCCAATCTGTTGGTGGTCTTTTTGTCTTATTGACGGTGTCTTTTGCCTTGCAGAAGCTTTGCAACTTTATGAGGTCCCATTTATCGATTCTCGATCTTACAGCGCAAGCCTTTGCTGTTCTATTCAGGAATTTTATTATGAACTAACCAGTACCCCAGAGCTCTTGTCTCTAGCTGCATTTGTATCAAAAGATGGCCTAGTAGGCCATCACTGGAAAGAGAGGCCCATTGGACTTGCCAACTTTATATGCCCCAGTACAGGGGAATGCCAGGGCCAAGGGGTGGGGGTGGGTGGGTGGGGGACTGGGGGGGGGGTGTATTGGGGACTTTTTGGATAGCATTGGAAATGTAATTGAGGAAATTACCTAATTAAAAAAAAAAAAAAGAATGTGATCTTCCCAGGCCCTTCAATTCGAACTCTCTGAATTGGAAAGAAGTGTTCAACGGGAAATGTCTTTCCAGACAGATGAACTTTCATTCTGGGTTTGCAAACCATCATTCCTGTGACTTGTTCATTAGGTCATCCAACATGAATTTAAGCATCTACTGTGTTGCAGGCCCGACTACAAATGAAACTTTGATTTGTTCTTTAAGGCCTACAGCTCAGTAGAAGAAAATAGACAAGAGAGTAAACAAATATAAGATACAATTAGAAGAAAACATACAGACACAATATTAGCACAGGGCATTCTTTTTTACCTACTTTCTCTACTACCATCCCTAAAGGTCTTTTATGTAATTAAACATTTTACTTGAAATTTAACCATTATATATATTATATGTGGTGTTATCTATTATATATCTGTTTGTATATGAAGATAAAAAATTTGCATTTTGCTTTTGGTTTACTATGACTCCTTAATCCTCCCTTATCTCTCTTCCAACACTCATCCACCCCTCTGCCTGCACGTCTCATTCATACATTCATGTCTTTCTGGAATTCTCTATCTCTTTCTTTCTCTCTCTTTCCTTCTCTCTCTCTCTCTCTCTCTCTTTCTTTTCTTGTGACCCACTGATTTTATCCAGGTCTGCCTTTGTCAACACACATTTAGAAATATCCACTAAAACCTGGTAGAACCCCTGTACTTCCCCTAGCTTCTCTTGGTAACAAGCAACTCAGCCTTAAGAGGTAATGCCCCACAATTGTCTCTTAACAGGTCCAATTTTTTGTTCAGAGCTTGTCCACAAAACTTTAGCTGCTGTGAGTTCATGACTTTAAGGCTATGTCAAGGCTAGAAGATAGCATTCTGCACCATTATCTTTAAAGTTCAGTTCTTAAATTCTTTCAATTCACTCTTCTATGATTTTCCCCGAGCCTGAGAGCTGGTGTTATAAATGACTTAATTTGCAATGAGAAAATAACTGTCTTCAGACCAGAAAGAGTATAGGGGCCTTGTTCTGGATCCACAGGCTCCTACATTTTCAACTCTCCAGTTTCCAGACTCTGGGAAAAAGGAACCCCTGTTGTTGATAGGTACCCAATTCCTAGTATTCTGGTATAGCACTGCAAATACCCGGTACCCAAATGATACCACTTCAGTGGAAAATCTAGGTTCCAAAGGAGGTAGCAGTTGTATTTCCACTGAGAAAACCCTAGAAAGATACAAAAGAAGTGATGTGTGTTACTTAGGTACTGAAGATTGAGTAGGTATCCTCACAGCTAGGAAGAGAGATAGCTATGTATGAGTACAGAATGGTAAAGTGGCAAAGTGGCAAGCTATAAAAGAGAGAGTTTATCTTGTGACATGCAGAAATAAAGCTTTCAGATGGAGGCCTCTGTGGGCTAAAGCACTCATTGCTAAGCTCCGTGACATGAATTTGTCTCTGAAACTCACAAGGTAGAAGAGTTCATATTGCTACAAGTTATCCTTTATTCCCATGCTGATGCTGAGGTCTGAATGCGTGCACACACACACACTAAATAATATATGTAAGAAAATTACTATACACTAGGTACTTTTCCTTTTCCATTAGCCATCAGACTAAGACAATAGGGCATTGAGAATGTGTTGTTAGTGGCAAGAACTTTACAACCCCCCCCCCCACCCGAAAGGCTTTGTGGTAAATTTTTTCTGCAAGTTGGAGAAGAGAGAGGAAGCACTGGAGTAGAAATAAACTCTGTGAATTCAGTGGGAAGTAACAGGAATTCAGGGACCCTGAGCAGAACTCAATGCGGAAAATGGGAATTTAATGAGGATAGCAGACAGAGTCAGTGGTCAAGTGGGCAGATGAGACAAAGTGGCCATGGTGAGTATTATAAAGTGTAGTGATAAAATAGTCATCTGAATTGTTTGATGTACTGATATTTTTGATGTTGGCTGATTGGTCATGGTGTCTTTTGAATGGAAATAAATGGGCAGTACGTGATATGAATGAAGCAAGAGCTGCCAGGGCTTTTAGCAGTAGTCTTACTGTAGTTACCACAAAACTGAGTTGTGGTCTGGTACAGTTATGATAGGGTTTGAGTTCATCCTCCAAGAGTTTGTGTTGGGGTCAGCCCCTGAGAGCAACTTCAAGAGGGGGAACCTAGAGGGAATTTGGAAGATGGCCCCTCTTCCGGCTGTTTGGGTTCCTGTCTGAATCTGAAATGATGCCCCAGATTGAACCAGTTCACAGGAATAGAGATTCATAAGTAGAAGCGAGACTGGAATCATTGGAGGAAGAGTTCTGCTACCCAGTAACAAAGGATACTACAAGCCTTTCTTTTTTTCCTTAAAGAAACACTCAGTTACTCACCTGGGTGACTGCAATGGGCAAGGAAAGCTTTCAAGACAGCTTACTTTTTGGCTCTGAACAGACACTAATTATTCATGACTTAAACTCCCTCAGGATCAAAGAGATGAGTAATGGAATTTTGTCTGGAGTCCGTCACAGGGTAGCCCAAGCATGCCTAATGCCTATTTTCCTCATCTAGAATTTACACTTGCTGGAGTCCTATTTAGGCAATAGAAAATTCCTCAAATTGTTTCCCAGGCCCTTTGAGAGCATCATTAGTGCAGGAAAGGTTGCCTGGAATCCAGTCGAATGGCTACATCTCTAAAAATCATGCTCTGAAAGCTACACGGGACTCCTGGAGAGGGGGTTGTAGGGAGGCTGAAAGGGAGCTGTAATTCCTGTCGCTCCTGATTCAACTCACCTATGTGGCACTTGCAGGCAAGTGATCGATCTTCACGTAATTAAGTGATGAGTTCAATTGAAACTTCCAGGTGTTGTTCCTTTACCAGTGAAAGTTAATAGCTCCTGGCAACCACTATGAAGTTTGGATAGGCTGTAGTATCCATAGCCAGAGACAGGAATGTGATATTTATCTGTCACTTTAGGAACTTAGGAGTCCAAGGAGCAGGAATATGAATTCAAGAACACATTAAGCAATATAGTATGATCTTATGGAAAAACCAAACCAAACCACCACCCCCAACAAAACCAACCACCAAAACTCACCAAATCACAAGAACTTTAAGCAAAGATGAATATTTTAGATAATGTGGATATATCCAAATCAGCCACTGAAACAGTCGAAGAGCAGAAATGAAGCTTCCTTGGTGAAGACAAATTTTTCCCTGTAGAATCAGCATGAAGCTATGCATGATCATGTAAGCCGGCCCTTCCTTACAGTCTGCCCCAGGAATTTCTCACTTACCTAGCCTGGCCCTACAATCCTATAAGCCAATGCCTTACTTTGTCTCTCCCACTGGTTCTCTTTTGGCAGGGAAGTCCCCAAGGACACACTGATTGATGGGAAGGGTTTCCCTGTATTCATGTTGATAAACATCATCAGAGGAAGTCTGCTTTCAATTAAAAAAAAAAACATATCTCTTCAGTGTTTTTCCTCAGAGTTAAATTTTCTCTCCAATTCTGTTATAATCCTGTCCAAGGGGGCCTTGATTACCTCTTGATTCCATGCTGCTCCACTAATTGACGATATTATACTAATTTGACTAATGTTGCAACCTGGTAAAACATGCTCAAGGTAGAAGATAGGAAATAACATTGCTTCAAATGTAGAAATCTTCTACTGTAATTTTTTTTTTACCAAGATTTAATGTACACTTTTGCTTAACACATGGAACATATAGTATAAAGATTGCATACTGAATAAATGTCATTCATTAAGCCAAAAAAGAAAAAGAAGGAGGAATTTACATCAAGTTTTTAACTATATTGTTGAAATACAAATATGCAGATTTTATCACTGAAAAAAATCTCAGTTGTGTTTCTTCATTAGGAACTTCGCTGAACCTAGAACTTTTTCACGACTCAATTAGAAAGGAAACAAAACAAAACACAAAACCAGAAAAAAATAAACTGTAAGTTGATTGGCTGCTGAGACAGCAAGGGCTTTTTACAGAGATTTGTAGAGCATCGCACCAAGAGGGGCAATGTCGGGTAAGAGATTAAATAGCTGTGTCTTGCTTTGTGCAGGTCACCAACTTGTTAACTCGCCATACTATAAAGGGGTAGCTGGGAAGGGGATCAAACTGTGGGGATTCAAGGGTATGTGCAATGTACAATGTCATATATACACACACACACGTGGCAGCGCAGCTGCTGCAGCTAAAGGTTAAAACCAGGTCTAAGAGGTGATCGCAGGGCTATTCATACAATCAAGGAGGAGAGAAAGAGGTCAGGCTGTTGTAGGTTCACACAGGATACTTTGGGGGAAAAGCCTTTTTTGTTTTTCCTCCTCAACATTTAACTAAAAACACTTTTTAAAAACTACAGTTTGCTGCTGACCTAGTGTCTTCTCTCATTTCCATGTGAGACATTATTACAGTATGTTTACAGGCCTCTCCAGTGAACAGGGTCTGCTCACAACTGCAAACTTCTTGGCTCCTGTGAGATTGTGAATGGACAGCCACACATCACACAGCTCAGCAGTCACTTTGTTTTTAATGTTTTTTTTGTTTGTTTGTATTCACACCCCCCAAAAAAAATCCCATTAAAAACAGTTATGAAATGTGGCGTCCCATTGATGCAAGGTGCTGGAAAGCCACTTTTTCCCCCAAACTCACTGTAAACAACAGTAACTTTGGTTAAAATAAAAAAGTCTTCTATGTAGGCAGAGCCTTGTCTTTTCCAATAGAGTCGGTTCTGAGGGAAGCAGGTGACGGTGAGGAACAGAAAGGTGTGAGGGAGTGAGTGGGGAGGAGAGAGAACAGGAGAGGCTTTCCCTAGGAAGAAGCTGGACAGCATAGGGGAAACTGGATTCTGAGGTGGTTTTGCATAAATAAAGGGCAACAGTTAGTTTCTAAGTTCTCCACACACTAACACGCACATGGAGAGGGGAGGTGTCCCATGGCTGTCATGACTGGCCAATCAAAAACAGAACATCACAAATGACGTGTGAAACCAGTGAGCTCATCAATGGTGACACAGATGTCCAACAGCTGTGACTCAGACAGAGTGAACTCTGAGTGGTTTTCATTCATTTTGGCCAGGGCAAGCAGTGCTCCACACTATGGACCTCCTAGTGTTATACTGTAATCCTTCCAAACAAAGACAAATTGTGAACCACCTACAACAATAATGGTGATATTGGACTTGAGAAGTAAATTATTCATTTAGACATGATACTCAGGCTTATTGGTCAAATCATTGAAAAAGCTATTAGGTTTGGAGCATCTTAGAACAAAAGACACTCAATGGTTAGAATTACTTGCTATGACAATGGATTTACTACTACACTGTTCAACTTAACAAATCTGTCGCTGGTAGCTGATGATACAGTGATCTCCATGGAGCTGCTCTGGGTGAATAGTGTCACTGACATTTAGAATTTTGAAATAAGAGGTGCTACGTTCTGAAGATAACTAATGGTCTTTTAAGAAACAACTTTTAACTATTATTGAGCTCTATACTAGACCTTTTAGATAACATCACTAGCTATATCTTTATTCTCTGGCTTAGTGAAACTACAGGGTATATTTAGCAATAGTCTCATATCAAGTGTAGGTAATATATCTGAGATGAAGCTTGAGAAGACCCTGAAGTCTCAAATAAGTTATTTGGAGAAGGGAAGAAGCTACAACCATAGCACCATCTGGGTGGCAAAGATGTGGGGCTGGAACGGTTTCTTCCAGGATCAGATTAGGTTTGCTTTGAAGATGTGCATATAGTACTGTTTCTCTCATTGCACTTAGTATTTATTTATTGCCAGTCATCTGGCAACTTAGTCTTTCTCATGCCAATGAACCTGTATGTAAAAAATTGTGGTTATTTTTCTGGAATGACTAATCTTGTCGAGACAGTAAAAGTTACGCAACTGAGCCATAGAAGTCTTGGGATCCCCTCTGGGGGCTATTACTTACATGCTCTGTGACAAAAGTCACAGAAAGTACTCTCAACCATCAAGGACAACTCACAACAAACAAACAAATTAATAAACAAAAATCCAACCCATAGTATTCAGATAAGCCAGCCTGGGTGTTAGCCGCTTTGTGGCAGGCAGCCATGTGGAGAGAAGGGAAACTTCAGAGAAGGAATGTGGAAGCCCAAAGTCGAAGGAATTTAAAAGCATACTTATTCTCTGGCCAGCATCTGAAGGAAAAAGCCAGAAGAGAAGAAAAAGAGGAATACTAAACCTATTTTGAGGGCTCAGAAAGGACAGATGACTCAGTTGAACCTCATGGTGATTTGTAAGGACTGAGCTGGGCCAGGGGGTGGGAATTCTGGAGAGAAAAAGGCATGGTCCCTATATAGGCGTGCTCCCTTCTCTTGTAGAGATGGTTGATTAGCCGAGTTCTTGAGCTGCTCATCTAGGCTAATTCCTAGGGGATGAGACATGACATGTCTCTACCTGGTGGTAGATTCCATTTTTTTATTATATCAATCCTAATATGCAAACAAATTATAATTATCTTAAATTTAAACGTATAATTCTAGTCCCACATGACATTTTAGCTGCAATCATGCGTCTGTATTTCCAGGTGTGGTCGAACTACTTAAGGCTTTTCATTATCCTTACAGGGTTTGATTTCAATTCTCCCTTTGTTTCTCTGTAATCCATATTGGTCCGGTTTCTCCCTGTTACCTTTCACAACAATGGCTCTTCCCATGCCTCTTAATGTCTTGATATATTAATTTCGACAAGGAATTCTAGTTCTTCAGTTTTAAAGGTTGTTTTGAGACAGAGTCTTGCTGTTAGCCTAAACTGGCCTTAAATCACCATCTTTCTTTCTCAGTGACCCCTGTGCTGGGGTTACAGGGACACACCACCACACCTGAAGAGTTACTCTCCTCAATTTTTACTTCACTCATTAGTTGATCATTGCTCCTTGCTACCCTTTCTTCAGTTATTCAAAGTCTATCTTTCCATGTGTTTCACCTCTGTTCCTTAGGTATGCTCATTTAGTTATAACCTCTTTTATTTTTGTGTTGCCAATGATTCCCAAATCTGTGACATCAATTCCAACCTCCAGAATTCTTTCTCAGAGAGTCCCCTTAGCATCTTTTTCTCAATAGCCAGCAAAAACTTAAATATGTCTAAAACCCATTATGTAATCTTGCTCCCACTCTCCAACCTCTTTCTTCTAAATTCATCTCCTGATCAGTGAATACTTATTCAAGACTTTGAGATGCTGGAACCAAAAATTAGGAATTGTCTTTGATGTCTCTCTTTGGCATCTCATCTCCAAGGCAACAGAATATTCTGTATATCCATGTATAGAGAATTTATTCTCAACATCCTTACCATATTATTTCAACGACTATCATATTGTCTTTTATATAACATTGTTCCCGGGGAAGGTATAAATATATGTCTATTCATCTTACATGTAGAAGCAATGATAGACCAAAGTAAAGAAAGAGTCCATCAAAGGTCAACTTAGTTAATCATTGATTATTACTATTTTAAGTTTTAATTTTTTACTTACAGGAGTATGGGTGTGGATCTTATTTGTAGGTAGATACTTTACCAGAGCCCACCCCAGTATGGATTATGACACATGAATCTGGAGCTCTCAAGCTTTCTGCATGACTTGCAGGCAACTTGGCATATCAGAGTCTCTTCTACTCAACAGGAGATTGTAACATTGTGGAGGAATGGGGCTTGGACATCTGGCAAATTTCAGGGACTTCTTGAGACTTATAAGTGGTTTGCTTACTGAATCTTCACAAGCTTTCCTTTAGAAGTTCATGAGTCTTAACTTGTTTCTCCCTGGAAAGAATGTTTCAGCTTATAGGAAACTGCTATACAGCTTTGCCATCAAGTTTGAATCATTCTTCTTGGTTCAGATATGGTTTTATACCCTTTCCTTTCCTAATGCCTTTTTTTTTTTTCCAGATAGCAGCTGTCTTAGAGTTTCCATTGTTGTGAAGAGACACCATGGCCACAGCAACTGTTTTTTTTTATTTGTTTGTTTCTTTTTATTTTAATTGGATATATTCTTTATTTACATTTTAAATGTTACCCCATTTCCTGGTTTCCTGCCCTCCTGGAAACCTCCTATCCCATTCCCCTTCCTCCTGCTTCTATGAGGGTGTTCCTTTACACACCCACCCACTCCGTCCTCCCTGTCCTCAATTCCCCTACACTGAAACTTCATAGGACCAAGGACCTCTCCTCCCATTGATGCCTGATAGGGCCATCCTCTGCTACATATGCAGCTGGAGCCATGTGTACTCATTGATTGGAGGTTTAGTCTCTGGGAGCTTTAGGGGGTCTGGCTGGTTGATATTGCTCTTCCTATGGGGTTGCAAACCCTTACAGCTCCTTCAGTTCTTTCTCTAACTCCTCCATTGGGGATCCCACGCTCAGTCTAATGGTTGGCTGCAAGCATCTGCCTCTGTATTTGTCAGGTTCTGGTAGGGCCTCTCAGGAGACAGCTAAAGGGAAGCATTTAATTGGAGCTGGCTTACAGTTCAGAGGTTTAATCCTTGTCATCATGGCCAGAAACCTGACTCAAGTAGAGGTGGTGCTGGAGAGGTAGGTAAAAGTTCTATATCTGGATCTGTAGATAGCAGGAAAAGAGTGCCACACTGGGCCTGGCTTTAGCATCTGAGATACTCAATGCCCATCACCAGTGACACACTTCCTCCAACACCACCTACTCCAACAAGGCCACACCTCCTAATAGTGAGTCTTCTTATGAGCCTATGGGTGCCATTTTCTTTCAAACTACCACAGCAGCTAAAGGGGGTAAATTGGTTAAAACTGAAATTTGATCATGATGATTGACTGTTCTATCACCAGAGTAGTCTACTTTTGTCTACCTGTGTGACCAGAATTCTCTGCGTCTTCATCTTAGAAATACCAGTTTTCATTCCATTTCTTGAATACATCAAGCATGACTTTTCTCCAGAGACCTAATATCTGTTTTTCCTCAGTGAAACTGAGCAAAAAGTAAAGGGACTTTTGGCATATTCTCCATCACTGTTTTGGAATACATTTTTCTAGATATCAATACCACCCTCTTTTAAGTCTTTGCTTAAATATCACTGAGTCAGTGAGGCTTTCCATGATCACAGTAGCTCCTCTTCTCCACGTTGTTTCCTAACTCCTTTTTCTATTTTTTCCTTCACAGAATATGTATAATATTTACATATATGTTTAAAATTTATTATATACTATAAACAATACACATACTGTTATATACTATATCAATATTATACAACATATGTACTATACTTGTTTATTATTATTATTGTTATTAGTGTTGTTGTTATTTACTACTACTACCACTACTATTACTACAACCACCACCACCACCACCACTACTACTACTACTACTACTACTACTACTACGACGACGACGACTACTACTACTATTTGTCACAGCCTATAACAAACCTCACAAAGGGTTGATCCTGATCACAAATCAAACAAGAATTTTTAGCACACACAAACCTGCCTGTGTAATAGTAACTTTATTGATAGTCAGTGCCACCCACTTATATATAGTAGTAACCACTTCTTTAGTCTCCTGCTAGTACACTGGCAACCAGATGGTTCATTTTTGTGTACACTTTGTCTTGCTCTTCTAAAACATGTACCTATTCTCCTTGAATATATGAATGTTTGTCACTCTTCTCCCCTGGAAACATTGCTAGGGAAGTTTTAGATAGTTACGCAGCCCAGAATTCTGCTGCAGATATGATTTTCTGCTTATTCTGTCTCCCTATCAGTTGTTGACATGAGACTGATAGGTTTGTTACAATTGGTGAACTCATATATTATAATCACGCAAAGTCCAGAATTTGTAGGACTAATTCCTGCTGTTGTCTAAGTGTAGCTTTAGACAAGTGTGGCATGTCATATATCCAGCATTGTAGTGTTATGGAGAATTTGTTCCAATATCTAAAACCATCTGTTTTCCAACTTATCACCCTCTCTCCAACTATTGATCAGTTTTAATTCTTATAAGTGGTGATTTTATTTTAAATAGGATTATCTTTTTAAGAACAGCTTTAGGCTCACAAACTGAGTAAATGTTGTGAAGAATTCTCAAATGCTTCTCACCATTTCTCTTGTTATTGTCTTCACAGGTTTTTCTTTCACACAATGAAGTATAATTAGAATAATGTAGCCTTTCATATCAGCTTTTATTGTGTGATGTTGATGTTGCCTACAGAGACATGAAGAAATATCTATTCACCCCAAATAGGGCACTACTAGGCAATAGATGATTCCGCTCAAGACTAGCCTATTTATCCAGCGAATTCATTGTGGTTACTGGAGCATGTTTTACTCAATGGCAACTGCATCACTAAAGAGTTCATTGAAGTACTGTGACCCCCAATGCTGGCTGCAATGCTAGGGGCTCCCTGTATAGCTTGGAAGCAGCTCTGTTGGTGGGAGAGGCTCTTCTTGCCAGTATATGTTACTATTTATATAATCCTGGGAGAGTCCTTGTGAATTTTGCAGGTCTTGTGAACTTCCTGTGTACTCTAAGTTTTGTCTTTTGAGTCTCATAAGGTTCCTTTTTCTCTCTAGGAAGGAATGTCTCAATTTATAGACTATAGCTGCACAACAGCAGCTTTCCCTTAAACATATATGCATTTCAACTTTCTCTGTATCTTTTAATGGCTTAAGAGCTCGTATATTCATCATTTTCTTTCTTTTCCTATTGAATAAAACTGTAGTGTCTGGATGTACCACAGTTTGTTTATTCACCCTTTTAAAGTAGAGTTTGTTTCAATGTTGTATTAGTTTCTCAAACACTGCTTGACACATAGTAGATGTTCTGGACGTCTCTTATCAGTAGCATTTCTCTGCACTAAGTTATTCAGTGTGATAGACAAAATGCAAATTCCGAGTGTTGGAGATTTCCTATCTGTGTTATCATTCTCAGCTTCTGAGAAAGTGGCTCTTGACTGTTGGACGCATCCACACATCAAAATTTTTTAATATTTTAATTTTTCTACTTTTCATTGTCATTGGTCTGTCCTAGCTTCATTAATGTCTCCCAGATTAAATATTAGCATTTTGATTCCTATTTCTGACTGTAAGGCATAATATCTTCCAAAACACTCACTTTATTTTGTTTGACTCTGGCTTGAAATATTCAGTAGATTAAAGTTAAAACTCATTTGCATGTGTTTACATTTTTAAAGACTTGACTCTTAACCAGTGCACAACTTTCTGTTCAGTCTCTCTTTGCACAAACTTCTGCCTCCTACTCTGTTTGCTTTAATAGCTTGGAATTATTTGGAGAAACCAGATTAAGGTGTGGCTGCTTGTCAAAATCAAGCACATTTATGTGGATCTCAAATTGGTCTTTGCTCTATTGTTGGCCTCTCCTACTTTATTCTGGTATGTTTGAAGTAATGAATTAATTTCATTATCAGGTCTATATTTAGGAGATAAATTTGACACGAATTACAGAGAAAAAATACAGAGCTGACAGCTGGAGCTGATGCTTTTGCCTTCTTTATTTTTTCATCTTGTAGTTGGATGCTGTTTTATTGGCTCTCAGACTAGACAATAAAATTCCTGTAAACTTGTAGAAGCCGAATGGTTTTTACACACAAAAGTACAGAGTAAGGTCTCTAGATTCTGCTGTAGAATAGAGAATAAACATCTCAAATTGGTTCGATCACCACTTCAAATGAAAGAGTCTACTGTGAAATGCAATATTTTTCACTGCCCCTTATAATACCAATATCCTGGCATCAGACTTTTATTTTTGTTTAAATAAAACAGGAGCTGTTTAAAAATGTCATGAAAAAGAATCAGTGGAATAGAATTCTGCTGCCATAAAGAGAATAGCTTTTCACATTTTGTGAACTTCAATCTCACTTTGAACATTGATTTCACACACACACACACACACACACACACACACACACACACACACACACACACACACACAATTTAACCTTAGAAGGGTTCGAATGATGTTAGGAACCAAGCAGGTGAGATAATTCAGGGCGAGGGAAAGTCAACATACTTTCTAACAGTGTAATCTTTTCTTATAATGGTTGCATACCTTAGTAACTAAGGATTTGGTGTAATGAGATACAGCTGAGCTTGGGAAATTTCATCAACTGTTCAATTGCAAGTGATTCTATTCTTTCTTTAGCTCACAGCAATACTGGAATTTGCTATTAAATTATAAATAGAACACTGTATTATGGTTTTATGCTTTTAAAAAAATATTCTGGTTCTTGCCATTCCAGCAAACTTTATGACAATTTCTGCATCTTCCAGCAGCAGGTAGGATCGATATCCTTACAAATTGCTCTGTTTTTTCTGTTTTTTAGAGTATGAGCAATCCCAAAATAATAAACGAAGGTTAACATAATGCAAATCAGAGCTAAACTCATGCTTAAAATTCTGATTTATTAATTTCCAGGTTTATAGTTACTCATTGAGTCTATTTTCTCCTTCAGTTTTTCAGTGTATTACATTTTGTAATAATCATATGATTGAATATAAAGTCCAGTTGGGCTAGTTTACATCTGTTGATTGATTGATTAGTGTTTTCTCATTTTCACATGTGTTTGTTTTCTATTCACACTTGATTCACGAGGATGTGCATGCCTGTACATGTATGTGGACGTGGAGGACAGAGGCTGATGTGGAAAGTCATTCTCTACTGTTTTTTCTCACAGAAGCAGTGTCTCTTGGAATCTCAGTCAAACTTAGAGCTGGCCAATAGGACTAGTTACATTAGGCAACATGCTCTGGGGATTCTCTGTGTTTATGCTCTGAGGCAGTAATTACAGGCAGGATGCCACACACACCTGGGATTTTATGGGTTCTAAGTATCTGAGCTGCATTCCTCATGTTTGTGTACCTGGAACTCTCCTATTCAGCATGATTGTTGGCTAGCTGAGTTCCAGGGAGACTCTTTTCTCCACCCACTCACTGGTGGGATTACAGTGTAAGCCAGTGTGCTACCCTTGTACATATATGGTGGAGATCTGAAATTAGATCTTTGTGCTTCTGTAGCATGCTCTTTACTGACCGAGTCATCTCTCTAGCCCTGTCATTGTTTCTTTTAAAGGTGGTTAATGTTAATATTTCTGGAATTCATTTTATCCATTTCTAAAATAAAACCATTAAAATTAATCAAACAAGTTAAAATTAGTAGATAACTTTAGTTGATGTACTGATCATGGGTTTTACAATCAGTTTTATTATTTTTTATTTCCTTTTTTTTCCCCACAAAAAGTTCCTCTGCTGGCTAGTTTTATGTCAATTTGACTCAAGCTAAAGTCATTTGAGAAAAAGCCTCAATTAAGAAAATGCCTCCATAAGATCAGGCTACAGGCAATCCTGTAGGGAATTTTCAAAATTAGTGATTGATGACAGAGTCCAATGTGGGTGAGACCATCCCTGGGCTGGTGATCCTGGGTTCTATAAGAAAGCAGAATGAGCAAGCCATGAAGAGCAAGCCAGTAAGCATAACCCTTCCATGGCCTCTGCATCAGCCTGTGCCTCCAGGATCCTGCCCTTTTTTAGTTACTGTCCTGACTTTTTTCAATGAGAAAGTGTTGTGGAAATGTGAGCCAGTTAAACCACTTCTTCCTCAAGTTGCTTTGGTCATCGTTGTTTTTCATGGCAATAGAAACCTAACCTAAGGCAGTACCTCTTATAGACAGGAATTTGATAGACTATTAATGTCTGCACTTATCATAGACATTTTTAAACAGTAAAGAAGTTTTTCATTTTTTAAATGAAAGAGGCCCAGGAACACTGAATGGATTGGCATTGATGGTGCTATAGCTACTCAGCTCTGTTCTTAGTTCTCTTTGTCATGGAACTACTGGGGAATGACTACTTCTTAGTTTATTAATATCATTAAGTAACCACTGTGTTTAAAGTCTTATAATTTTCCTAAAGCCACCTAGTTCTGCAAACATTCACCATTCCAGACAGTTTACACACTTGTGTCAGCACATTGTGTTCTCACAGCAGATGGAGAGGAGGTTCTGTTGAGTTAGCTCCCCATTGTACTCCTCAGGAAACAGAAGCATAGTGAGTTGAGTAACTTATCCAGTTTCCCAACTAGTATATCAGAGCTAAGAAAATCTGGCTTCAAGCACTTGCTCAGGTTACAGAACTGTTGGGCCATACATCTTGAATATTACTGGCATTAAAATTTCTGTAAATTCCTTTCATATATATACACATTTTAGGAAACTTCTGCAAGTTGGTTTCCATCTGAGTTCAAAAGTCTTTTAGATTCAGTCATCCTGCCCTGTATTCCTGCTTTCCCCTGCCCTCTGTTTCCCAAGCTCGTTTAATCTTTCTATTCTAGTTTCCCCTTTATCTCTGTCTAACTCTGTACTCTAGTTCCTTTTCCTTAGAGGGTCCCCTACCCTAGTCCCTTACTACATCTAATCTTTATGCTTATTCATATTGAAACACACATATCTAAAGTTTCAATATATGAAAAAACATACAAAATTTGTTTTTTAGGTCTGCATTACCTCATTCAGGCTGACTGTTGTCTGCTTCATCCATTTATCTGTTAATTTCATAATTCCATTTTTTCTAACAGGTGAATAATATTGCATCGTTGACTGTATCACATTTTCATTATGCATTCATCATTTGATGGAGAACTAGTCTGTTTCTGATTTCTGGTCATTATGTCTAGAGCAAGGAACATGGATGAGCAAGTATCTCTGTAGTAAGATTTCAAGTGCTTTTGATATATGCCTAAAAGTGGTATAGCAGGATCTTTTCACAGATCAATTTTCAACTTTTTGATAAACCCACATACTCATTTCCATAGGGAAACCATGACTTCCAGACACAACACGACTGAAACACATATATAAACTCACAAAGTCTTTGACAGGACTTCACCTGCCAAACCCGACAAATTCCCAGTAGTGAGAAGGCACTAAAATTCCACCTTTAACAGGGATCACAAGCAATCCCTCCTGTGAAAGGGAAACTCAGGTTCCTCCATTGGAGTGTCACTGGGAATGTCAACCACCTTCCTGGGTAAGCCCCATGCCTAGAAGTAGTTGCTCAACACAAAGAAGACTCAATGTTTTTGTGGTGAGTATTTTATTTGATTTGATATTTTTTGTCATGCTGGGTTTTGTTCATTTGTGTGGTCTCCCTTCCCCCCAGCCTGGAACCTGCCTGCTCTAGGGTGGAGCTACCGGCTCATTCGTCCTGCCATGCCCACTGCTGGAACCTGACCTTGCTGCCTGAAGGCACACACGTGTTCGTCCTGCTACTGGACCCTGAGTTACTTGGCGGGAAATTGGGTTCCCTCCCCCTTCCTTTATAAACTGAGTGTCTGGAAATATTAAATTGAGTCTTGATCCGAATGTTGTCTTGACTCCATTGTTTCTTCCGCCCTATCTAGTTACCTCTCTTTGCAGGGAACTGCCATTCTCAGTTGAACCGTTCATGTTGTGGACCGCGGGCGGGCCGCAACAGTTGGCGCCAGAACTGGGACCTGAAGAATGGCAGAGAGATGCTAAGAGAAACGATTGCTGTGTGGAGCTCCACAAGAAAGGAAAGAATCGTCGTATCGGAGGAGCATTGGAGCAACGGACAGGTACACATGCTAGCGCTAGCCTAAAAAATTTCAGTTTTGTAAAATGTTGCTGAGGATGCAGTAGGATACGAACAAGTTTGAAGCAGTGCTGACCCAACACTGGTTCTACTTGGGGTCAGCAGTTCGTAAATCGGAACTAGATACGGAGACAGGCGGTGTGCCGCAGTTTTTTTTAGAAAACTGCTTAGGTGGAAGAAAGAAGGGTTCAAAATCATGGATCAGGCAATTGTTTTTAGTTTTCAGGAGTTGCTTAAGGAAAAAGGAGTAAGGCTTGAAGTACAATTAGTAAGAAATTTTTTAGATAAGATAGATAGCTGTTGTCCATGGTTCAAAGAAGAAGAAACGATAGATTGTGGAACCTGGGAAAAAGTTGGTGAGGCCCTGAATATCGCTCAGACAGATAATTTTACCCTAGGTCTCTGGGCGCTTGTAAATGATGCTATAAAAAATGCAACTTCCCCAGGGCTAAATTGCCCTCAGGCGGAGCTTGTGGTATCTCAGGAGGAGTGCCTATCAGAGAAGGCCTCCTCAGGAAAAGATCTTCTTAACTCAAAAATTGATAATTGTGGAAACTCTGATGGTGGACTGAATTTTAACAAAAATCACTCAGATAGAGGAATGGCCCATTACCCTAATGAGAATTGGTCCTCTTGCGAATCTCCCGCTTCACCCATAGTCACCACTTCGGGAGGTGCTACGCATAGGGACACACGGCTAATCGAGTTAGAATTTGAAATTAAGCTTCAGAGGCTGACTAATGAGCTTCGGGAACTAAAAAAGATCTCAGAAGCGGAGAAGAGTAACTCTTCTGTACTTCACCAGGTGCCGCTAGAAAGAGTTGTTAGTCAGACTCGTGGGAAAGGACAGAATTCGTCTAATACGCTGGCCTTTCCTGTGGTCGAGGCAGTTGATCAGCAAGATGCTAGGACCAGACATTACCAGATCTTGGATTTCAAGTTGTTAAAAGAGTTAAAGGCAGCTGTTGTGCAATATGGTCCTTCAGCCCCATTCACTCAAGCATTACTGGACACAGTGGCGGAGTCAAACTTAACCCCCTCAGATTGGAAGACTCTGTCCAAGGCTACCCTGTCAGGAGGAGATTTCTTGCTTTGGGATTCTGAATGGCGAGACGCCAGTAAGAAAACTGCTGCTTCTAATGCTCACGCTGGTAACCCAGACTGGGATAGCAACATGCTTTTAGGAGAGGGTCCATATGAGGGACAGACAAATCAGATTGATTTTCCCGTTGCAGTGTACGTGCAAGTTGCGACAGCTGCACGCCGTGCTTGGGGAAAGTTGCCAGTTAAAGGAGATGCTAGTGGAAGTTTAGCTAGCATTCGGCAGGGTTCTGATGAACCATATCAGGACTTTGTGGACAGGCTGTTGATCTTCACTAGTAGAATCCTTGGAAGTCCAGACACAGGTAGTCCCTTTGTTATGCAGCTGGCTTATGAGAATGCTAACGCAGCTTGCCGAGCTGCAATTCAACTGCATAAGGGACAGACAGATTTGGCGGGATATGTCCGTCTTTGCGCAGACATCGGGCCTTCCTGCGAGTTCTCGCAGGGAACCCACGCGCAAGCAATGTTCTCGAGGAAACGAGAAAATAATGCATGCTTTAATTGTGGAAGTTTGGATCATTTTAGAAGTAATTGTCCTAAGACCAAGGTCACCAAAGGCTCATCTTGCCTTTACCTTATTTGTCCTAAACTTTTTGCAAACTGACATTAAAGGTCAGTCTGCAGCGGAACGCCACTGGCACCCAGTTACTTCTAATTCTTATGCATTGGTAAAATGGAAGGACGCCCTGACTAATAAATGGAAGGGTCCAGATCCAGTTCTAATCTGGGGAAGAGGTTCGGTTTGTGTTTTTTCATGAGATGAAGATGAAGCACGGTGGCTACCAGAGAGATTAATTCGTCAGGTAAACACCTGTCTCTCCTCGTAAGTATCATTCTAAAGATTAAAATTCCTCTTGAGCTGGGAGTGGAAGCTCTCAAAAAACACTGTTTCCTCTGAGCCAATTCCCCTACAAAAGGCCGGAGATAAACTTTAGCTTTACAATTTGCATCTAAATAAAGTACCTTGACTTCTCCAAACAGAAAATTTACATTACTACACTCTAATTGTTTAGTATTCTTCCTTCTCTCAAGCAGGTCAATCTACATTCTCCGGTTCTCCGCCCCGCCCCTAAGAGCAAACAGGTGGTTCTGCTAATCTCCCTTCCAGGGACATCCCAGCATGTGGCTTTTCAGTCTAAGATAAGATTTAGATTTACCAGGAGAGCTAGGGAAGTAGAAATTTCATATATATTTACAAAGATTAGTTCTTATTTTGATAGATATAGGCTTAGTCCCTTAACTGGCCTCTGGCTTTTCACCCTTGCTGTTACTGCAAGGTGTCCTTAGTTCCTCAGGCTACTGGGAATAACAGGGATGAAGAGGAAAGGCTTTCAGCTCCTATTTTAACCAAAATTAATGGTGTTAATACTGACATAATTCTTGTCTAGGCCTTGCTAAATCTGAGGTTGACAAGTCTCACATAGAGGCCTCGCAATAACTCAGAATTGCGATACTGATTCATAATCATATGAATACGGTATGGGTACCGCTTGGCGCAGGAGATCACTGCGGAGGGAAGGTCCAATTTGACCGTTTCTGAGTTCCCTGTGCGACACACCTGATTTGAAAGAGGTTGGTATCTGACTCCAGCTAAAAACCAAAATACTTACGGCTCTGCCTCCCCTCCCCAAAAGATACCAAGAGCCACAGATGTGAGTTGTTACAATACTCACGGGAGGAATCAGGTTAATGTCCACCCAAGTCAAGGTTAAAGGCCCACTCATCTACGGATGAGAAAATCTTTTGATCACCTCTGTTAAGCATTGCCTATTTAAACTTAATTAATAGGGGGGAGAGAGATTGGAGACCTTGCTGTTGTAAGAGCAAGCCCTTCACTGCCTCCCACCCAAAAAATAAAAAAGCCAATTGGCCTTGTACTAGGAGCCAGCCAGTCTTAATCGCTTCTCACTGTTTCCCCTGCCTGTCACCCAAAATTGTGGATAATTATCAGTTCAGTGTTATTCTAAAATTGTTTAGCTAAACTCAGCCAGGGTTCCAACGCCCTACTTAAAAGGCAAACAGGTAGCTACTTATTCAGCACTAATTAGCATTATAAAGTCAGAGCCTACAGCCCAGTAGGCTGCTAGTCAGTCAGTGCTTTTAAGACAGTCTCAGCCAGATACAGTTTACCATTAGAAAAGTTAGGGAATCCCACGGAAATAGGTTTTTTCTTTAGCCCTAGGAACTCAGGCAGAACTATTGAACATAGATAATTTTTCTGCCACAGGCCACCCCTTTTATTTTATTTTTGTTTTGTTATCTAATGGGGGGAAATGTGGTCTCCCTTCCCCCCAGCCTGGAACCTGCCTGCTCTAGGGTGGAGCTACCGGCTCATTCGTCCTGCCACGCCCACTGCTGGAACCTGACCTTGCTGCCTGAAGGCACACACGTGTTCGTCCTGCTACTGGACCCTGAGTTACTTGGCGGGAAATTGGGTTCCCTCCCCCTTCCTTTATAAACTGAGTGTCTGGAAATATTAAATTGAGTCTTGATCCGAATGTTGTCTTGACTCCATTGTTTCTTCCGCCCTATCTAGTTACCTCTCTTTGCAGGGAACTGCCATTCTCAGTTGAACCGTTCGTGTTGTGGACCGCGGGCGGGCCGCAACACATTTGTGTTGATTTTCATTTTGTTTTTGAGAGAGAGAGAGAGAGAGAGAGAGAGAGAGAGAGAGAGAGAGAGAGAAAGAGAGTTAGTTCTGAGGTTAGGTATGAAGTGATATGGGGAAGATCTGAGAAAAATTGTGGAAGAGAAAAAGCATCTATTGTATTTTCATACAATATATTCAATTGTATGAAAATATTAAAAAATGAATTAAAATTGCTACTGACCTTGTCACATAACATATAGAAATAAATAGTAATCCAGGATATGGGGTAAGAGTTGATAGTTTCTTTTTGTCTATCCTTTCTAATCTAGAACAAATTGAAATTCTGACACTCACAAAGCCTCTATCTTGTGCCTATTTTTATCAAGAACAAACTCCTTGACATGCATACAATTCCAACTGAGTAAAAGAGCAAAATGTGTATTTGAAAACCACCTCTTTATAAAACAAAGAGCTAGCCTTCCTCTTGTTCTGTAGGTGCCACATTCCTGAGGTGCTTCCCATGATCCTCCTCACACGAATGAGCTCTGTCTGGATTCCTACATCAGCTCATTCATACTTCTGTCTAAGCATTCACACAGTATGTAATTGCCTATGGGCATGCCTGTCTTCACTGTCCAGATAGGCATTCAATGGCACTTTTCTTACTGAACTTTTTCTTACTGATCTTTAACTTCCTATTTAGCAGATGTTTTATACAAAATTGATATCTAACAGGTGGTTATTGGAGTATAATGAAGGCATTGGGCACAGAAGTATAGGACTTTAATCCAGATAACTGGGAGGCAAAGACAGGGAGGTTCAAGAGTTCAAGGCCTGCTTGGAAAAGTTAGTGAAATAGTATCACACAGTAAAAAGAGGGCTATGGATGTAATACAGTGGGTGAGAATTTTCCTAGCATGGATAACACCCTATTTAGGAAGATAATGCTTTATTTCCATACTCTATCTATGTCTGACTTTAATACTTCTACACACACAGACACAGACACACACGGAGGAGAGAGAGAGAGACAGACACACACACACACACACAGAGAGAGAGAGAGAGAGAGAGAGAGAGAGAGAGAGAGAGAGAGAGAGAGAGAGAGAGAGAGAGAGAGAGAGAGATATCTTATAGGAATATGTTGAATATGTTTTTTGCTTTAATCCCAGGTGTGAGATATGAGGGTGCTTCACAGCAGCTGACTACAATTTGTGTGATTTTCTTGTGTGATTTTGCCAGCTGCAGATAATTTCTGCAAGTATATGTTTTTTGGGATGCTGGGGACACTTGAAAGGGGATATAAATGCTAGAGCCCTGAGAAAGGCTCTTCCTCCTTCTCTTCCTCCTCCTCCTCCTTCTTGTTTTCCTCCTGTTCTTGCTGCTGCTGCTGCTGGTTGCTGATTGCTGTTGTTTAAGTTGTCAAGTAGTTGTATACAAAGAGATGAGAAGAAGATATTAGATACCCTGATGGTGAAGATCAAACTCGCCCCATGGAACTCAACACCCCTAATCAGCAGGATGTAGTCTAATGATATCATCCCCTTCGTCCCCTCTAATATTCTTACTTTCCTACCTAGTGTTGGAGATATGCTAGGGTGAAATAGGGTGATAGAGAAGGTGATAGAAAACTAACCCATAAAGGAGCCAAAAGTACTAATCACATCTAGTACGCACCAGGTTCCCATCTATATTTACTATAATATAGAATAGATAATACAAGTAGATAGCTGAATTACATGAAAACTGACTTTTAAGATTTATTCTGAAGCTGGGAGCAGTTTTGTCAGTGGAGAAAAGTCTATGCTATGGTAGCAAATAGACTCACAGTGACAGTAGCTTAACATATGCAGTATGACTTCTCATCTATGCAAGTTCAGCGGACATCTGGTCAACCTCCACAGCTGCTTTCTTGCAAATGTTGACTCAGAGTCTCCAGCTTCCAGAACTTTGTAACTCTGTTGTGTCAAATTGTAGGCTTCCCACCTACCACTGAAAGAACTGAATGCTGCACTATGCTATCTAATTGCTTTGCTCTTGACATGATACACTTCTTACAGGCCTTTGGCAAAGACATCCCAGCCAAGTGCCAGGGAAGCATGGAAGACAAGAGCAAATGCCTCTGCCATGTAGGCAAAGCAAGCTGACTAGGATCCAACAGCTAATATTTGTGTTTAGTTTCAATATTCTCTGCCTATTTTTTTAAATGGAAGTAACCTGCTTTTAATTAATTCTCTAAAAATTTTAAGTGCATACTTTACTCAGGTTTCATGCACCCAGGTGAATATTCTACCACTAACATGTATCCTTAGCCCCTTAATAATGGGGGGGGGGGGAGAAGCCAGTAAATTATTCTAAAGAATTTTTATCTAAAGATCAGAAAATGTTTCTTATCTTCCAGTGACAAGATTGTGTTGGAGAAGCAGTGGTACTCAGTCTTCCAGTCACAGAATCTTCCAAGGAAATTTCCATGGCTGAAATTTATCATAAAGGTTTCAGCATCTCAGGGGACTCATATCACTGAAGTGGTCAGTGATGGCTGAAAAAAGAGGATGCACTTTTACTGCCTAAAGCAATGTAGCTATTCATGGATAATGTAGCAAAGGAAGACCTTTGCATGACTTTTGGGTGTTATGGAGGAGCTACTGGCTCATGTTAGACACTTACATCAATGAGAAATCCTTGTTGCATTAAGGCATTGTTGCAGCAGGGTTTATTGACCACAGCATAGAAGCTTCTAATTTGCCTTGTAAATTCCTGGCCTTTTACCTGGGACCCCTTCCATGCAGATCTATTGTCCTTACTGATAATTGCTATGGGGAAGAACTGTTGTAAGGGGCTGGGGAAGAAATTCCAGTTTAGGCCCTTGCTTCTAATGTTGTATTAAGCAATTAAAAGCTTGATTTGCACATTAATTTTGAATTGTTTTAATGTTTTTTTCTCTGCCACATGACAGCTTAGTTAACAATGTAAACATTTCTACATAGATGGAATCACATAAATTCTATTTTAATATTTTTGGCACTTCATGTATTTGTTAACTATTTGTCTTGTGTGTTAGTAGGTATCTCTTGATGATTTAGGAAAGGTTTTTATATATTAACGAATCTTATTACACTACTTATAATCTATGTTGCATTCTTAGTCAATTTATTATTTGTCTTTTGATTTAAATTATGCTAAAATTTTCTATGTATCAAATTTAAAACATTATAATTTAATCTACCTTTTGTCTGTACTATTGCTGATCTTATTTTCTTGCTTGAGTTAAATTTGGAAGAAGTTATTTTTCCACTGTGGGATTATGAAGTTATTGCCTCTGTATTTCTTTTTGATTTGTCTTTTACAGCTAAATCTTTGTGTTACCTTGGATTTGCTGTGTTGTAAGGGGTAAGATAATTCAATTGCAGTTCTCCTTACTGGTATTTAAGTTCCCACATAATCTGTGAATAAGTTATTTCTTTGTCATATAAATGCTATCGCTCTTACATACTAAGTTCCATGTGTACTTACTTCCTGACAGTTCATGGATCTGTTTAGATTGTGCTCTTGTACATTTGTATTTGTTACAGCTTAAATGTTTCAGTAAGTTATTAAACACTTCACGTATATATAATATTCTTCTGTTCTGAGTTTTTTCTCTTTCCATGTTTTCTTTTTTTTTTTTTTGATTTTTAATATTTTTATTGCATATTTTCCTCAATTACATTTCCAATGCTATCCCTAAAGTCCCCCATAGCGCCCCCCACTTCCCTACCCACCCATTCCCATTCTTTTGGCCCTGGCATTCCCCTATATTGGGGCATATAAAGTTTGCAAGTCCAATGGGCCTCTCTTTCCAATGATGGCCGACTAGGCCATCTTTCGATACATATGCAGCTAGAGACAAGAGCTCCGGGGTTCTGGTTAGTACATCATGTTGTTCCAACAATAGGGTTGCAGATCCCTTTAGCTCCTTGGGTACTTTCTCTAGCTTCTCCATTGGGAGCCCTGTGATACATCCAATAGCTGACTGTGAACATCCACTCCTGTGTTTGCTAGGCCCCGGTATCGTCTCACAAGAGACAGCTATATTTGGGTCCTTTCAGCAAAATCTTGCTAGTGTATTGAATGGTGTTAGCGTTTAGAAGCTGATTATGGGACGGATCCCTGGATACAGCAGTCTCTAAATGGTCCATCCTTTCATCACAGTTACGAACTTTGTCTCTGTAACTCCTTCCCTGGGTGTTTTGTTCCCAATTCTAAGAAGGTGCACAGTGTCCACACTTTGGTCTTCATTCTTCTTGAGTTTCATGCATTTATCAAATTGTATCTTATATCTTGGGTATCCTAAGTTTTGGGCTAATATCCACTTATCAATGAATACATATTGTATGAGTTCTTTTGTGATTGTGTTACTTCACTCAAGATGATGCCCTCCAGGTCCATCCATTTGGCTAGGAATTTCATAAATTCATTCTTTTTAATAGCTGAGTAGTACTCCATTGTGTAAATGTACCATAATTTCTGTATCCATTCCTCTGTTGAGGGACATCTGGGTTCTTTCCAGCTTCTGGCTATTATAAATAAGGCTGCTATGAACATAGTGGAGCATGTGTCCTTTTTACCGGTTGGGACATCTTCTGGATATATGCCCAGGAGAGGTATTGCTGGATCCTCCGGTAGTACTATGTCCAATTTTCTGAGGAACCGCCAGACTGATTTCCAGAGTGGTTGTACAAGCTTGCAATCCCACCAACAATGGAGGAGTGTTCCTCTTTCTCCACATCCTCGCCAGCATCTGCTGTCACCTGAATTTTTGATCTTAGCCATTCTGACTGGTGTGAGGTGGAATCTCAGGGTTGTTTTGATTTGCATTTCCCTGATGATTAAGGATGTTGAACATTTTTTCAGGTGTTTCTCTGCCATTCGGTTTTCCTCAGGTGAGAATTCTTTGTTCAGTTCTGAGCCCCATTTTTTAATGGGGTTATTTGACTTTCTGGAGTCCACCTTCTTGAGTTCTTTATATATATTGGATATTAGTCCCTTATCTGATTTAGGATAGGTGAAGATCCTTTCCCAATCTGTTGGTGGTTTTTTTGTCTTATTGATGGTGTCTTTAGCCTTGCAGAAGCTTTGTAGTTTCATGAGGTCCCACTTGTCAATTCTGGATCTTACAGCACAAGCCATTACTGTTCTATTCAGGAATTTTTCCCCTGTGCCCATATCTTCAAGGCTTTTCCCCACTTTCTCCTCTATAAGTTTCAGTGTCTCTGGTTTTATGTGAAGTTCCTTGATCCACTTAGACTTGACCTTAGTACAAGGAGATAGGAATGGATCGATTCGCATTCTTCTACATGTTAACAACCAGTTGTGCCAGCACCATTTGTTGAAAATGCTGTCTTTCTTCCACTGGATGTTTTTAGCTCCCTTGTCGAAGATCAAGTAACCATAGGTGTGTGGGTTCATTTCTGGGTCTTCAATTCTATTCCATTGGTCTATTTGTCTGTCACTATACCAGTACCATGCAGTTTTTATCACAATTGCTCTGTAGTAGAGCTTTAGGTCCGGCATGGTGATTCCACCAGAGGTTCTTTTATCCTTGAGAAGAGTTTTTGCTATCCTAGGTTTTTTGTTATTCCAGATGAATTTGCAGATTGCACTTTCTAATTCGTTGAAGAATTGATTTGGAATTTTGATGGGGATTGCATTGAATCTGTAGATTGCTTTTGGCAAGATAGCCATTTTTACAATGTTGATCCTGCCAATCCATGAGCATGGGAGATCTTTCCATCTTCTGAGATCTTCTATAATTTCTTTCTTCAGGGACTTGAAGTTTTTATCATACAGATCTTTCACTTCCTTAGTTAGAGTCACTCCAAGATATTTTATATTATTTGTGACTATTGAGAAGGGTGTTGTTTCCCTAATTTCTTTCTCAGCCTGTTTATTCTTTGTGTAGAGAAAGGCCATTGATTTGTTTGAGTTAATTTTATATCCAGCTACTTCACCGAAGCTGTTTATCAGGCTTAGGAGTTCTCTGGTGGAATTTTTAGGGTCACTTATATATACTATCATATCATCTGCAAAAAGTGATATTTTGACTTCATCGTTTCCAATTTGTATCCCTTTGATCTCCTTTTGTTGTCGAATTGCTCTGGCTAGGACTTCAAGTACAATGTTGAATAGGTATGGAGAAAGTGGACAGCCTTGTCTAGTCCCTGATTTTAGAGGGATTGCTTCAAGCTTCTGACCATTTACTTTGACGTTGGCTACTGGTTTGCTGTAGATTGCTTTTATCATGTTTAGGTATGGGCCTTGAATTCCTGATCTTTCCAAGACTTTTATCATGAATGGGTGTTGGATCTTGTCAAATGCTTTTTCCGCATCTAACGAGATGACCATGTGGTTTTTGTCTTTGAGTTTGTTTATATACTGGATTACGTTGATGGATTTCCGTATATTGAACCATCCCTGCATCCCTGGGATGAAACCTACTTGGTCAGGATGGATGATTGTTTTGATGTGTTCTTGGATTCGGTTAGCAAGAATTTTATTGAGGATTTTTGCATCAATATTCATAAGGGATATTGGTCTGAAGTTTTCTATCTTTGTTGGGTCTTTTTGTGGTTTAGGTATCAGAGTAATTGTGGCTTCATAGAATGAGTTGGGTAGAGTACCTTCTGTTTCTATTTTGTGGAATAGTTTGTGAAGAACTGGGATTAAATCTTCTTTGAAGGTCTGATAGAACTCTGCACTAAACCCATCTGGTCCTGGGCTTTTTTTAGTTGGGAGACTATTAATGACTGCTTTTATTTCTTTGGGGGATATAGGGCTGTTTAGATCATTAACCTGATCTTGATTCAACTTTGGTACCTGGTATCTGTCTAGGAACTTCTCCATTTCATCCAGGTTCTCCAGTTTTGTTGAGTATAGCCTTTGGTAGAAGGATCTGATGGTGTTTTGGATGTCTTCAGGATCTGTTGTTATGTCTCCTTTTTCATTTCTGATTTTGTTAATTAGGATGCTTTCCCTGTGCCCTCTAGTGAGTCTGGCTAAGGGTTTATCTATCTTGTTGATTTTCTCAAAGAACCAGCTCCTTGATTGGCTGATTCTTTGAATAGTTTTTCTTGTTTCCACTTGGTTGATTTCACCCCTGAGTTTGATTATTTCCTGCCGTCTACTCCTCTTGGGTGAATTTGCTTCCTTTTGTTCTAGTGCTTTTAGGTGTGTTGTCAAGCTGCTAATGTGTGCTCTCTCTAGTTTCCTTTTGGAGGCACTCAGAGCTATGAGTTTTCCTCTTAGAAATGCTTTCATTGCGTCCCATAAGTTTGGGTATGTTGTGGCTTCATTTTCATTGAACTCTAAAAAGTCCTTAATTTCTTTCTTTATTCCTTCCTTGACCAAGGTATCATTGAGAAGAGTGTTGTTCAGTTTCCACGTGAAGGTTGGCTTTCTATTATTTATTTTGTTATTGAAGATCAGCCTTAGTCCATGGTGATCTGATAGGATGCATGGGACAATTTCAATATTTTTATATCTGTTGAGGCCTGCTTTGTGACCAAGTATGTGGTCAATTTTGGAGAAGGTACCATGAGGTGCTGAGAAGAAGGTATATCCTTTTGTTTTAGGATAGAATGTTCTGTAGATATCTGCCAGATCCATTTGATTCATAATTTCTGTTAGTTTCACTGTGTCCCTGTTTAGTTTCTGTTTCCATGATCTGTCCATTGGTGAAAGTGGTGTGTTGAAGTCTCCCACTATTATTGTATGAGGTGCAATGTGTGCTTTGAGATTTACTAAAATTTCTTTAATGAATGTGGCTGCCTTTGTATTTGGAGCATAGATATTCAGGATTGATAGTTCCTCTTGGAGGATTTTACCTTTGATGAGTATGAAGTGTCCCTCCCTGTCTTTTTTAATGACTTTGGGTTGGAAGTCAATCTTATCAGATATTAGAATGGCTACTCCAGCTTGTTTCTTCATGCCATTTGCTTGGAAAATTGTTTTCTAGCCTTTCATTCTGAGATAGTGTCTATCCTTTTCTCTGAGATGAGTTTCCTGTAAGCAGCAAAATGTTGGGTCTTGTTTGTGTAGCCAGTTTGTTAGTCTATGTCTTTTTATCGGGGAGTTGAGTCCATTGATATTAAGAGATATTAAGGAAAAGTAATTGTTGTTTCCTGTTATTTTTGTTGTTAAAGTTGGCATTTTGTTCTGGTGGCTGTCTTCTTTTAGGTTTGTTGAGGGATTATCTTCTTGTTGTTTCTAGGGCGTGGTTCCTGTCCTTGTATTGGTTTTTTTCTGTTATTATCCTTTGAAGGGCTGGATTCGTGGAGAGATAATGTGTGAATTTGGTTTTGTCGTGGAATACTTTGGTTTCTCCATCTATGTTAATTGAGTGATTGGCTGGGTATAGTAGCCTGGGCTGGAATTTGTGTTCTTTTAGTGTCTGTATAACATCTGTCCAGGATCTTCTGGCTTTCATAGTCTCTGGTGAAAAATCTGGCGTAATTCTGATAGGCTTGCCTTTATATGTTACTTGGCCTTTTTCTCTTACTGCTTTTAGTATTCTATCTTAATTTAGAGCATTTGTTGTTCTGATTATAATGTGTCGGGAGGTATTTCTTTTCTGGTCCAGTCTATTTGGAGTTCTGTAGGCTTCTTGTATGTTCATGGGCATCTCTTTCTTTAGATTTGGGAAGTTTTCTTCTATAATTTTGTTGAAGATGTTTGCTGGTCCTTTGAGTTGAAAATCTTCATTCTCATCCACTCCTATTATCCGTAGGTTTGGTCTTCTCATTGTGTCCTGTATTTCTTGGATGTTTTGAGTTAGGATCTTTTTGCATTTTACATTTTCCTTGATTGTTGTGCCGATGTTCTCTATGGAATCTTCTGCACCTGAGATTCTCTCTTCCATCTCTTGTATTCTGTTGTTGATGCTCATATCTATGGTTCCAGATTTCTTTCCTAGGGTTTCTATCTCCAGTGTTGCCTCCTTTTGGGTTTTCTTTATTGTGTCTACTTCCCTTTTTAGGTCTAGTATGGTTTTGTTCATTTCCATCATCTGTTTGGATGTGTTTTCCTGTTTTTCTGTAAGGACTTCTACCTGTTTGATTATGTTATCCTGTTTTTCTTTAAGGATTTGTAACTCTTTAGCATTGTTCTCCTGCCATTCTTTAAGGGATTTTTGTGCTTCCTCTTTATTGTCTTCTGCCTGTTTAGCAGTGTTCTCCTGGTTTCTTTAAGTGTGTTATTAAAGTCCTTCTTGAAGTCCTCTATCATCATCAGGAGATATGCTTTTAAATCCGTGTCTAGCTTTTCCGGTGTGTTGGGGTGCCCTGGACTGGGCGAAGTGGGGGTGCTGGGTTCTGATGATGGTGAGTGGTCTTGGTTTCTGTTAGTAAGATTATTACGTTTACCTTTCGCCATCTGGTAATCTCTGGGGTTAGTTGTTATCGTTGTCACTGTTTAAAGATTGGAGCAGAAGCTGTGTTCCACTCACCAGCAGTCTCTAAATCCTGTGGCGGGGGTCGTGGGTAGCTGATGGTACCCCGGTGCTGGTCCAGCCGGAAGAGGCCTGTGGTCCTACTCAGGCTGGTTTCTGCCTCCCTAACTAATGCAGTCTCAGGTCCTGCGCAATTGGATTGGAGCAGAAGCTGTGCTCCACTCACCAGAAGTCCCAAAATCCTGTGGCGGGGGTCGTGGGTAGCTGGCGGGTGTCAGGCAACCCTGCGCTCCTGCTACCCAGGCGCTGATCCGGCCGGATGAGGCCTGTGGTCCTACTCAGGCCGGTTTCTGCTTCCCTAACTAATGCAGTCTCAGGTCCCGCGCAATTGGATTGGAGCAGAAGCTGTGCTCCACTCACCAGAAGTCTTAAGATCCTGTGGTGGGTGTTGTGGGTAGCTGGCGAGTGTCAGCTGACCCTGCGCCCCAGCTGCCCTGGTGCTTTTCTGACCGGAAGAGGGTTGTGGCCCTATGTAGGCCGGATTTCTCTCTCCCCAACCAGAGCAGTCTCAGGTCCCGCGTGATTGGACTGGAGCAGAAGCTGTGTTCCACTCACCAGCAGTCCCAAAATCCTGCGGCGGGGGGTCCTGGGTCGCTGGCGGGTGTCAGGCAACCCTGCGCTCCCGCTACCCCGGCGCTGATCCGGCCGGATGAGGCCTGTGGCCCTACTCGGGCCGGTTTCTGCTTCCCTAACTAATGCAGTCTCAGGTCCCGCGCAATTGGATTGGAGCAGAAGCTGTGTTCCACTCACCAGCAGTCCCAAAATCCTGCGGCGGGGGTCGTGGGTAGCTGGAGGGTGTCAGGCAACCCTGCGCTCCTGCTACCCCGGCACTGATCCGGCCGGATGAGGCCTGTGGCCCTACTCAGGCCGTTTTCTGCTTCCCTAACTAATGCATTCTCAGGTCCCGCGCAATTGGATTGGAGCAGAAGCTGTGCTCCACTCACCAGAAGTCCCAAAATCCTGTGGCGGGGGTCTTAGGTAGCTGGCGGGTGTCAGGCAACCCTGCGCTCCCCTACATCAAACGTTGTTGATGCAAATGTTACTTCACTTTCCCCATGATGAGGCTTGCTAGGAAGGACACCCCAAGCAGAGACTCTCACACGATCCCATGTTTTCTTTATGAATTGAAAAATTAACATTGAGACTTGATTTTTTTTTACCACAAATTTATAACATATTTTCATTTATAATGTTTTCCTGTTAATTGGCTAGTTGCATTAGAAATGGTTTATTTTTATGATTCTGAGGTCTATTAATAAGACTTTATAATAGTCAATTTAGATTTGACAGACAAGTGCCCCAGACAAGCTGGTTTGGAGTCCCAGGCCTGCTAGATAAATCGCTACTAATGTAAAGATTAAAGATAACTCAGGAGAGACTCTATAGATTACTTCAAGTTGACATAAAACTAGTCAACACACCCATTTCATTTCAGAAAGAGAATTTTGGTGCTTTATAAATATATTTTATATACATAATATATGTATATGCACATATATTTGGATAAAGATAGTTTTTTTGTTAAGAAAAAGATGAATATAAACGGCATAAATCTGGTATATTTTTCATGATCTCTCTCATATGTCGAATCTAACAAAGTTCGTTTCAAAAGTGTGGTATAGAATTGTCACTATACAAGCGTGCGATCCCACCAACAATGGGGGAGTGTTCCTCTTTCTCCACATCCTTGCCAGCATCTGCTGTCACCTGAATTTTTGATCTTAGCCATTCTGACTGGTGTGAGGTGGAATCTCAGGGTTGTTTTGATTTGCATTTCCCTGATGATTAAGGATGTTGAACATTTTTTCAGGTGCTTCTCTGCCATTCGGTATTCCTCAGGTGAGAATTCTTTGTTCAGTTCTGAGCCCCATTTTTTAATGGGGTTATTTGACTTTCTGGAGTCCACCTTCTTGAGTTCTTTATATATATTGGATACCACTCTGGAAATCAGTCTGGCGGTTCCTCAGAAAATTGGACATAGTACTACCAGAGGATCCAGCAATACCTCTCCTGGGCATATATCCAGAAGATGTCCCAACCGGTAAGAAGGACACATGCTCCACTATGTTCATAGCAGCCTTATTTATAATAGCCAGAAGCTAGAAAGAACCCAGATGCCCCTCAACAGAGGAATGGATACAGAAAATATGGTACATTTACACAATGGAGTACTACTCAGCTATTAAAAAGAATGAATTGATGAAATTCCTAGCCAAATGGATGGACCTGGAGGGCATCATCTTGAGTGAGATAACACAATCACAAAGGAACTCACACAATATGTATTCACTGATAAGTGGATATTAGCCCAAAACTTAGGATACCCAAGATATAAGATACAATTTGCTAAACGCATGAAACTCAAGAAGAATGAAGACCAAAGTGTGGACACTGTGCCCCTTCTTAGAATTGGGAACAAAACACCCATGGAAGGAGTTACAGAGACAAAGTTTGGAGCTGTGATGAAAGGATGGACCATCTAGAGACTGCCATATCCAGGGATCCATCCCATAATCAGCTTCCAAACGCTGACACCATTGCATACACTAGCAAGATTTTGCTGAAAGGACCCAGATATAGCTGTCTCTTGTGAGACTATGCTGGGGCCTAGCAAACACAGAAGTGGATGCTCACAGTCAGCTATTGGATGGATCACAGGGCTCCCAATGGAGAAGCTAGAGAAAGTACCCAAGGAGCTAAAGGGATCTGCAACCCTATAGTTGGAACAACATGATGAACTAACCAGTACCCCGGAGCTCTTGTCTCTAGCTGCATATGTATCGAAAGATGGCCTAGTCGGCCATCACTGGAAAGAGAGGCCCATTGGACTTGCAAACTTCATATGCCCCAATACAGGGGAATGCCAGGGCCAAAAGAATGGGAATGGGTGGGTAGGGAAGTGTGTGTGGGGGGTATGGGGGACTTTTGGGATAGCATTGGAAATGTAATTGAGGAAAATACGTAATAAAAAAATAAATAAAAAAAAAGAATTGTCATTATAAGAGGTTGGATGGGGGTCTGGGGATTATGGTCAGAGATTGGTCAGCTGGTTGAAAGTTAGAGCTGGATTCTAGAGATAAATCATGATATTTTGAAGCAGAGGAAGGTGACTAATGTTAATACAGGTGTATTATATGTTTCAACACAAGTAGAAGAAATACCTCTGAATGTTACACCACAAAGAATTGACAAATATAGAGGACAGACATGCTAAATACTGTGATCTGATCAAGGAGCTGTGTATCATATGGCACTGCATAAATATGCACAATTATGCACCAAACAAAATCAAAATAGATGAGTAGAAGACATTTTGTTCCATGGAGGGAGAGTGTTTTCTCATTTGATCCTCCAAGTTCCTTTTGATAGAATAGTTATTAAGATTTTTACAAATGTAGAATCTATTATTCATAGATGTTTAAAGGTGTTTAAATCAATCTTTAAGCCAAGGCTCCCCTACACTACAACCCAGCAGCAAGAGGTAAATATGTTTATATGGAAAAGCTTTTGGGACTGGTTTGAAAACACATGCTCTTTTAACTTCAATTTACTTTTTAGTCTTCTACATTAAGCAATAAACTAAAAGTTTATGTGTAGCATATTTTCATGAGAGATATGTTATTTACTTTTCATATTTCAAG